>NC_141156.1:33319299-33636117 GCF_053477565.2 Lygodium microphyllum | reverse complement strand
GAACATGACACAGAAGGTGTCAAATTTTTGTGCTGCTTTAAACCCACCAGTGAATACCCGTCTCGAATCTATGCGTCCATCAGATCTACAGAACGCACTTATTCGAGCCGCGCCTATAATTCAGGAAGTGCAGGCTAGGCCAAGAAGTAACAAAACTTGGTCTTATAATGACCCGAAAAAAGGAGCATTTAGGCCTCAAATGAAGAGAGTTCAAGGTCAGAATTGGAGACAAAGAAAGAAATCAAGGACTGATAATGTCAACAACTTTGTCCCTACTCAAGGCAATAGCCGAAACCTCCATTTTTTCCACTGCAACGAGCCCGGTCATTTCAAGAGACAATGTCCCAAGCTTCGAGGAGGACACCACCAAGCACCTTTCCAAGGAGCTGGTGTGGCCAGGGAGCCACTACCCGAGGCAGAGGAAGAACCGCCTGTGTTGCCAACAGGGAAATGTGCGAAGAAGAAGATCTGACCATGGAAGCAGAGTTTGAAAGGGTGACAATCCATGCCGCTCTTTACAAGAAAGGGCCAAATTGCCAGTTTTTAGTGATTCACACGCCATCGGATTATCAAGGTAAAGGTTTCAAGACCTTGATTGATTGTGGCAGTACACATTCCTTTATCTCACCTACTTGTGCAAGAAAATTAGGAATAGCCACAGTAGAAGCACCTACCTTGCTTGTGAAGTTAGCAAATGGTCGTGAAGTCATTTGTACCAGGCAAACTGCTAAGGTGGAATTCTCTCTGGGAGGAAAGACGACTTCAGTCAAATTCAGAGTCATGAACCTAGGTATCCATTAGTGTCTACTTGGAATGGATTGGCTTAAACCTAATGACGTCCACATCCATTGTGGAAAGGGCCAAATTTCGTTTCGAAACTTTGAAGGGTAATTGGTCACAACTCAGGGTGAGGCTGGAAAGCCAAAAATACAATTGGCCAAAGCATCTCTGATTATAAAGGGAGTAAAAAAGGGACTACTTGTCTACTTGATTAAGCTCAATAAGTTAGATTAGAAGTAGGAGTCTAGTGAAGGACCTTCTTGGCTAAAGGAATACGCATATGTATTTCCCGAAGAGTTGACAGGATTTCCGCCTCAAAGAGAAGTGGATCATGAGATCAAGCTAGTGCCAGGAGCTGTACCAATTGCAAAGAGACCTTATAGAATGTCCATCCCGGAAGCAATTGAGCTAAAGAAACAACTCAAGCAAATGTTAGATCAGGGCTACATCCGTCCTAGTAGTTCACCATGGGGAGCTCCAGTACTATTCTAGAAAAAGAAAGATGGAATGCTTAGACTGTGTATTGATTACAAAGGGTTGAATCAATCAACTGTCAATAATAAGTACCATATTCCTAGAATAGATGAGCTTCTTGATCATCTTCAAGGTGTGAAGATCTTCTCCAAGATTGATCTCAGGTCTGGTTACTATCAGATAAGGATTAAGGAAGAAGATATCCCAAAGACGGCCTTCAACACAAGATATGGAAACTTTGAGTTTCTAGTTATGTCATTCGGGCTTACGAATGTGCCTGCCACCTTCAACATGTTAATGCAGGATATCTTTAGGCCATATCTTGATGACTTCGTACTCGTCTTCTTCCACGACACTTTAGTCTATTCCAAACAGGAAGAAGATCATGAACCCCAGCTTCGGATTGTCCTTAAGACAATGAGAGCACATAAGCTCTATAGATGAAGAAGTGTGCATTCTTCAAACGTCACATTGAATATCTAGGATTCATCGTATCAGCGAAAGGAATCTCAACTTGTTGAGCTGAATCAAGTAGATAGGTAATCCTTTTTTGACTCCTTTTATAATCCGAGATGCTTTGGCCAATTGGATTTTTGGATTTCCAGCTTCACCTTGAGTTGTGACTAATTCCTTTTCAGAGTTTCATACGGAAACTTGGCCCTTCCCACAATGAATGTGGGCGTCGTTAGGCTTAAGCCAATCCATTCCGAGTAGACACTCATGGATACCTAGATTCATGACGTTGAATTTGACCGAAGTCTTCTTTCCTCCCAGAAAGAATTCCACCTTAGCAGTTTGCCTGGTACAAGTAACCTCACGACCATTTGCCAATTCCACAAGCAAGGTAGGTGCTTCTACTATGGCTATTCCTAATCTTTTTGCACAAGCGGATGAGATAAAGGAATGTGTACTGCCACAATCAATCAACGTCTTGAAACTTTTATCTTGATAGTCCGATAGTATTTGAATCACCAAGAATTGGCGATTCAGGCCTTTCTTGTGTAGAGCGGTATGGACTGTCACCCTTTCAAATTCTGCTTCCATGGTCAGATCTTCTTCTTCGCACATTTTCCTATTGGCAACGTAGGCGGTTCTTCCTCTGGCTTGGGTAGCGGCTGCTTGACCACGGCCCTTTCCTTGGAAAGGTGCTTGGCGATGTCCTCCAAGCTTGGGACATTGCCTCTTGAAATGACTGGGCTTGTTGTAGTGGAAACAACGGAGGTTTCGGCCATTGCTTTGAGTAGGAACAAAGTTGTTGACGTTGTTAGTTCTTGCTTTTTTTTTTGGTCCTTGATTTTGACCTTGAACTCTCTTCATCTGAGGTCTGAATGCTTCTTTGTTCGGGTCATTATAAGACCAAGTTTTGTTACCCCTTGGTCTAGACTGCACCTCCTAAATTATAGGCGCAGCTCGAATGAGTGCGTGCTGAAGATCTGATGGATGCATAGATTCTAGACGGGTATTCACTGGTGGGTTTAAACTAGCACAAAATTCGGACACCTGCTGTGTCATGTCCATCTACAGTGCATACTTTAAAAGTGAGATAAATTTAGAGTAGTATGCGTCAAGAGTGAGCCCCAGTTGTTTTAGCTCGTAGAACTCATTCATTTTCTGTGTGCCATATGTAGGTGGTAAGTATCTTTCCTGCATGGCTTTCTTCAGCTTCTCCCAGGTAACGGATCCTTTCGTGATCCCTTGATCCCTGCACCATTGCTTCCACCAAAGCCTGGCTTCACCGGTGAGCTTTAGTTTGGCGCTCATAACCTGATTGGCAGGTGCAGTATCGCCTGTTTCGAAGTAATCCTCCATGGATTCAATCCAAATTTCAGCATCTTCTTGGACGGACCTACATCTCCCGTCAAATTCGGGTGGCTTAATCTGCTTGAGAAGAAACTTCTTCTCCTGGATTACAACAGTACTTGATATAGGAGGCGAACTAGGAACTTGTACCTGGGGTTGTGCCTGGATAAAGGTTTCTTAACGTTATTACACCATAATCGTTATTGATTTTTATTTCATCTCCAATTCCGCTATCAACTAAGCAATCTAACCACTTAACTTTTTATCACTTCTCATGCACAATCAGACATTGATAAAAAGAAGTCTTATTTGTATTTATATGGGCATAGCCCTTTTGGAATACAACATTTCTTGCGATGATAAGCCAACTGCTACATTTAGTTTGGGGAGAATAATATTTTATTACATTTATCTATAGGAACTGTATAATAGTATGGTTTTGGGTCATGGATCTTTAGGAATTGGTAAGTCATTGGAAGTTCAGGGTATCCTTTCGCTTTGGAACCCATTCTTCTCATGGCGCCCCAACACTTTAATCCTGTCAGCAGGGATTAGACAAGTTACTTCCTCATATACATATGAGTTTAGTTCAACCCTCCGACCTTGAATATATAAAGTTGAATTTATGTGAGCTTCCACAAAAATGAATTGCTTCATGACTTTTAGGTCTTCCAACCACTTGATCCTCTTTAGGTTGGTTTGTAGGTAAGCAAACTAGTGGGCGGCTATATAGTAGATTCCTGAGGCACCCGTCCATCTTCGTTCCATGTACAAAGGCGATGGATTATAGATTCGATCTAGGATGTTCATCATCTCAACCCTTTGATGATAATTAGGGGAATGCATCGCAGCCATAAACATGACTCGAAACACTAAGAATTTGTTCCACGCTTCGTAATTCTGCAAGACAACATTGAAAGTAAGGAAATGATTGGAGAGCAACATTTGCTTTACTTTATCTTATTAAGATTTCATAAAAACAATTCCGTTGTTGGTTCACTCTGATACCAACTGTAACGTGTCCACTCGTATCTTCAGGACATGTCTTAGCAGTCCATCGGAAAGGATGTCTAGGAAGCTTCGCCCGACACTCCCATGGAATGTTATGGGGTTTGGGATCTAGGGCTTTCCACGTCTGCCATGTAGCAGAAGTTTTCCAGCCGTTCCCACTTAGGACCGACCTGAATTAGGGTTTTACTTCTGGTCATTTCCTAACGGCAACTAGCGTCGAACCCAAGCGAACTACTTTGCACAGAAACGCCAGGTCCGAAGCGGATTCACGCTGTACTTGGTTCAAGAAGAATGGGAAACGAGAGAGATGCGAAGCTCAACCTCTCTGCCATAAGGCATAGTCCCATTCCGTTCCCGTAAAACAGCGTAAATCGGGATCAATTATAACTCTAGGTCAACGCTTTTGTTGTTCATGTTCTTTGACGATTTTCAGGCTATCCATTGTGATTTGAGAAAATTTTCGGCCAACCGAGACCACCCATCTGTAGGACGGACCTATGGCCACATCCACCGCAATTTCCTCAGGTTGTTTTAGTTTATTTAATTACCTAACACATTTAGTTGGACATGTATCAATCAGCTTCCTTAATTAGCCCGCCGTTAGGCACTGGTTCCTTCAAGTAATCATAACACTTGACATAGAAAAGCAATATCAAACAAGTTCCTTGTTAACAGGTCATCATATTTATCTTTGAAATACATAAAGTCCAGCCCCTAGGCTTATCCACAATCCACCCGAAGGCTATCCAGCAATCCAGAGGGATCACTAATCCAAGTTTCCTCCCGTAGACTAGTATGCGGGCCTCAAGATCCAATCTCGAGTCATGTTAGCCTCTTGTGCAGGGCCGGGAAGGTGAGGGATTTACGGCCAGAGCCCCCCTGACACCCAAGCGTCCTCCTACTCCAAGTAGCGCTTAACAGAGAGACCTCTCGTGACGGGTTTGGTCCATCTTCTCGACGTGGTTAACAACCCCCTTGGTTAGGGTCAGGCGGGCAATCGGGGATAACTGAAGCTGCCTCTCCCTTCAGGCCTTCAACCTGAAGCATTAGATATCCATTTATCCTTTATTTCATTGGTCAAACAAAGCAAAATAGTGCTCTTAAATCTGTAACAAGCACAAACATTATCTTTACTCAAGAAAGATACTATAGTAGGATGATTATTCATCCTCTTGCAAGATAACTTGCATAAGGATCTGCCAACCTCATTGCGAGAATTGGCCATTCCCTTTTGATCCAATCACAAGATCATATGACTTTGCACTTATTGCACAAGTGTCGCATCAAACTATGAGACTATTCTACTCATCAAATGGAGTCATGAAACAATCTGTTCCTGATTACATTAGGCTGACGTTGTTAGTCCTAGGGTTCCAAGTTTCATCTCTTTAGCGAAAGATTCTTAGGGACAAACAGGAATAGGAGTTTCAGTTTTAGCAATACATGCGATTAGGTCATGTATTAAATCCTAGTGAGCTCTTTGAAATTGAATTAACTCTTTCTAAAACGAGTACTCCATGGGTTTAGGTGTTTAGTTTCATGCCAATTTGTTTAAATTGTGAAGATAATTACGTTATCATTTCCATAAACACATGACTCATTGTCTACGCGTAAATCGATTTTCAACCCTAACTTATCGATTTAAGATTAAGCATAAGTTAGGTTATAACCTAATTCCAATTAATCATTCTATAACTTGCGAACAAGATTCATGCTAAACAAGAAACCTTTTTCTAATACTTATACATTTGAAAAACAATAAGTGATCAATTTATCCAACTCAGGAATCATTTCATGCCTTGCACTTTCCTATGGATTCTTAGCACTTCCCATGATGACTCACTACGAAGAAGATATGGCCTAATAAGGCGACATGATTTTATACTTCCATGCTTAAACGGAGTGCATTATCTTAATTCTGTTTTGTAAATATGGACAATAACCTAAGTTCAATTTATTGAATGCACAAAACTACTTGCTAGGAATGCATATTAATCTTCTGCTCACTTTATTTTGTTCATTTTATTAGAAATACTAATGATTGAATTCCTCCATCGTGAGCTAATTTTTCTAAAGCATTTAAGATTACAAATGCATTCTATTTCCAACAATTATCCTTGCACAATTGAATTATAACAATACCAAATAAAAATTACGAAGGAAAACCTGGACTTGTGGTGAGATATCCACGTGGATGCTAGGAGACGATCCTCCTGCAGCTGCGCCTTGGGCTTTCTTAGGAGGCATCGCGAATGCAGCCTTTCCGTCGTGGATGCACCTTTGCAAATTCCCTTTTTGAAATACCACCGTCCTTTATGAGTCTTCTGTTCTTCCCTTTCGTAGCAACTCTTTGAAGGGATACATGTGGAGGAGGGAAGAAACCATGAAAAGGGTTCCAAACCGAGAAGGGGGTGTTTCAAAATCTTTCGCGAATAAGGCTCATTAAAGCCATGGGAAAGGGCTTAGTGGCCTTTTAAATACTCACAAGAAAGGGGAATAAAAGGTGTAGAAATCCTTACGAGGGCTTTTGTATGGGGAAAGAAGCTGTCACAAAAATTCTTAACACCCTCTTTTCTTTTATGTGTGGGGAAAAAAAAAACAAGGTATGACAGGGCTAAAAAATGTATTTTTGCATGGGGAAAAAAAGGGGCTAAGAGGGCCCTTAGGGCGATTTGAGATACGGGGGAGGAAAAGGGCTTTTAAGGTAAAAGCTTTTGGGGGGAAAAGGGCCTAAGGGAGCCCTTAGGGAGGAATTTTGAGGGGGTGGGAGGAAGGGTAGTCTTAAGGCCATAGGAGGGTGCCTTTAATGGCAATTCAGGAGGGGGGAAAAGGGCTTTGAATAGGCCCACATGAAGGGGGCCTTATCAAGGCCTTTGGAAGCTTTCCAAGAAGCTTCCAAAGCTTTTAGGGATTACGTGCAGCCACGTTGAGAGAGCCCAAGGAAAATCGATCAGCGGCAGCGGTGACGTGTTGAATGGTTGGCGATAAGGTGGCTCCTCATCGACATCAGCTCAGCGCAGCGCCCCTTCGTGCTCTACGGCAGCATACGGCGTGGCGATGTCATCACTCTCTCCCTCGCTCATGGTAGTTAGACGACCGTCTGAATCTTCTTTTTTTTCTTTCCTCCTCTGGCAACGACCACCACCCTTGATTTAAATAGGGGAGGGGAGGGGGATCCTCCCTCCCCTGTGTGGCATCATGCATGGCTCTCCCTCACTCCAAGCTCCACCAAGGAGCTTAATCACTCCTATTTCCCTCCCCTTCTAGCTCGTCAGTCAGCTAGGGGAATAACTAAATTTTTTTTGTCATTATCCCAATTCGATTTATCCAAACCAAATGTTATTATCCCCATGAGGGCTTTCGTATGCGAATTGCGTATTTCAGAGTTGTTACACTCCAAGGGGGAGAGAATGTAATATTTCCGTTGAAAAATATTAATAGCCCGCGTGAGATCATTCATAAAATCTAGTAAAAATCCTCTGCTACCTCTCCATTGGCAGAATCGAGACTAAGGTTTAAAGAAACCCGCATATTTTCATGTGAACCTCCTCTTGGGAAGAGGTCAAGGGGATAATTGAAAAGATTTATGGCAAATTTTTTAATCCTTCTTCCCCCCCAGCCGAAGGTTGTGCTGGAGGAGGGGGAGTAAGGCACAGGTGCGTAGGCATCCTTGCTCGAGGTCATGGGGGGGAGAATGGCCATGCATTTGGCTGCGTGGGAGGGAGAGGTCTCCTCTCCCTACCCTATAAAAACCCCCTATCGGGAGAAAAGTAAAGGGAGGGGAGAGCTGTAACGCCACCAGTCTGAGAAAGAGAAGAGAGTAACATTGCCTTTGTGTGCGCCATGAGGGGGGAGGAAGTCCACAAAAGAGGCGCCAGTTGTTGCCGCGCTGCCATTGTTCGACTTCTGCCCGCCAACAAACGTCATTGAAAATCGTCTCTTCTTCCTCCATGTGGTGGATTTATGAGGGCCACAGAAGCTTCCAAGAAGCTTCTTGGGAAGCTTCTAAGGGCCCCATAGAAAGCACTCTTTCCTGTGGGCTTTCATAAGCCCCTTCCAAGTGGATTTTTATAAACCCCCCACCCTCCATCCCCCCCCCCCACCCTGGGATTTTAGCACCCCTTCCCGTGGGGTTCTACCCAAGTCCCCTTTCTCCTTGCAATTTCCACCCAATTCTCCTTTAAATATGACTTACTCTGAGAATTAAACCCTTTTTTCCCCCCTTGGTCTCCCCAAAAGACACCATAGCCACGTTTTTCAAAGTCTTCCCCTTAGCATTTCCACAAAGCCATTTTTGTGAATTTCCCCCACATAAGTTCTTTAAACGCTCCCATGACATTCCCACTCAAGTCGTATTAGCAAGTTTTAAACCCTCTTTTCATTGGTTCTCCTCCAGTTCACTCTAACCGGTCGGATTCAAAAACCATCTTTCCTATTGCAACTCCCACAAGCCTATAAGGTCTTCCAAAGCCCAAGTCCACAAGACGAAGCATCCGTCAAGGAAGCCGATTCTCAAAGGGAATTGTGCGTGCGAGGGAGAGGGGCCAAGATCATAAGTTTGCAGCCAAGGCAAGAAGGTCGAATACGCAATGGCTCCTAAAAAGGCACAAGGCGCAACCGCAGGAGGATCATCTCCTAACATCCATGTGGACATTTCACCACAAGTCCAGGTTTTCTTCCTAATTTTGATTTACATTGTAATATTACAATTGTGCATGGATCATTTATGGAATTAGGATGCACTTTTTTGATTGAAATACTACTTTGGCTAATTTAAAGGAAATAGCTCACGATTGAAGAATTCGGTCATTAATTCTCCTCTCTGATCATGATCATCATTTTTGTAATCACTTTTGGATTACCTTATTTAAGAGCTTGGGGTTCTTCAATGGATTTTGCATTTGCTTTCCATCTTCAAAGTGATGTAAAGACAAAGGCTATAAATAGCACTATCTTAGATCTTCTTCAATCTTATAGTCGATAAACCCAATAATTGAAACCAACATTTATCCATTTTACAATTTTCTTATAACAACACCCCACACTTTGCTACTGTTAGAGCACCATTTGAGATGTTGTAGGCATTTGAAATAGATCACTATACTCCTCAAGGAGGGCATGCAAGGTTGAATCATTAGATACTTCAGAGGCATGATCTAAATTGTCCTTATTCAATTGCAAGATGAAGATTTGTGAGCATTTCTTAAACTCTTATTTGAGTTTCTTTGCTCTAATGAGCTGGAAATCTGCATGATCTTGAACTCCCTATAGGCAGATGGGTTGTCCATGCATCATAAACTCCATGTAGAGCTAAGAGAAGTCCATAGCAATTTTTTCCAGTGACCAATATGACCATGCATTCCAAAGGCATGTTGGGATGAGTGCACAATGGGAATGTGAGTCAGAAGAGCACTATTGAGTGTGAGAGTGAGAGAATCCCAAGAAGAGTGTACTAGCTAGCTACTTCACGATATACAAAGAATAAAATGCATTTATATATTAGGGTACAAATATGGGTGTGTTCACACCCGTATAAGTTTATACATGAAGATTAAGGGACTTTACACCCAACAACCTCCCATTTAAAGGCCCGAAGTGGTACCTTTAAGCTAGCCAACTCCTGCTAATTGGATGCAATGCGCATATTGAGCCTTTGCAAGACTCTTAGTGAGAACATATGTAGGATTATCTTGGGTTTTGACCTTAGTGTGACAAGACCATCATCCAAGACCTGTCAGTCCTATGGATGGGTGGTCCTTGTTGACGGGGAACTTTTCTCAAACAAAATCGACAACAGGGAACCCTTCTCGATGGAAATGAATAGTAAGGAACGATGACCTAGAGTCTAGGTTACTAAAACCCCGATTTATGTTTTTTTAGGAAAACGGAATGGGACTATGCCTTATGGGCAAAGAGGTTGAGCTTTGCATCCCTCTCGTTTCCCATTCTCCTTGAACCAAGTGTAGCATGAATCTGCTTTGATGTTGACGTTTCTACGTAAAGTAGTTCGCCTGGGGATTGCCATTCTAGGAATTTGACCACTAGGAGAACACTGATTCAGGTCGATCCTAAGTGGCAAGTAGCCGAAATGCTTTCGCTTTGTGGCAGACTCAGGAGGACCTAGATCGCAAACCCTGTAACATTCCATGGGAGTGCAGGGCGGTGCTTTCTAGACTCTCTTCCCGATGGGCTGCTAAGACGTGACCTATAAGAGAGCAGGTGGACACGTTACAGTTCTTTTAAACTAATTTTGTGAAAATTTTTCATTTTCCAAATTTTTATTTGGCCAAGAATTGTTCGAATCTAAAGATTTCTTGTAAAAGAGATATGTGTTATTGCTAGATAACTCATGAAAGGCAAAGCTTTTTAGATTGGCTTATTAAAGCCTCGGACATAGTGTATTTAATATTTTATCCTCAAGTTAGGTGTTTGGGTCAATTCTACTTAATAGATTTGTCAACTTGGCCATGTAAGCTTGGAATGAGTTATCTCCTTGCTTGAGGTTGTGGAGCCATTCAAGCTTCTATACATCTATTTGGTTGGGTTCAAATCTATTGTGGGATGTGGATAGGGTGACATTCTAGGTGGGCCATCCAATGTTCTATCACTACCCATGTCATGACCCTTACTTGCATCAAAGATTCAAATATGATGACTTTGTGAGGCTTATTGATCTCAAAAGGAAAGTTGATAGTGTAAGCGACATTAAATTGTTGGATGAATGTGTCTAGATCCTCTTGAGAAGATCCAAAGAATTTTGGGAATAAGATGTTGGACTGGTGGTGGGCCATTCTATTAAGAATTGAAAAACACGACACAGTATTGGATAGAATTTGAGCAAGGAGTAGAGAACACACATCAAATATGAGAAGAATAGAGATTGATTTAATTTTAAATGAATAGCTAAAAACATGGCTTTGTCCACCCATGCATTTACACTATGAAGCTTAGATGGCGATCTAGACATATGATAGGCAAAGAACTTAAAGGTAGTTGGAAGAACTTTGATCGGTGGTGAAAGATAGATTGATGATGGATTTGGATGGGTCTTCCTTTTTTAACCTAGGAAAGCAATCTGGTCGGGCTATCCAACCATATTATAAACCTTCCCAGTACCCCAAACCCCAAAATAGGGGTGCCTCATAACTCCCACACCCTATACCTCAATGGTACTACTAGAATACCTACTCTATCTAACCCAAAGGCTAGATCCACAAAGGTCAGCTTTTCTCCATCCAATTACATAGACCTCATTTGACATACAAGTCAGGACCCACCCAATATCCGTGCTCACACATGGCTTCTCATAATGGGGCCTTATAACTTAGAGCACCATGGATCATTGGTGGCACCTTATGAGGGTGGAGCATTGAGGATATCTAACAAGGAGATGGTGCCATTTGGTGTTGTTCAATCCTAGACCGCCGTGCTTGGAACATGCATTGAGCTAACCTTGCGAATATGAATGCATTTAGCCTAGTGCATAGATGAATGTTGATGATGGTTGCCATGTATAATTGGGTCTGAGTATCATTGCCACAATGCAAAGTGCAGTCATACTCACAACCAATACGCATGGATAACAACGTCCTAATCTATACTCAATGTCTGAGCTGCAGAGATAGACATATTCAAAACAATATGGAGGGACCAACTCTGTTACTATCATAAAAATCTCGAATGCTAGTTAAAGAATGGGTCAAGTGACCCAATAGAAAGACTAACAGGGATGAGCGAAAAAGACAGATTGATGATCCTATCTTGCTTGGGTACGCGTTCCCTTTTATCGCTTACTACAAACTACAATATTCTCTCAGCCCTCATGCTGTGCCCATGGCCATAACCATTGTTGCACTGGTTTGCTCAACATTTCACTACTAGTCACCTTGCTTTAAATGAAGCTAATTGCCATGCACCCTTACTGACAATGAGATTCCACTTTCTAAGCTCACAATTTTTTGCATTCCGTGGACTTTATGCTTAATATTTATATGAGTGATGCTAGAATTTTTAAAAAGACAAACAAATGAATAAAGAAGAAGATAGTTGTGATTCAAAATATGGAGAGCACAAGGAGATTATGATGTTCATTGAGAGTGATTGGCCCTTAACAAGTATCAAATAATAAATTAAGTTTTCTATGCTAGATCCTATTAGTTTTTGTATTGTTAACTTGATGGACATAGGATCCTATGTCCATTTGTTAACAATACAAAAAGTATGTCCTATTAACATTTGGTGAAAAGCTAATGGCAATAGGTAGGAGTCTCTTTGCCTTCATCAAGTGCGTTGCTATATTAACCCTAGCTAAAAGTTAGTGCAGTAAGAGTTGTAATATTCTCGAGACCATAAGACCACCCCATTTATTATCAAATTAAACAATTTTCTTTTTTACTTCCCCCCCCTCTCGATGCCACTAGCTGGCAGAGGGAGGGGGAGCTAAACTCAAAGTCAATGAAGGTGAAGGAAAATACGATGATGTGGAGGGGTGATGGAGTTGCTAAGGGTAAGCAATGAATGGGCAATGGAATTGATGGGGGGGAGGGGCACACATGTGCCACATCCAACCCCTACCCACACTACTAATCCTTTTCCCTTAATAAGCTACATGGTGACGAGCAATCTGGGGGTCTTATGAAGTTGAGGACCCTTATCACAGTGCCCCCCCAATTAATACCCATCTTTCCCCTATAAAATAGCCCTCCATTAAGCAAAGAGTAAATTTTAAATTCTTCTCCCCCATACTACCGAGTTTCAAAAGGGTGAAAGAGAGAGAGAGACAGAGAGAGAGAGAGAGAGAGAGAGAGAGAGAGAGAGAGAGAGAGAGAGAGAGAGAGAGATAGGGGAGAGAGCAAAGAGCTTCAAGGGAAATTCCTCTTTTGGCAGGAGTTTCGAGTACCCTCTCTCCCCATTGCATTTCCGAGATCTCTCTATCAATTGTCCTCTAGTTGGCAAAAGGTTGCGAAAGTCAAGGAAAAGTGTAGGAAACTCCGGCACCAAGGAGTGCTTTGAGAGAAGAGAAGGCCCATATTCCAAGCTTCGAAATGGCCCAAAAGTGCAAACTATCCCAAGTAATTGGAAAGGCCAAAACCACGGAAAGTGGATTGGGCAAAGATGCCACCGCTAACATGAATGGGTTATTGGGAATAAATGCTACTTTAACACTCCAAAACGAGGTACCGTTACTGTGTCTAGCCCTATGAACATAATAGTAAAGCATAATCATTGTAGAAAGAAATAGTACTTTTGCATCGCATCAATTGCATAACTAGAAATATAGTTATAAAGGCTTAATGATCATGATTTTCCATGAATCGATTAAGCATCTATGGGTTTTTGCAATACTAAGCTGATTATTAGGCACGAATTTTTGCAAGTGCATCTTAGGTTACCAATATATAAATATGTGAGACCATGTAAGATGATGGCATCCTATAAACCATTAGAGAGTCTTGGCTTGCATTTACATTAGGCATGACCAATTCATGTACCTTGCACAAATAAAGATATGTGTCACAATTTATGATTTGCATAAGTTCATTAAAATGAATTTCCAAGAATAGATCAGGAAAGACTTGAATCTAGATTTGCATGGCATCGTGGACACTTTTGGTTGCATCACATGATAGGGATTCATCTTAAAAGATATATTTAGGATGCGCATGTAAATTGTTAAACTTAATTGCAAGAGGCACTTCGATAAATGAAACCCTAGATGATAAGTAAGGCTAGGGTTTAATTGTAGAATTAATGCTACAATCATAGATTGACCTAGAATCAAGTAAATATGCTCATGGGTCTCTATCCTAGCAACTAGTTGCGATAAGTTTGATAACACCTTTAGGGGAATCATTTTTTCAAACCATGATACAACTCGATATCAATACAAGAAAACTCGAGTGTCTTATTCGCAAGAAGGGATGGCCATTGGCTACATGTCCTTTGATGCTCGTGACGGCTCAAGGATTGCAAAGGGGTTAGTTTGTGTTTGGCTTGCTGGAGAAATGAACAAAAGTTTTTGTTACGAATTCTTAAGGGAGTGAAACCCTAGGGTAAACATAGAAACCACAATAAGGTTCTAAGGAGAAAAATGGTTACCAAATAACCAAGTAAAAATCCTAGATTGAATTATTTAAGACCTTGATTCCAAGACAAGAACCCCGAACTAAACACTAGCAAATTACAGCAGTTGGCATCTGAAAACTCTTTGATATAATCCTAATAGCATAATTGCTCGCTCCTATCACATAAGAAAGAGGGTCAGAATGAGGGTATTCTCTATCCCTCACAAGGTCATGGCAATTGACGCCATGGCAAGAAAGACCCAAGAAGGGTGAACACTAAGCGTTTAAAAAGAAAAAATAGAAACTCCACCTTAGTAGATGTCCTGAACACTCATCTTCATTATTACTTGTGCTTGTAAATTTAGGAATACCGTTTGTGAAGGGATTGTATAACCCAGACTCACAAAAGAAATTAGAATGATGAATCATGCTAAATTCATGGAGGGCGTGCCAAACCACCCCTAGCTAGTTGCCAACCCTATCCAAGGGGATTTTAAATAAACATGATGTGAACATGGACCGAACGTGCCACGAGAGGTCTCTCCCTACATTAGTTTGAATGTAGGAGGATGCTTGGATACTGGGGGGGGAGGGGGGCTCTAGATGTAAATTCCATACCTCCTCGCAGTCCTACTCAAATGATCTACATAAGGCTATGTTACTAGTGCAGGGCGAAAACTTGGAGGAAATAAGACACATCCTCACAAATTGTGGGAATCACCCTTTTTGGATGAGATTTGTATCTCAGTTTAGATTCTAATATAAAGTTTACTTCCAAGAAACCTATTTGAAATATTTTTGTGTTAGTGCCATAAGTTACACAAATGAACCTTGTTCCCTAAAAGGCTTAATTAATGAAGTTGATTTTAAATGTCACAAATAAATGCGATAGAACCTAATTAGAAAACTAATGAACGCTTATTAGGAAAGTGGATGGGCGAAACCCCAATGGGTCCATTGTATGGTAGGGTAGTCCCAGAGACCTGCGAGGCTTCTCACCAGGTTTTACTGACCTTAGCAATTAATAGGTTAGAACCCAATTCATGTCACTTTAGGGAACCAAACTGGGACTATGACCTACAAGCAGAGAGGTTGAGTGGCGCATCCCTCTCGTTTCCCATTCTCTTTGAACCAAGTGCAGTATGGATCTGCTTCGTCTTGGGTATCTTTGCATAAAGTAGGATGCCTAGGACCCGCCAACGCTAGAGTTCTGTTGGGAGACCTTGACCACTAGGAACCCCAATTTCAGGTCAATCCTAATGGGTTCGGTTAGGAACGTTCCTTTGGGAGGTGGACTCTGGAAACCCTAGGTGACAAACTTGTAACATTCCATGGGAGTGTCACGTGGCGTTGCTTAGATTCGTCTCTCAATGGATCATAAAATGTGGTAGGACAACCGATAGGCAGGATGCTACAGTTGGTATCAGAGGGAACCAATTATTAAAACAATTAGGATAAGAATAAATTAAGAAGAGTGAAGTGATGTTTTCATTAGAAAATATTTTTTCTTCCACTCACTTGTGGATTATTGCTACTTCCACACCTACGAGGCATGTAGCAGGGTCCTTGTATTTCATATCATGTTTAGGATGTCTATGAACTCTTCAAGTTATCACAGATGACGATCCGATATGATGGGGATCCTCGATGGACTCTACAACCTCTCACTAATGTATGCCGAAAGGCGTTGGACTTGGAGCATGGGTTCTCGGGGGGTTCACTCATGAATATATGTATATATAACGTGAGTTCAAAATAAGGGGTTTTTAAAACACCATTTTTATACATTTTTTACATACAGAAGGGTGTCATATAAAGGGGTTACTTACAGATTGAATAGAAAAGGGTTGTGTTTTACTGAAAAAAATTTCACAGATTAGGATATTTATAAATAGGCCATGAACGCACGTTATATAGAGAATATATATATAGTGAACCCCCCGTGCATGGGTTACTGCTATATAGATGCCAATCGATTTGCCTATATTGAAAACAATCTGCAGAGCCTAAAAGGGTTGGAGGACTTGAAGATCATCAAGTTATTCATCTTCCATGAGGCATGTGGGAACTCGATCCTACACATCAAATGCCGAATTGTTATATCTATGACGATGTGGTCAAAGTCTTGCTAGCAGAGATAATTAAAGTAATAGGGCGAAACGAACATCATGGCTATTAAAAATGGGGATTTCTTGAAATTTTCATGACTTACCACTTCTTGATAATCCATTCCCCAAATCCATATTACTATTATATCCTTGTAGCTAGATCCAATAGGAAATTATTAACATGGCATTGATGTATCTCTTGAAAAGAAAATCATCCCAGCCAATCTCTATCTATTCTCGAATAATTATACTTAAGGCTTACACTTCTTTATGGATAAACAAGAACTCTATGATTATTTGATTTGTTGTGTAGTAGTAATAAAAATTAATTTGTGCATTGATTTAAGTTGTGTAGAGATGTGTAAATGCAATCCTAATGTAGAAGTTAAAATTGAAAACTATATACAACCCCAAACACAGAACCAGAGTCTTGTCCCTACACTAAGCCCAGTGAAGGCACAAGCGAAGAAGTTTCTTCGCAAACAAATCAAACCACCAGAATTTGAAGGGAAAGAAAAGATTGTTGAAGCGGATTCCTAAGTATGGATTGAATCCATGGAATATTACTTCAGTGTAGTAGGAATAGCACCTATAAACTAGGCTATGATTGCCAAGCTTAAGCTCACTGGCGAAGCTAGGCTTTGGTGGAAGCAATGGAGTAACGACCAAGCAGTCAAAGAAAGCACAGTAACTTGGTATAAGCTAAAGGAAGAAATGCAAGGAAGATACATGCCACCTGCATATAGAACTCAGAAGATGAATGCATTTTTCAAGTTGAAACACTTGGACCTGTCTCTAGAGTCGTACTACTCGAAATTTGTCTCCTTGTTAAAATACACCCGGACAATGAGTATTCCCCAACAAGTCTCAAAATTTTGTGATGGGATGAACCCACCAATGAACACTTAGTTGGAATTAATGTGTCCCTCAGACTTACAAGAAGCATTGATAAGAGCGGGACTTATTGCCCAAGATGTCCAACCAAAGTCTAGGAATAATAAACCTTGGTCTCACAAAGACCAGAATCCAAGAATGTTGAAATCTCAATTTAAAAGGGCACAAGGATAGACTCAAGACCAACGGAAGGAGCTGAGGGTAAATGCAATCAGTAACTTTGTCCCCACTCAAAGAAGTGACCAAAGCCTATAATGTTTTCATAAAATGAACCTGGGCACTTCAAAAGGGAATGTCCCAAAATTTGCAAAGATCATCGTCAAGATAAAATCACTAGCCAATCCAAGGCTACCCATGCTGCGGTCGTGCAGCTATGGGAAGGGAAAAATTTTCCAATATCACCACTAAATAAATCAATGAAGAAGAAGTTGCATCCATGGAAGCCGAGATTGACAGGGCATCTGTTCATACCGCTCTCCATAAAAAGGGGCCAAACCACCAATTTTTGGTGATCCAAACACCATCGAATTACCAAGGTAAAAAATTCTAAACCCTAATTCACTATGGCAGCACTCATTCTTTCATTTCACCAGCTTGTGCAAGAAGGTTAGGGATAGCCACTGTAGCTGCACCTACTTTTCTTGTCGAACTAGCAAATGGGTGAGAAATCACTTGCACTAGACAAACTACTAAGGTGAAATTTCTACTCCGAAATGAACCCACATTTGTTAAGCTCAAGGCAATGAATCTAGGAGTCCATGAGTGCCTACTTGGAATGGATTGGCTAGTCCCCAATGATGCTCACATCCTTTGTGGGAAGGGTCAAGTCTCGTTTCCGAATCCTCAAGGTGAGTTAGTAAACCAAAGATTCAGCTAGCCTAGGTAACAGGAATAGCTCAAGGAATAAAAAAAGGGTTACCCATCTATCTATTCAAGCTAAAGAACCCAAAACAGGTAGAGGACTCCAACGAAGAACCATCATGGTTAAAAGAGTGTATGCGGATATGTTACTAGAAGAATTGATTGAATTACCATCACTGAGGAAAGTTGACCATGAGATTAAGTTGATACCAGGTGTTGCATCGGTTGCGAAAAGGCCCTACAAGATATCCATTCCTAAAGCTATTGAGTTAAAAGAACAACTCAAATAACGATTGGACCAAGGGTACATATGCCCCACCAGCTCTGCTTGGGGGACTCTTGTCTTGTTCCAAAAGGAGAAGGATGGTACACTTTGCCTTTGCATCAATTATAGAGGCCTGAACCAAGTAACCATAAAAAATAAATATTCTATTCCAAGGATAGATGAGTTACATGATTGATTGCAGGGAGCAAAAATCTTCTCCAAGATCGATTTGAGGTCAGGATATTACCATGCGTCAAGGATGGGGATATTCCAAAGACCGCGTTGAATACCAGATATGGTTATTTTGAATTCACAGTAATGTCTTTTGGTTTGACTAATGCTCCTACCACATTTAATAGGCTAATGTAAGACATTTTTAGACCATATCTCAATGATTATGTACTTGTCTTGTTTTATGATACCTTGGTTTATTCAAAGGAAGAGGAGGACCATGGATCCCAAGTTTGCATCGTCCTTGAGACCATGAGGACTCATAAGCTCTACGCTAAGAAGAAAAAGTGTTCCTTTCTCAAGAGAGAGATCCAATATCTTGAATTTATTGTGTCAAATGAAGAAATCTATGTAGACCCTACAAAGGTTAAGGACGTCCAAGAGTGGCCTCTACCAACCAATATCAAAGAAGTGTGTAGTTTTCTTGGCTTTACAAGTTGGTACATGATCTTCATTAAGGACTAGCCTCAATCACAAAACCCCTCACAAATCTACTAAAAAAGCAAGTTGCCATAGTGTGGATGCCCACTGAAGAATTGAGTTTTAATCAATTCAAGAATAGCTTAGTGACAACACCAATTCTGAAACTCCGTGACTTGAGCAAGAGGTTCGAAGTTGTCACGAGGTTGCCATAGTGTGGACACCCACTAAACAATCGAGTTTTGATGAACGCAAGAATAGCTTAGTGACAACACCAATTCTGAAACTCCTTGATTTGAGCAAGGAGTTTGGAGTTGTCATGGATGCTAGCAAGGAGTGCTCCAAGAGAAGAGAAGGCCTGCATTGCAAGCTCTGAAATGGCCTTGAAGCGCAAACTCTCCCAAGTAACCGAAAAGGCTGCAACCATGGAAGGAGGATCGGGCAAAGATGCCATTGCTAACACGAATGGGTTATTGGAAATAAATGCTAATTTGACGTGACTCCAAAACCAAGTACCGTTAGTGTGTCTAGCCCTATGAAAGGAATAGTAAAGCATAATCATTGTAGAAAGTAATCATACTTTTGCACGTGTAAATTGCATAACTAGAAATGTAGTTGTAAAGTCTTAATGATCATGATTTGCCACGATTCGATTAAGCATCTCTAGGTTGTTGCAATACTAAGCTGATTATTAGACACGAATTTCGTGAGTGCATCTTAGGTTACCAATATTTAAATATACAAAATCGTGTAAGACAATAGCATCCTATAAACCATTAGAGAGTCTTGGCTTGCATTTACATTAGTTATGAAAAATTCATGTACCTCGCACAAAGAAAAATATAAGTCACAATTTATGATTTGCATAAGTTCATTGAAATGAATTTCCAAGAATAGAAGCTCTGCATTGGATCATCAACTCAACAAAGGCTTACATCTAGATTTGCGTGGCATCATGGGCAGTTTCGATTGCACTACATGATAGGGATTCATCTTAAAAGATAGATTTAGGATGCGCACGTAAATTGTTAAACTTAATTGCAAGAGGCAGTTTGATAAATAAAACCCTAGACAATAAGTAAGGCTAGGGTTTAATTGTAGAATTAAAGCTACAACCATAGATTGACCTAGAATCAAGTAAATACGTTGATGAGTCTCTATGCTAGCAACTAGTCACGATAAGTCCGATAACACCTTTAGGGGTATCTTTTTTTTAAAAATGATGATATAACTCAATATCAATACAAGAAAGCTCAACTGTCATATCCGCAAGAAGGGACGACCATTTGCCACATGTTGTTTGATGCTCGCGACGGCTCAAGGATTTCAAAGGGTTTAGTCTGCTCTTGGCTTGTCGGAGAAATGAACAAAAGTTTATGTTACGAATTCTTAAGGGAGTGAAACCCTAGGGTAAACTTAGAAACCCCGATAAGGTTCTAAGGAGAAAAATGGTTACCAAATAACCAATTTAAAATCCTTGATTGAATTATTTAAGACCTGTGATCCCATGATAAGAACCCGAACTAAAGACTAGACAATTAGGGCAGCTACCATCTAAAAACTATCAAATATAAATCCAATGGCGTAATTACTTGCTCCTATCACATAAGAATGAGGGTCGGAATGAGGGTATTCTCTATCTCTAGGAAGGTCATGACAATTGATGCCAAGGCAAGAAAGACACTAAGCATTCAAAAATAAAAAATAGGAACTCTACCTTAGCAGATGTCCTAAGCACTCACCTTCATTGTTGTTTGTGCTTGTAAATTTAGAAACAATGTCTGTGAAAGGATTGTATAATCCAAACTCAAAAAAGAAATTGGAATAATGAATCAAGTTAAATTCTTGAGGGCGTGCTAAACCACTCCTAGCTCGCTGCCAACCCTATCCAAGGGAGTTCTAAATAACCGTGACAAGAACATGGACCAAGCCCTGCCACAAGAGGTCTCTCCGTGGATAAGTTTGAACATAGAAGGATGCTTGGATATCGAGGGGCTCCGGCTGTAAATCCCCTGCTTTCGAATCCTACTCAAATGATCTAAGTGACTCAATACGGATTCTTGAGGTTCTCTTAGTAGTGCAAGGGCAAAAATTTGGAGGAAAACGCATCCTCACGGATTGTGGAAATCATACTTTTTGGACAATACTTGTATCTCAATTAAAATGCTAATATAAAGTTTACTTCCAAGGAACCTATGTGAATTGTTTTTGTGTCAATGCCATAAGTTACACAAATAAATCATGTTCCCTAAAAAAGGCTTAATTAAGGTTTACCACTATGAACCCAAATTTGAGGTCGATCCTAGTGGGTTCGACCGTGAACATTCCGTTGTGAGGTGGACTCAGGAAACCCTAGGCGACAAACCGGTAACATTCTATGGGGTGTTGGGCAGCGTCATTTAGATTCGTCTCTCGATGGACTACTAAAAACGTACCAGGACAACCGATAGACGGATACGGTACAAGAGTAGAAATCTATTCAAAGAATATTTGGGGATGCTACTAGAGTTCGAAGGTATTTCTAGATAGTAATTGACTTCAAAACAACCATGGATTGAAATAATGGAGGACATTATAGCCAAGGGAGGGTTAATAGGAGGCATTGCAGGACTATATCTCAGGAAGACAAGTGATCACCTCCTAGTTATAGAGTGAAGGTAGATGGTCTTCCCATTTTGAAGGCCCTATTTGATCAACATAGAGGCATAACTGAATTCCTTGACCAACAAAACAAGATTCGTTAAAGAGGGGAATATTGCTATTTGGCAAGTTATTTGAATTTACCCTAGGGTTGAAACATCAATTCTATCAAGCATTGTAGGAGCCAATACTTTGCAAGGCCGTTGAGGAGATAGAGAATGCAAGTTGACTTGACATATGGGATAATGAGAGTGAGCAAACATCGCATGTGGATGCGATTGTTGTTGTTGACTCGATCAATTTCCATGCTAGAGGAAAAAACATAAGGGCAAGCTAGCCTTTGAGATGGGAAAGAGAGAAGATTTTTGATAGGAATCCAACAAGGCTTTGCACCATCGAGTTCATTCTTATGGAAGATCATAGTCTAAAGACTTGTTACTAGAGATAGGTTTTCAAAGTTGAGGAATCTTTCACCATATCCTTCATTTTGCATCAATCATAAGCCTATGCTCACCCATCTATTGTTTTGAAGCATCCCGGGAAAACTAGGAATAGAGTTTTCATGCAAAAGCCCAATATTGAGTCTTTGGATTCTGTTTTTGCATTTTTTGATTTTGAAGCTCTTGCAATGTTCGAATCCCTTAGAACGTCGAGGCAAGCATATAAAAATGCTTCTAGACTTCTTTCTAAGGACTCACGAGGGTCTTTTGGTAGATTAGGTCCACTTATGATCATAATGTTCATGCCTTACCTTTCGCGTTAGAAGAAGAAACGTCTCTCTAGATGTAACTAACTGCGTGCGCCCTTTCCGCTTCTCAAAAGCGAAATGAGAAGAATTCAGAGTAACCAGCGAGAAAGGCAATCGCATTATCAATCAGAGCAAATAGGCAAAGCAATCGCAATCTGCAGTACAAAATGTTGGTTTGCCCATGCGACAATTTGGACTTTTGTGAGAGTAGTGCAGTTTTGTTTGGGTTTATCGAGAATGGGTACAAAGTGATCAGATCGTTGGTAGCACTTGCCTTTTTAAGTTCCAAAGTGGAAGCAGAGTGAGAGAGAAAGGAGATTGTATGATGCCGGTACAGCACTTCAAGGCTCGCAGATGTAGAAGATGCGCGCTATATATCTCCAGGTCATCCATTCTCCAACCCCAATTTTTTAATGCACGCAATCGAGTCGATCATACATTCTATCCATTTGATTTCCCGTAATCAGAACTCTTTCTTGCTTTACTTTGATCGTTGTGATTTAGTACCACCACCTAATGCAGATGCCGTCATACCTGCCTTCCTCATTAGCGTCTAATAATTGCACTAATAATAATAATAATTGCACTTATTATTATTAGCGTCTAATAATAATAAGTGCTTGACCACGAGAGTGTTATATGAAAGTGAGAGAATTGACACATGATCAGATACAAGTACTTGATGGGCGCATCCTCTAGGGAGTCAAGATTCCAGCATTGATCGATATTTGCGCTTTGAAGTTTCACATCATGCTCTCAAGGAGTTTTTGTCTTCTCCCTTTGCCGAACAGCGAGACACGTTGTCAAGGAGCCACCTGCATGTTTGACGACAATTCTAAAGAATTATGAGGGAATTGCTCCAAAAGGTACGGGGTTTCAGCCAAGGTTTGAGAAAAAAAATCTAAGGAGGAGAAAGAAAATCCTTTTCATCATCATCATCATGTGAGAAGGAGATATCTTCTATTGAGATGGTAATTTATACATATATTGAAAATATATTCTTGTATTTTGAGAAATGTGAGCAAGATTTATTTCCTTCTTCCAAAAATTGAGAAGGAATCTTTCAAGATGAACAAGTGCTAGGTCCAAGTGGACCTGTCTTTTCCTGAATCCTGGTTTCACCCATTGAGTAGGACGGAAGGATTCTCTTTCAACTTGACAACATTTCCAAACAATTGTTAGGCAATTACTTCAAAGGGTATGGGGTTTCAACCAAGTAGCGAGAAAGGATTCCCATAAAGGTAAATGCAAGTATGCTTGGGATGACAAAGTATCCTTACTGTCTCATCAATGCAACATTTAGATATTGAAATGACCATAAAACATTGAGCATGATGTCTAGATTCCACATCCTTGTGCTTTGGTTCTAGAGGGACATCATGATCACGGTAGTCATGTGTCTTTGGCTTGCATGGTTCAAAGCTTGTAGTTTTAACTTTGCGTTGGTGTCCCAACCTCATGTGGCACACCAAAGACACAAGGCTTTCCTCATGCCTACATTAAGCATGGTGTCTAGGTGCTACGTCCTCATGGGTTGATACTAGCGGGACACCATGATTAGTACAGTCATGCATTTGGCCTAGGTGGTTTTGAGCTTTCTCATTTGAGTGAGAGGCATATATAATATATATATATATATATATATATATAGAGAGAGAGAGAGAGAGAGACTTAGTTTTACTTATTTGTATCTACTAAATATAGCGTCTATATGTATCATAGAGAAAACACATATATCAAGAAAATATGAGTAAAGTGGATAAGAAGTTGCTTGTTGAGATATGTAAGCATGAGTATTTAGTGACATTCTATCCATAGAAGACGATGAAACATATATGCAAAGTCTTGCAACTACTCTAGTTGCAGGATCTAAAGCACAAGATCCACAATCTTTGTGCTTGCATACCGATTATATACACCACTATGTGTTTGAGCCAAAATGAGATAGTCTAGGGAGAACAATTAGGAAAAGCTACATATGGCATTGTCTTCAAAGTGAAAATTACATGTGTAGTAGGCTTTGATCCAAATAGAATTTATGATTTAAAAAAAGGATGATATTTGTAGTGGTAAATTGCAGCCATTAAACTATGCATCATCTTTATGATAGAATGAAGACAAAAAATTTTGTTTGTTTGTTATGCATCATATGATGAATGTTTTTATAGGAAAGGAAACACATCATGATATATAGTATGTTGATTCAAATACATCCAATTATATGGCTAGCCATGCTAAATTGTTTAAAGAGATGCAAAATTTACAAAATCTAGGTTATATGTAGATGGATGATGATCCATACGACCCAATTTCACACATTGAAAAAGTTTTCTTCTCTATTCAAGATGGTCACACAAAGAGTTTGCCAAATGTATTACATGTGCCATCCATAACAATGAATTTAGTGCTTATTGGTTAAATGGTATAGTAAGAGCTTGGTGCGTAGATCGGACGCAGATAGCTCACGTGGTGAATCCCGGAAGGTCCCCAAGAACAAAGTACTCTACTTTTTAGCACAAAAACCCATGTAAAAGCAAGCACGACATGAGACAAGAGACAAATTGGGTTCAATCTCCCCCATGCCTTGTGTGAGCGCTTCACAAAGCATGTATTTAATGTATATTTCCAATCTTTATGCTCAAAAATAGCCCAATTACAAAAATATGACAAGCTTTTAGCTTTTGAGTTTGCTTTCTACCAAAAATAGGAAAATAAAGCTAATGGACGGTGCCCAAAGAGTCTGGCACGCCCAATCTCAATGTCCAAATAGAAATAACATATCTAGGCGCATAAGCGCATACAAAATAATAATAAATAATCGATGTCTCTATAGACATAACAAAATATAGGCGTGGCGCCTATCAAAATATAGTCCAAAGGTTGAAAACCCGCTAGACTCCAATGCTTTCCTCCGCCACTGCTGCTATCTCTACACATCAACTGAAGCATTCACAATCGTTAGTAAAATAACACAATTAAACCGACAAAAGTGAATACCTAGCAGTCTTCAGCTACATAAATAAATCAACTGGTTAGAAATAAATCCTAACCTTAATTTATTACGAGTGCGCACTCTAAACTCATAAACGTTTATTAATTTAATATGCATTTTGCGGAATCACCTGCTATGGAATCACCCATGTACACACTAAATTAATGAAACGCCCGAAAAGGACAGGCGTCCCCATCAACTTCTCGCACAAAGAATCCTCTTTGGGTATGAGCCCCGGTCATCTAAGTTTACGGAATCCACCGTAAAACCTCACGGAATCCACCGTGGAATATGCCTCACGGAATCCACCGTGGAATATGCCTCCTGGCATCATACCCCCGGGGTGGGATAGCAATTGACCTCAATTGCTATTAGCTCAATGTGGAGCTAACAGAGTGGGGAAAGCATTTAGGTCTCTAGCGTGCATCCATTGTGCTTCCTCTACAGGATGGTTCTTAAATTTCACTAGATATCTAGAGTACCTCCGGCCAGTTCTAGTGGTCATGTAGTCAGTGTCTATAATAGCTTCTGGTTCAAGTATTTCAGTCTCTTCTTCTAGTAAAGGTGGATTTTCATAGACAGGGTGGATAGGTAATTGTCCTCTAAATGGTCTCAATAAACTAATATGAAATGTATTATGAATTTTCCAATGGGATGGCAGTTCTAATTTGAATGCATTGTCATTAATCTTATGAATGATTCTAAATGGTTCGTAGAATCTAGGGGCTAATTTGACAACTGGATGTCTATCTACACTTTGCAGTCTACGCTTTTCTATTCTAAGCCAAACATAATCATCAACTTTAAAATTCATGGCTTGTCTTTTCTTGTTGGCTTGTTTGGTATATGATTGTTGGGCTTTAGCAATCATATCCTTTACTTCATCAAAAATAGTGTTATGCATAACAGCAATATCATCGGCACTTTGTATTCTATTAGACAAAGAGGCAACAGGGGTAGATAATCTATATCCATAAATAACTTCAAAAGGTGCTTTCTTTGTAGATGTGTGCGGTGTATTGTTATATGCAAACTGTAATAAATGTAAATGAGTATCCCATGTCTGAGGTTTAGAGATAGTGTATGCACGTAAAAGATCTAGAATAGTGCTATTTGTGGCTTCTGTTTGTCCATTTGTTTCTGGATGAAATGCAGATGAGAAATCAATCTTTGTGCGTAGATTTGCAAACAGTGTAATCCAAAAGTTATTACAAAATCTAGAATCTCTATCTGAAATAATCACTTTCGGCAATCCATGGTTAATAAAAATAGTTTTCAAAAATAACTGTGCTGCTTGTGATGCTGTTAAAGTTTTCTTACATGCAATGAAATATGCTTGCTTACTAAATCTATCTACAATTGTCCAAATCATGTCATGGTTAGATTTAGTATTTGGTAAGCCAGTAATGAAATCCATAGATATATGTTCCCAAGGTTTAGATGGAATAGATAAAGGCATTAATAGTCCATACTGTTTACCATGATGTCTCTTTATTCTTTGACAAATCAGACATTCAGAGACAAAATTAGATACATCTGCATCCATATGCGGCCAATAAAAATCTTCAGTTAACATGCATAATGTAGAGATGATACCTCTATGACCTTGATATGGGGGACAATGAATTTCATTCAAAACAAAAGATCGGAATGGAATAGTAACACACAGTCTCTTTTCAAAGAACATGAATCCATCATTATATGACAATGAATCAACAGGAATGAAGTTATTTTGAACTAATTTTTGCCAATCAGAATGAAAAGTAATATCCTGGTGATATGTGTCTTTCATGGCAATTAAAGAATCAAAAGATATGATAGAAATATTATGAATTGCAGGTCTTCTACTCAATGCATCAGCAACTACATTTTCTTTTCCAGGTTGGTATTGAATGATAGGATGGAAACTTTGAATGAATGAAGCCCATTTGATATGACGGTCAGAAATTTGGGGTTGGCTAAGTAGATGTCTAATGCTTTGCTGGTCGGTCTTTATCATGAATTCTGAACCCATTAAATAATGCTTCCATTGTTTTAATGCTTGGACAACTGCTAAAAGTTCCTTGTCATAAGTGGAATATTTGAGCTCAGAGGGTTTGAGTTTAGAACTAGAATATGCTATTGGATGGTTGTCTTGCATTAGCACAGCTCCTATTCCTGATCCGCTAGCATCGGTCACAACTAGAAAGAATGGTCTGTTAAAATTAGGCAATTGTAGAATAGGGGCATTGGTCAATGCACGTTTAAGGATTTCTGCTGGTTTTCAGTCCATTGATAAACAATGCCTTTCTTAAGAAGTTTGGTCAATGGTAAAGCAAGTAATGAGAAATTACGTACAAACTTCCTATAGAAACTAGCAAGACCAAGGAATGAGCGTAATTCATGTACATTTTTAGGAACAGGCCAATGCAATATTGCATCAATTTTCTTAGGATCAACTTTTATTCCTTCTTTTGATACAATATGACCTAGATATTCTATTTCTGTCTTAAAGAATTCACTCTTGTCAGGATTTGCAAACAATTGATTTTCTTTCAGTAATTGAAAAACTAATGATAAATGCTCATAATGCTCTTTTTCACTTTGACTGAACACTAAAATATCATCAAAGAAAACAATCACACAATACTGATATTTTAGAAAAATACGGTTCATCATTCTACTGAAAGTGGCAGGTGCATTAGTTAATCCGAATGGCATAACTAAGAATTCGTAATGGCCAAACTGTGTCCTGAAGGCAGTCTTAAATATGTCAGATCTATCTAACCTCACCTGATGATATCCAGATTTAAGGTCAATTTTACTAAATATAGAAGATCCTTGCAGTTTGTCCATAAGGTCATCAACTCTAGGTATAGGATACCTATTCTTTACAGTGATCTTGTTTAATGCTCGGTAGTCAATACACATCCGATAAGTATTATTCTTTTTCTTGACTAAGAGCACAGGTGCACCGAATGGAGAACTGCTAGGTCGAATTAAGCCTCTATTTAGTAATTCTTCTACTTGACTCTGGATTTCTTTTTGCTCTATTTGATTGTGCCTATATGGGGCTTTGCAAGGTGGTTGTGTGCCAGGTATTAGGTCAATCTTATGGTCTTCTGGACGTGATGGTGGTAAACCTGGTGGTAGGTCTTCTGCAAAACAGTCTTTAAAATACGCAATAAATTCCTTATGCCTAGGGTGGATATGATTTTCCTTTGCATGCAATTCATTCACCCAAATAAGATATGATTTAGTATTCTTGCGTAGTGCTCGTTTTGCTTGAGTATGCGAAAGCAGTGGAAACATATGAGATGCATGCATACCAAATAATGTAATAGATTTTCCTTGAAAATTAATATTCATTGTGTGGGTGGAATAATCTATATTGGGATTATGTTGGTGTCTCCATGGCATTCCTAGAATAATGTCGCTAGACTGTAATGGGACAACTAAGAAATTTCTTCTTTCAATATATGGACCAATTTGAATTTCTAAATCTTGAACTTCTTGTGTGCCATTGTACCTAGTGCCTAAAAATGCAGCTTTGATGCGATAGTGCGTAGGTACTGTATGCAGTTTCAATTCCTTTACCAATTTTGCTGAAATAAAGTCATGGGTACTACCGTCATCATGCAATATAATTCTTTCTTTTCCATGCACCATACATTTCATGGTCAACAATGAATGTAAAGTAGGCATACCTGGTAAAGTGTCGGAAGTAGTAGTAGGATCATCTTCATCTTCAGTGAAATCTGGCATATCCTCATGCTCGTCTTCGTCCATAGCTCCAAGGTAGTTGATATGTGCTGATGGCTTCTTTGAATGGCAATTTGCTGCGAGATGCCCTGGCTGGTGACACTTGTAGCATACGATGGGCTTGGCTTTGGTCACATTATTTGCAATGGCTGGGAGTCTGGGTATATTTGGATTTGCTTGTTGGATAGGCTTAGGATTTGGATTGACAGTGGATGGTAATGCAGGTGGTTTAGGCCAATTCTTGCGGAAAGATGGTGATGAAAAACGACCTGGATTAAACCTTCTGAAATTTGAATTGAATTGTTTAGATCCATAATTACCGTTTGCTTGGAATGGCTGTGGTCGTCGTTCTCTTCCACGTAACTTATCTTCAGTGTCGTGGGCTAAGGAGATGGCGTCTTCAAGGGTAGCAGGCTTGAACATATTCACCTCAGCGTAGTAATGTCCAAGAAGTCCAGACATGTACTTCCGCTTATGTGTCGTCTCTGGTACGTCTTCAAGCATGCGTAGCTGTAAGAGTGCATTCCAAAAACGCTCTGTATACTGTGGAATAGGCTCACGATCGCGCTGTTGGAGTAAATCCCATTGCTTGATAGCCTTCTCATGAAATTGCGGTGGTAGGAAATTTTGCATGAACTTCTTCTTGAAATCTTCCCATGTAGCAGGACATTCTATACTCTTGCGGACTACAGTCCACCAAAGTGATGCTCTATCTATCAGATGATTAGTAACACACTTGATTTTATCTTTCTCAGGATAAGTTTCCTCATGGAAATAGTCATCAAACTGGCTAATGAATGATAAAACAGTCTTTCCTTCTCTTATGCCATTGAAAGTGCGAAACTTGAAACTTCGTTTACTTATCTTGGATTCCTTGCGAATGGTTTGTGCTTCAAGAGTAGCGTCGATGGTACGGCGAATCAAATCTTCAGCTTGTGGTTCTTCTTTGTCAGTGGACGCTCCTTGTAGCTTTGTCAATTGCGCTTGCAAGGCTTGCCTAGCTCTTCGCTCTTCTTCCAATTGCAGCATGATAAGATCCAGCTTTTGCTCCATGGTAGGCTCGGGTAGGTCGTCTTCAGCCATAGGATCATCGATATGTGGGGTAGTCATCCTATAAAACTCAACAAACCTTTCTCACTCAAAATCAGTTAGCGGGATGAGCGTAGCTCAAATTTGGGGTTACAAGGCTATGTATTTTTGGGTATTTTCTTCTTCAATTTTCAGAAATTTTGAAATATTTCTGTCTCCGTTTGCTGAAAGTACTTCAACGAACTTGTAGATAGGTAGAACAGCTTGCTGCGAACAACTTTCCAGTTCAGAGTTTTTGCATACGAACAAGTCTTCTAGGAGTTTTAAGCACTAGTCAGTTCTGATTTAGTCTGACTTGCAGAGTTGCAGACTTAGCAGACTTGCAGGGTTGTTGACTTGCTGAACTTAGCCGATTTGCAGAACTTGCAGGACTTGTTTCCAAGTGACTTGCTGAACTTGACTTCTATAGTGCGAGACCCGGAGTTTACAGACTTCTCTGCCTTGTCTGACTTGAGAGTAGCTTGATGACTTAAGCTTAATTTATTAAGCTTAAGCTATGGAAGGAGGAGGTAATAGGCAGCATCGTCGTCAATTTTCGGGGGGGGGGGGGGGGGCGTTTTTCCCATGCGGAATTTTCGGGCCTCTCCAGGATGCATCGATTTGTTGATTGGAAGCTTAATAAGCTTCTTAAGCTTTGTTTTAAGCTTTTAAACTAAGCTTTTTGAAGAAAGAGATATGGCTTTCTTACTGTTTATCACGGCTTATTCATGGAGATGAGGGAGTGGTCCTCCGCCGACAGAGAGTGGTCCTTCGAGATCTGATAGTGGAAATAGGGGTTCTTGATCGCCAGAAGTCTGCCTGTATCGACGGTTCGCGACGAGATTGACTGTAGAGGCCGTTTGTTCCTGGAGCTCCGCCTTCGCCCGAGATTGGTAGCGATTGGAAGCCCTTGATCTCTGCTCCGCTCTGATACCACTGGTGCGCAGATCGGACGCAGATAGCTCACGTGGTGAATCCCGAAAGGTCCCCAAGAACAAAGTACTCTACTTTTTAGCACAAAAACCCATGTAAAAGCAAGCACGACATGAGACAAGAGACAAATTGGGTTCAATCTCCCCCATGCCTTGTGTGAGCGCTTCACAAAGCATGTATTTAATGTATATTTCCAATCTTTATGCTCAAAAATAGCCCAATTACAAAAATATGACAAGCTTTTAGCTTTTGAGTTTGCTTTCTACCAAAAATAGGAAAATAAAGCTAATGGACGGTGCCCAAAGAGTCTGGCACGCCCAATCTCAATGTCCAAATAGAAATAACATATCCAGGCGCATAAGCGCATACAAAATAATAATAAATAATCGATGTCTCTATAGACATAACAAAATATAGGCGTGGCGCCTATCAAAATATAGTCCAAAGGTCGAAAACCCGCTAGACTCCAATGCTTTCCTCCGCCACTGCTGCTATCTCTACACATCAACTAAAGCATTCACAATCGTTAGTAAAATAACACAATTAAACTGACAAAAGTGAATACCTAGCAGTCTTCAGCTACATAAATAAATCAACTGGTTAGAAATAAATCCTAACCTTAATTTATTACGAGTGCGCACTCTAAACTCATAAACGTTTATTAATTTAATATGCATTTTGCGGAATCACCCGCTATGGAATCACCCATGTACACACTAAATTAATGAAACGCCCGAAAAGGACAGGCGTCCCCATCAACTTCTCGCACAAAGAATCCTCTTTGCGTATGAGCCCCGGTCATCTAAGTTTACGGAATCCACCGTAAAACCTCACGGAATCCACCGTGGAATATGCCTCACGGAATCCACCGTGGAATATGCCTCCTGGCATCAGAGCTATAAGTTTGATCTAATGCAAATGGTTGTTTCATGAAAGACTTTAATGATAAGTGCAAGTTGATCACATAAGGAAGTAGACTTGGCTACATGTTAACCTTAGATGCTAGAATTGTTGCTATGAATACTGCTATGTATGCTAAAGGCAAGGGAGTGATTGCAAACATTGAAATATGGAATAAATGTATTGGACATGCAAATGTGTAAAGGCTTAGAGTTGTAGAATTTCATGTAAAGTGTGTAAAGCATGCTAGTTTGGTAAGCAAACATGATAGAGATGTGAGTAGGAATATGCTTGGTATTCCTTCAACCAAGACACCAAGTGTACAAAGAGAACATAGTAATGTAAGGGCTCCACTGAGTGATGTAGTGGTATGCACGTCTAGTAGGGTTGTCAGATACCTTGCTAAAATATCTTTCTTTGAAGGTTATTCGACTCACCATTATGCTTACATAGTAAAGGTAGTTGAGCTCGAGGGGTCCACTAGGGTACATTTTATAAGGTAAGGTCCCATAAATAGGGGGTATATATGTGCCATTAGAGAAAAATGTGAAGTTGAGTGCTAATATTGGAGATGAGATAGAAGACCCTATTACCTTCACGAGGATAGTAGGGAGCGTGATTTGCATGACTATCACAAGGTAGCCTTGAGTTATGATATTGGCCTCGTCCGACAATCGATGTAGATGCCTAGAAAGCCTCATTTGGATGCATATTGAGATACGTGACATCCATTTTGTATTATGGAATTTTTTATGAGATAGGTAAGAATATACAAGTATTTGAATACATAGATACAGATTGGACTAGTGGCATCGCTAACACAAGATCTACCAAGGGAGTCATATTTTCCCTTGGTAGTGTAGTAACTACATGGAGCAACAAAAAGCAATCTACACCTACTTTATCGAAAACAAAGGCATTGCTATAGTAGCATGTGAGATAATATGACTACAAGGGTTTATTAGATGATTTTGATATGCAAGGAGATGGTCCAATTGTCATTCATTATGACAACATGATCAACATATAGTTAGCTAGGAACCTAGTATTCCTTCCATGCTAGGACAAAGAACATTGAGGTGCATTATCGCTTTGTGAGAGAGAAGGTACTTGGAGAAGAGATAGACTTGGTATATGTCAGAATACAAGCTCAGGTATCTGACATTTTCACAAAGGCATTAGGTGCATAGAATCTTCAAAAATGTTAAAGCTTACTTGGAGTTGCAGAGATATAGTTGAGCTTGAGGGGAAGTGTTGAGATGACAAGATTAACACATGCAAACATTACTGTGTGGTTAGAGGGGTCCCCACATCTACACTTTGCACATCATTATGATCCTCACATTGCCACTGACTTATCACTTATTATATTTGGTTGTTACACCTATCTACAATTAGCATAGTTATAGTCAATCGATTAGTATAGTTAGTTATCCATTATTTGACTTAGTAGACCACTTTTCTTTACGTTGTATATTATCTATACTTTGTGTATATTCTATTGTAATTAAAAAATAATTAGAATAAATCAACAAGAAAACATATTTGGCCTCCATCTCTCTTCTTGTGTTCTTAAGTGAGCTTCCTCTTGTGTGTGTTTAGTGCAACAACTCAAGCAAGTTCCCCCACCATGCGATTTATGGCAAACAACAAGTCGATGGAGGAAGTAAAGTGGAAAATGGAAGGATGCAAAGTCAAGAGGAGAGGGACAAGTAAGAGGTAACTAAGAAAGAGTCCAATAGAGACAACTTGAGTAGGAGAAGACCACATCATTTCTGGTCCTTGTGTTGTCATAAAGTCCTTTTCCATAATCTTTGGCTAATCTGCCACATTCTATTAGTACATCATTATCATTAGAAATGATGGCCTCTTTTAGTAGTCATCCCATGAATGCTATTTTGGGTCACCAATCATACCATCTTGCAGGTGATAGTTATGGCATAATTTCTTGTAGAGTATCCAATAAGAGAAAATCATTTACATATTAGGGGGATGTGGTACTATCTTCTACGTGTTGGCAAATATATGGGCTTCCAATTCTGCTTACATAGCAGCATGCCAATGTGAGGGTTTGTTGAAAACCAACACATCATGAAGTTGATGGTTTCTGCTTCCTATCAATCATGTATTAGGAGATCCAGTTTTCTTCTTTATCTTCCAAGCTAAGGACTATGTAGAAAGTGATGCTAGCGAGATCCTCAAGTGTGTAGAAGCAACATTGGCTAGGTGGAAAGCAATCATCGAATTGTTCTTTGGGCATGGGTTGGGATAGGTTTGAGATCTTGAGTGAGGCCATGAATGAAAATGTAGGAGACCAAGTGGATGGATAAGAGGCTAAAAGTCAAAGGTTTTGTAAGGATGCCAACTATGGTCTTACACATTACTACTTTAAGTCTCCATGAGGTGAAAGTAGAAACACATGGGATAGGTTTGAACTGCCTGTCCATAAGTGAGTGAATGATTTGCATAGTTTTTCTGAGGTTGTGAAGCAAATCACTTCTATCACAATTGAGCTAGGTGTTGAAGTGGACGAGGGCGCTCCTATGAAGGAATTCCCTTCCCTTGATTACATTATTGACACACTACTAGATTTTTGCAAGTGAAGGCTACTATTAGCATTAAAAGACTATTATGGGAAAAGTATGTTTTTAATAGAAGGAACAATCATCAAACACATATATGTGTTTTTGGGGAGGAAAATGAGGATGAGAAAAAAGATTCGCAGTGGAAACAAAAGTAGTTTTTTTTTCATTCCTCCATGGCTTATGATGACTAGCTTAAAAGTGGGATAGTGTAATTGTTGACTGGAAAGAGCCATGGTATCTCTAGCACCATTGCTTAATCCAAATGTTAAATGCAAAAGGTCTATTGAAAATATTTTACTTATGGATGTGGAGCTTGTAGTTATGGCACCCTCATCGAGAAGCTGTGAAGAACTAGGTGGCCATGAATCCCACCAACACTATCTTTGATGCCAAGCGACTGCGCCTTTCTCTCAAGTACATTTCGATGTGCTTGGCTCGGGACACCCCTACGACTGCAAGGTGACGGATGCCATGGTGACCTTATTCAAAGATGATGGATGGCTCAATAGGCTATGGAAATTATTAACATCAAACCGATGTTTGTCATGCCTATCAAGTACTGAAACGAGGTTGTCTCGAGGACGACAACATTATTATCTTCATGATGACATTGCGGACAACTAGTATCATCTATGTCATGTGCCCTGTGCCATGACTAGAGGTAGTAGAAAGGTAATCAATAGTGGTCCCAATGATCATATTTTCATATTCTATTTGGATCATGGGGATCTTGGAATTTTTGGAATGCCTACCAACCCAAACCTTTATGCAAATGATTTCAAAGAGGCTTTGCAGATAAAAATTGTTACCTTTGCGAAGATAAACAAAGGACATAAAGATGAGGTAAGGCCACAACAAGACCAAGACTTTAGCAAGTTCATATCTTCACCAAAGAATTAAAACAAGGATGCTTCATCATTTTACTAATCATCCAATTGACGCATATCAAATTTCTCTCGCATACTCACCACATCTCATCATATAATTGTGATATTCTCTATCCACATCATCTCCATAATATCACTTACTTCTACATTTTAGTGCTTATACCATGGAGTGGATCTCTTATCTTGGAGTATCATTTATTTGTATCTTGATCCCCGATGTATAGCAAGTTTGAATGCATGCATGATTTCCTACATCTTACCTTGCCCACATATGTATTTGATTGAAGTGAAACCTAACCATTTTTCTACTCCATGTAGTTTCCTTGAGTTGACTCTGTGGTGGGGAGTGACTATCACAAACTCATGCACGTATTCTGTTTGACATCTAGTGAACTCGACGTGAAAGCGTTGTTTCTGATCATCGAGATGGGAGACCCTTTGAATAATCAACCTTGATCATCGATTATTTCTTCCTCTTCGACCGATGAGATGAAAACTTTGTTACAAACTCTTTTATAAGCCATTATGATGCAAAATTAATAGATGCAATTATCCATGTAGCAAAAGCAATAGTTATATCATCAGTAGTTGGAACAACAATGACTATTGCATCAAGAACAAGAGCATATGCTTGGTGCGACCAAGGCGATCGAGGTTTTAGTTAGTGAGTGAAAATTATTTGATGGCTGGAATATTGTAGCCTATATTAAGGCCTTTGAAAGATAGATGCACTTCTTCGGAGTTCTAACCAACTGGAGCAACTATTTTTAATGACTTGTCATGCCTTCTTTGTGGGTTAGAGTAATAGATTTATTTGTACAGGACTCTACCTTGAATGCTTTCAAGAAAGCACTCAAAGACGGATATTTTCTAGAGGTTTATGGTATTGCTATGTGAAATACATTCAAAGGGTGGGTTTATCAGCTCAAGAATGGACTTGTTTCTTCTGAATTGTTATAAAGTTTGAAGAGTGATACAACCAGTTGGATATACTAGAGCAAAGAGCTCTGAACTCAGAGAAAGTGGAGTTGTTCTTACAAGCCTTTGATTGTGCACTAAAGGATGAGTTGGGAGAGCTGCTAGAGGATTGTACACATCCTATGGGATTAAACATGGATTGGCATGATGTTGGCGATGTAGTTTCCACACTGATAAAGATGCGGAGATGGAAGGTTTGCTTGCCAAACGAGATGCAATCACCACTAGCAATGTCTTCTCCTACCATGACTTCTCCTACTTCTCCTATTGCACCATCCTCTATTTCTCCTATTTCTCAGCTTGTGTATATGCCGATGCCTATTCCTGCTATAGTTGTTAGACCAAATACAAAAACTACGGTCAAAAATATGGTGGACGAGATATCAAAGAACTTGAAAGACCTACAAATTAAGGTGACTAGAATGGACGAGAAGCCGCTCAGTCCAACTCAAATTTCAGCCCCAACTTCTTCTACTCCTTCAAATTCTTCTAGGAATGATCATATAGTGATTTGTAATTTTTTGTTAAGGATCTTATTTGCAAGTATGGTTGCATTATTGAAAAATTTACTACAGATAGAGGTGAGTTGGATGCTGATGAGGCTAGGGAGTTTTTCTCTTGTCTTGGCATTAAACTTTCTTTGAATTCAACATATAATCTAGAAGGCAATGGGAAGAGCGAGAGCAGCCATCCACCGATTGTGAAAGCCTTGGCCAAAGCATACAGCAGATGAGTTATGGAGTGGCCTAGATTGTTGCCTTACACCTTATGGGCTAATCCCACTACCCACAGTGTGACCACAGGTTATATGCCAACTGAGTTAATTATGGACAGAAACCAATCATCACTTGGAGTGCTTTACCATGGTAGCAAGATGAGATGACTAGAGAGGATCTTTTGGTTGTTCCTATTTCTCAGTTAGAGAGGAGATATGAGGATATTGAGAGAGTTGCTCAGAACCTCAAAGAGGCCAACATTTGCAGCAAAGAAAAATTTGATAGCAAACGTAGATTGGGACCTAGAGAGATTGAGGAGGGAGATTGGGTGTTGGTCTATGACAGCAGTCTCTCTAGACAACTAGTACAATACTATTCGCAAGGTTTCAAGAAGATGGTTTGGGCCTTATTCAGTGCAGCATGTCCATGATAATGTTATGTATTCCTTAGTAGAACTTGATGGTACGGCCTTGCAGATATGGATTGCAGGAAAGAGAATCAAACTATTCAAAGAGGAGAGATGATGCAGCCTATGGAGTTGAGGAGTTGGATAATGAGTTTTATGATGGACTTGAGGAAGGAGATGATTTTGTAAAGGATGAACAGATCGTGTTGAGCGTCGACCTTGGCGGTGATGAGGATAGGTAGATGTGGTCCATTCGGAGGATGTGCAAGTTTGGAGAGGGCCAATGTGGTGACGAACCTAAGGGTGGAGTTTTTCAACAGAAATTTAAACTCATTAGTCAGTATCATTAGGAATTTGTTTTCTGTTGTGTGTGTGTTTTTTTTTTTTGCCATTTTATTTGAACTCTCAGTCTAAAAAATTGATTGCTTGGTTTCATCCTAATTTTTTTGTATTTATTGGTAGTACTCAAGCATGAATAACCTGTGACTATGTCTGGTTTGTTGCACCTTTAATGTGACTATGTATGGTAAATGTGGCAGCCTTTTGGAAGCAGAAAGTGTATTTGCTCCACATATCTAACCATGATGTGGTATTGTGGGGTGCTCTACTTTCGGTATATGTGGAACAAGATTAGGGAGAAAAAGCTTTACGCCTCTTTAGACAAATGGTAGAGGAAGGTGTGAGTCTAAATCTAAAGACATACATAGTCATTTTGCAAGCATGTGTCACCCTTCTAGGAAAGGGGGAAACTTTTCTTAAGAACCTAGAAAAAGTGTTTGTTGATTTTGTGTGAGGAGTAAAGGATAAGAGGGTGAAGCTCAAAGGTTCTGTAAGGATGCCAACTAAGGTATTACACATTACTACCTACAAGTCTCCATGACATGAAGGTACAAATACATGGGATAGGTTGTTTGAACTCCTTGTCCATAAGCGAGTGATTAATTTGCATAGTTTTTTCTAAGGTCGTGAAGTAAATAATTTCTATCACAATTGAGCTAGGTGTTGAAGTGGACAAGGGCGCTGCTACAAAGGAATTCCCTTCTCTTGATTACATCATTGACACACTATTAGCTTTTTGTGAGTGAAGGCTACCATTAGCCTTAGAAGACTAATATGGAAAAAAAGTTTTTTTTATAGAAGGATCATCAAGAATATGTGCTTTTGGGGAGGATGAAAAAAAAGATCGACACTGGAAACAAAAGTAGTTTTTTTAAAAATGTTTCTCCATGGCCTATGATGACCAACTTAAAATTGGGATAATCCAATTGTTGTTGACTAGAAAGTGCTTAATCCAGATGTTAAAGGCAAAAGATATATTGAAAAGATTATAATGATGGACATCGAGCTTGTAGTTATGGCACCCTGAGTGGAACTTAAGCTACCAAGAATTCCTTGAATGCCATCCAGGAGAACACTATGAACGTGTTGTCAAAAATATTGAAAATGTTTGCTTTGGATGACAAAACCTACAATGAAACTTTGCCGATTATGTAAGCTTGTCAGGGTGATAGCTAATGTTAGTTTCAGATATCAAAAGGTTGCATGTTTGGCTGGAGATCATGGCCAATGACTAAGGCAACCACACTATCCCTTGTTATGTGGTCTTCATTAAACAGAGTGCATCACTAGAGAAGCTATGAAGAACCAAGTGGCCATGAATCCCACCAACATTGTCTTTGATATCAAGATACTACGCCTTACTCTAAAGTACTTTTCAACGTGCTTAGGTCGAGACGCCCCTATGACTGCAATATGATAGCTGCCATGGCGACCTTATTCGCAAATGATGGATGGCTTAGCAGGCTATGGAAATCACTAACATCATGCCAATGTTTGTCATGCCTATCAAGTACTGAAATGAGGTGGTCTCGAGGACAAAAACATTATTGTCTCCATGATGATATTGCAGATAATGAGTATCATCTGTCTATGCCCTAATTGGAGGTAGTAGAAAGGTAATTGATAGTGGCCCCTATGATCATATTTTCATATTCTATTCGAGGGTCCTAGAGTTCTTGGAATGCCTACTAACCCAAACCTTTATACAAGTGATTTCAAAGAGGCTTTGTAGATGAAGATTGTCACCTTCACGGGGAGATAAATGTTCAAGGATATGAAGATGACATAAGGCCACAACAATACCAATACTTCAGCAAGTTCATATATTCACCAAAATATTAAAACAAGGATGCTTCAACATTAAACTAATCATCCATTTGACACATACCAAGTTGATCTTGCATACTCACCATATCTCATCATATAATTGTGATATTCTCTATCCACACCTTCTCCATAATACCACTTACTTCAACATTTTAGTGCTTATACCATGGAGTGGATCTTTTACCTTCGAAGATCATTTCTTTGTATCTTGATCCCAAATGAAAAGCAAGTTTGAATGCATTCGTGACTCCTTACCTTGCCCACATATGTATTTGATTGAATATGAAACCTAACCATTCTTCTACTCCATGTATTTTCCTTGAGTTGAGTATTTTTTATCATCCTTTGCTCCCATCTCGCAAAGCATCCCTTCACAAGAAACTTTCACAAACTCCTGCATGTATTCCGTGCAATGACGTGTTCACCAAGAAAGAACTTGAGAAAAGTAAAGAGAGCTAGTTTGTTGGACAATGTGAGACCTAACCTTTAATAAGGAAAGAGAGATGAGAGATAAATTTTTCAAAGAAAGATATGACATTTTTCCACTACCCAAACTCCCACATTTACTATCAATACATCATCATCTTCTCAATGTAGCACCATACATTACCAATATATGCCTCATCCATACCTTGCATCTTATGCTAAAGCCAAGATAAGTAGCTTTCCCCCCCCCCAATTGTGTGGTTTTTGTCTATCTCAATCTTGTTAAAGTTCTTCCCAAGCATTCATACTTAATGGGACATAGATGGTTCTCTTATTCCTTTAAGAGCTTATTGCCTCATTGGTTCTGTACATCTCACTTAGGTGTTCATCTTACCCCCTCCCCCTTTTGAAATAAGAAGAATCTATATAGTGAATCCTTTATACAATTGCCTTCTTTATTGCTTCATGGTAAGAAAGCAATCCATCCTCACAATGCAAACAAATCAAAGGACTTGTCCTTAAAAAACTCTTTTATAGTATATGATCCATGAAATAACTTATATTTTGAAACATTTCCTAATAGAGATATTGATGAATGCATGTTATGCTCATTACTAACCCATTGATAACAAGTTTTCTCATTTCCTTTGATGACTCCATGTAATTTGTCTCGGGGGGGTCACTCATGAATATATGTAAATATAACATGAGTTCAAAATAAGGGGTTTTTAAAACACCATTTTTATACATTTTTTACATACAGAAGGGTGTCATATAAAGGGATCACTTACAGATTGAATAAAAAAGGGTTGGGTTTTATTCAAGAAAAATTCACAGATTAGGATATTTATAAATAGGCCATGAACGCACGTTATATAGAGGATATATATATAGTGAACCCCTCGAGTAATTTGTAAATTCCAACTATGGATCCCCTATGGATATATACCCACAAATGACTAATTGACCACAATTTATATAGATCCTATTTACAAGGAAAATTGGGGGATGACCTCCCTACTTCTATTTATAATAATAACTCTCTTGGAAGTGATACACACATATAGGTCTAGCTCATAAGGGGTAGAATGATATCCATGAGTTCTAAGGAACTCATCCATCCTTTGGAACCAAGACCTTGGTGGTTACAGCCTCTAAAGAGCTTTCCACAAGTAAAATACCTTATCTTTCGAACTAGCAAAAGATAAATCTATGTGGTTGCTCCACATATACTTCCTCCTCCAAATCACCATTTAGAAAGACACTTTTGACATCCATCTAGGTCAAAAATTTGTATTGTGTGGCAATCACAGATAACAAATGAAATTATGTCAACCGCACAGAATGAGCAAATGTCTCTTCATAATCAATGCCTTGCTTCTATTGAAAACCTTACACTATAAGGTGAGCCTTATACTTGCCTAACATTCCATCAACCTTTAGCTTGGTCATAAAAGTCCACTTCATCCCGCAATGTCTTTCTTGTGGTGGCTGGCTTGGATGATCCACCAAAGTTTCGATATTCTCCAATATGGAAGTCTCATTTTGTCAATACTCTCTAGCTCAAATTCCACAGCCTATTACCATTGGGGGTGCTAAAAAGCCTCCTCCCAATTATCTGGCTCAAAATAAGCTATGTAATCATCTATAAACAATGATGCAAATGATACATAAGGTGCAAGCTAGGTAGATCTTCTAGGGCTCTCTTTAGTGGCATTTGGTGGGAGGATCCTCAATTCTTGCATGGTCTATTAATATCAATGAGGTAATACATCTTGTAGAGGGGGACAAGGAGTAGAAGAATTTGTGGGTGGATTAGGAGTGAGTAGTAGACTTGGCTCAGAATGCACTATCTCCTAGGAAATAACGTGAGCAAATGACTTGGAGTCCAGTGTAGAAAATTGCACAATGTCCATCTCATCAAATATTGCATATCTCCTAATGATCACACTTTTTGTTTGAGGATTGAACATATGGTAGGCTTCCCTTCAAAAGAGTATCCTGCAAAAAACAAGAGATCAACTTAGGGAGTGAGCTTGCCTATCTTATCATCAAAAGTGTGAATGCAACCATGACTTCCAAGGACTCGATAGTGGGAAACTATAGGCTGAGAGCCAAAAAATTCCTCATATGGAGTCATTTGAGGGGCATTCATAGTATACATTGGTTGAGGATATACACCAAAGTTTTAAAATAGCCTTGACCCAAAGGTGCTTACAGAGCTCTACTACAAACAACACCGAGCGTGCCATGTTCATGATAGTATAGTTCCTATGCTCTATGACTCCACTCTATGAAGGGGAGTTGGTAGAGGTAAGCTGGCATGGACTGCAATGCTCCTATAGAAACTCAAAACTATTGGGAGATGAATTCATCCCCACTATCACTCCTCATGCATCTTACACATCGACTAATCTAATTATGCAGCACTAGCAACACCCAAGGAGAGAAAAATGTAAAGGCATCAAATTTATGCTTGAGAAAGTATACCCATATATATCTAGAATGATTATCCACAATCAATAAGGAGCACAATGCACTAATCAATGCAGTGGTGTATGTCAACCCACAAAGATCAACATGATTCAGTCTAAGAGGCACTTCAACTCTATGTGAAGTCTGCTAAGGAAATGGGGCATGATGCTACTTTCCAAGTTGAAAGTTGTATTTGAGATGTTCTAAGTGAAAATGCCAAAGATGCTCAGTGTGCAAAGGCTCCATATAGTAGCTAAAGCTCAAAAGTGATAGAACTCAAAGCTCTAGGTTATTGGCTCAGAAAGAAATTGTGTCATGTGGTATAGGTCAGTAGGTTGTGTCTCACCCCACGAGCAACCATTCAACCTCTTTGAGAGTCAAGGACCTCAACTATGCTCACTGTAAAGAAGACTAATCATCCCAAGGAGTAGCTTAAGTACTCGACTATGTCTAGTGGTCCTCTATAGTCATCTCATTAAGAGGCAACTCAGAGATGCAGATGAGACTCGTACCCTCAAATGTTTGTATGGAAACAATGCGTGTCTCTGCAGAAGGCTAGTCAAATTAGCTCTCTAGCATTGAGAATGATATTAACTATGATGGCCGACTGATGGGTTTGGACTGTCCATTATGGTATCAATTGATCTACACTTAGAAATGGCTCGATGGCATTCCCATGCCCTAAAAATCCCAAAAATGTGTGTACATGATGATGGTACTCTATCGGGGATACACCACCTAGCTAAGGAAAATGCAAGGTCCTAAAGGCTATGCCTAAGGATAAAGGACCGTCTAGTGTGATGTGCCAAGACATGAAACATGAACTTCATAGAGGCTTAAAGGAAGATGCAGTGGAGCCATAGTGGCTGGGATGGTTTGGAGATTAAATTTATTTGTGATCTTTTTTCCATTAAATGCAAGTGATCAAAAATATGATTCACCAAAATCAAATTGACCATGAGATGTAAAAGATGAAGGCAATGATGAAGAAGGAGCACTCATCAATGAATCTTACAATTTCTTCTTACCTTTTCTTGAGTTCAAATAAAAACATCTATTTTCTTCAGGGTTGATGAACCAATACTTGGTGTGAAGAGCTCCTTCATCTTGAGAATCACTAATATCTTTCCAAAAAGAGAAACTAAATTCAAAAGATTAAGAAGAGTTGTTTTGGATATTGGACGTAGGAGTGAATGAAGATAGAGATGTGTAAAGCATAGAAGAAAGTGGCAAAGAAGTGTAGGGTAGAGATGTAGATTGAATGGGTAGAGAGAAAATGGTTTGTACTCCATGCCAATTTCCATGTGAGGCTGTTTACTTTATGAAGCTTTTGTCCTTCGTGCAAAATCATTAGACAATGCATTGAATCTAAAGGAAAAAACTCAAATTTACCTTCAAATTGTGGTTGAGCTTCATACATAAGGATGAAATTGTATTCAGCTTGTAAGATCTTGTATGATGTATGGACTCCATGGTAGTTCGAAGTTTCATTGACCATGTCCGAAATTGGAGGAGCAAGCTATGAGCTCCACTTTTTCTTATTTCTTAATGTGCTAAACTCAGGAGCATTAGGATGTAGTGAAGATATGTTTAAAGTCATCTTGCCCTCTTGTTGTTCCTGCTTCTTATGAAGGGCTTTCAACTCAAAGGTTAATGTTTCTTCAAAGAGATCCTAGCTCTTATACCATATAAAGAAATACCTAGCACGGAAACATAAATGGAAGCATATGACAAAGCATAAACTCGATAGGACATAGTTAGGATTAGGGTAATTTAGAGATATGAACACAATGAAGATCTAAGTAAATGAATAAATATAATATGATACTCAAGTAGTAAACAAACCATGTAGGAAATGAAAACTATACCCTAAACTCTCATGTCTCAAGTGCTTCGGGAGAGATAATGAGCTTGATAGTATTTCGTACTCTTAATGGATCTTGAAACACAGCAAGATAGCCTGTGGATCTCAAACAAAAACAAACATAGCAAATAGATGTGCTCGTGGAAAACAAGGCAAGAGAGGGAAAATTCTACAAAATATAGTCAGCAGAGGGCCTACGACTGCCAAATGACATTAGCAACAACAAATTGCAACCTCTTGAAGTGTCAACAAGGACTAATACTAGTAATAAATAAAGCAAGGAGGCTAGTCTTGAGTTATCAAGAAGGGAACTTGTGTAGTAAATGTAGCATGTAGACTACTACCAATTGTAAACCTAGATTTTGCAGGGCTCCCAATAGCAAGGGACGACAAGAGGAGACTTGGATTGCGTGATAGCAGCTCTAAAGGTGTTGGATGGATGTAGCCAATGTCAAGTAACTTTGTTGAGATATCCTCATGAAAAGTTTTGAGATCTTGAATCTCTCACAGTTTAACTCTCTCAAACTGCTTTGCATTTTAGGATTTTTCATCAATAAAGAATTTTTTGATTTTTTTAAGAGGTTAATTCGACATTTAATGCATATTTTAGCTCAATACATGTCATAGAGGAAGAATGAAAAGAGATGTTTAGGTTTAGTTTCACCCAGATGTGTGCCATATAATGAAATGTGTAAAGTAGTGTGCTAGATGGTGAGAATGTGCTTGTAGTAGTGCCACTTGGACAATGTCCCATGTGGGAAAATTATTCACTTGCACAAGCATCCTTTACAAAAAGATGATGAAATCTAGTAATGCAAAGGAAAAGTTACAATAGGGTGAAAGACCAATGTCAAAGACAAGTGCTGAAACTTGTAGAATACCATGAAAGGGTAGAAGTACCCTCTCTCAACTCTAGATGTTGATACCAAAGGAGGAAGAGGGGCCTAATGTCGATCTTTTATGGTGCCGAACCATGACGATGAAGATGAAGTTAGGATATGTAGGGACTATAAGCCACATTCTTAATCGAGGAGTTATTCCCAACTTGAACTCTCCTAGCTACAATGGCTTGAGAAAGAAAAATGTGATTTATGGGATTCATATGTTGGGTAGCTCCACTGTACACAATCTAAGGAGTACTTTAAGTATTCAACAATGGCCAGTAAGCGTCTGCACTCATCTCGTTAGGATGCAACTTGTAGACGTGGATGAGACTTGCATCTTTAAATATCTATATGGAGATGACGTGGGCCTTTGTAGATCAGTCAGATTAGCCCTCTAGCATTGAGAATGATGTTGACTATGATGGTTGACTAGTGGCAGTATGAGTTTGGCATTGTCATTGCCCCTACTTAGGATTTTCACCTCAATTTTAGAGATGACTGTGAGTTTTTTTAGATCTCACTTGCTTGATTTTAATTTTGATTTTGTTTTTGTTTTTTATTTGGATTTGAGTTTTGATTTTTTTCCCTTTCCTTTGCTACCCCTTCTAAGAAGAAGCAAAATGAGAGCCTCATCTATAGAGATTAAACTACAATATCAACATGGCAAGAGCATTCTAATTAAGCAAATTGGGATATAATGCATAATCGAAAATTTCTTTCAGCATTCAATTATGTGTAAGATTTGATCAATGAAAATAGAGAATTTTTGAGCATCTTATCAATGCAATTCAATGACTCATTGATTGCAAGTACTTACACTTTACAATATTTCTTTCTTGGACAAAGAAAATTGCACAATCAAATTAGAGTTATACGTTAAGACAATGTAAATGGCATTCATGATGAAATAGGACTAAAATGGATGTTGAATTTCAAATGAGAGGCTCTAATTAATGAGAAAAAATACTAATCTTTGATCTATTGACCACTTTAGATATTTAATTGATCAGGAATCTCCCGTCAATAAGTGGACAAACTTTGAACAAGTGGATGTTGAGAGATTTTAGAGATTAAGCAAGTAAAATATCTTTATCAAGTGGATGTTGAGATATTTTAGAGATTAAGAAAGTAAAATATCATTATCAATCTTGAAGGAAATGTTGCTCTTAAATGGTAACACTGAAGCCGTTGAGGTTTGGAAGAGACAAATATAGAAGAAATTGAAGCTTCTAAATCTGTGCCTATGGCTTGCCTACTATGTTTAGGGTTTTCAAAGATCCTTGAGCAAAAGAATGAAGATGGAGGTTAAAAAGCACTTGCAAGAGGTTGCTATAAGTTGCTTGAGGTTTGAAGAAGTTGGAGCCAAATGATTAAAGGCTATAAATCACTATAGAGAGAGAGACAATGCATGGCCCCAAATGAAAGTATGTGATGAAAGATGCAATGCATGGCCCCAAATCCAAGCTCATCATGAAAGAGGTGATGCAAGGCCCCAAAGACAAGGATATTTGACTCGAACCTATGGCCAACTAGATTTTTGAGCTCATTAACGAAGGAGGAAAATTTTAGAACTAGAACCATTTAAAGTAGAATGTACAAATCTACTACTCTCATGAAAAGATGAAGATGAACATGATTCATACATTAAAAACTCTAGAAAAAGGTGATACTATGAAGGAGGATTATAAATGACACCAGAGAAAGGATGCAAATTGGATATATGACCAATATTTTTATTACTTGGTGATAGAAACACTACTTTGCTACCAAATGCATACCTTCTAAATATTATATCAAAATGTGAATGTTCCAAATAAAGGAATGAAGGTGATGCATGAACTTGGATGAATTGAATTATGAGATATGTCAAAATGAAATAGACTATGGATAAGAGAAGGAAATAATTGAAGGGAACATATGCTAACATGGATGAAGAACAATTGGCAAGGGTCACACACACACACACAAAATACACAATTGGAGGTTCAAAATAGGAAACAAAATATATTTCTTGAATCCTAAAAGTGAGCAAAGTTCTTAACCTTCCTCATTGACTTAGCCATAATCCCCACAAGTAGGAGTTGACCAAATGGAGAAGTTGTACTAGCACAATAATACCTAGTTTCCTATTTAATAGCAACCTCCTAAACAACATTGGCCCTTACTAGGTTTCGGTCTCTTAGTAGTGAATTGAAGTTTCTAATAAAGTGCTTCAATTGGCTAACATAGAATCTTTCGAAATCCAACATACAAGAATGTACAATATTATCTTTAAAGGACATGCCTTACGAGTACTCTCCTTGCAATGAAAAGTCAAGTTGTGCTCCAGTGGAGTTACTTTCATCTAATGCTTAGCAAGTTAATGCAATCTATTGCTTACAAAGTATTTTGATTTTTGCATGCCAATCGTGTTCGCTATATGCTTATTTTTACTTTGTTTCATAAATGCTAGTGCGATGAGAAATTACAACCTTATGTGGATTATATCCTCATTAGTGAACTAGGTGAGATGAAAATTGTGGCATTTGAGTCTAAACTATAGCAAGCATTGAAATCTTAGACATTAGTACTCATTTGGACTATGTTTAATTGTGATCCAATTGTGTAAATAAAATGGATAAATATTGAAAAATTTGTATGAACAACCACCTAAACATTGATGGGTTAAAAAGAGTCGAGTATATCGTTTAACTAATTATTGTGTTGTGGCCAACGTAGTTAGCACTTTTCCTATAAATGAAAAAACATGGCACTAGTACATGAGAGTCTTTGAATCTATATTGAAATGCCCCATGAAACTAGGAAATCACGTGTAGAAACAAGTTTATACACTTCATAATTTTGAGCAAAGCTATAATATGTTCTACACATCACATTCTGTATGTCAATACAATATTATAACAGAATCGATATGATTTAACAGATTAAAAGTATTCTTGACCAAAAGGTTACATCGGGTAAAAAACAATGCGATCTAAAAGGAGATGAAAGCTAGTCATGACCAAAAAGTTACAAAAAAAAGCCCAATGTATCCAAGTCTTCCAGGCCATCATACCCTGGCACGATTCCAGTTCGGCCCATGATAGTCCTCTATCGCATCCCGTCTTGCTTTATAATCGTCAGCAGCGCATCCAAACGAGCAATACGTTAGCCCACATTCGCCACATGAGCAAGAAACATTTAAGCGATATCGAGGCAACACCTCCGCTCTTCCACAAGGGGCATAGGAGCACAAGCGTCTAATTGGTAGGGAGGAGCCTGGAGCAGAAGGTACAGCTGATTGCTGTGCCGAAAACCACTCAGTTAGGAAGGTGTGAATGATGTGAAGCTTGGAAGGATCCGGTAGCCCACAACCGAAGGGATGCATCAGGAGACATGGGTGCATGCCTGGCTGACGAGGGTCTATAGGGACACTAGGTGCACAGGGCCATGGACTAGTAGTGCCGCCTTGCAGCCGCAGGTGGGCTTTTCTAGCAGCGGCAATGGCTACTTGGAAATCCTCATACGAGTTGCAGCGTCCATGGCAAGTATCCTTGCAAAGCAGTAACTTAGACTCGCTGGCTTCTCTTGCATTGGCCTCGAAGATGAGGTCCAGGGCCCGAGTTGTGTCCGTGGGGCATATGTCTCCGTCCCCATGCAAGAAGCAGAAGCCCAAATCCCGCATTGCAGCGATGTGTCCTTGCTGTGCAGCGGCCTGCAAAAGGTTCATCGCTCTGGGCGAGCTCGCCATCCGATGGATGCCATAATCCAGGGAGAGGATACTGCCATATGAATGCATTGCATCTATGTGGCCGAGCTCAATTGCCGCTTCGAAGAGAGAAAATGCCTTCGCAGTATCTTGAGAGCAATAGAAATGGAACTGCGATGAAATAAAACATGTATGTGTCAGAGGTTGATCAAGTAGGTATATATCAATCGTTTGCAATTGCAAACAGTACGTTTGATAGACATATCGATTGTCGGTTTGAGTATTGCTATACTGCATTGTATTGACCTGCAAGGGAGAAGTTTAGACCTAATAAGTCACGTACCATTCCCAGCATGTACATTGCATCTGGGTTGCCACAATTTACAAACTTCCTGAGATAACGCTCGTACTTCTGTGCATCCTGGGGGCCCCAGTTGGATGGACACTGGTACAGCACGGATGGCCTGGCATTCCTAAGGAGCCAGGGATCCCTAGCAGCGTTGTTAAACATACGGCAGCTGGACATGCAGACAACCCTTTTAGCCAATCACTTTAAAACGTAAACATTTCAGCAATGTGACTCATGATCAACAGATGATCGGCAGACGCTACATACTATCAGCTCTAATAATAGTGCTGTGGTTGAAGGAGCACATAATGCATCTAATATTTGGTGTGCACAGAGAGAGAGAAAGAGTAACAACAACGCATAGTAGTACATTACATTAACCTGCAAGAGAGATGAATATCACAAGGAATATGCAGACTTAGCATGCATCCGTTTCGTAGCGCTCTCTCTCTCTCTCTATATCTGTGTATGTATGTAAATATCCACATGTATGTATATGTATACGCGCATATATAAATATAGGCGTACCTTAAGCTGGCGTGGTAGAGATCAGTTGAAGTGTTGAGGCGCGCCATGATTGACACCATCAGCTTATGAGGTAGAGATAGAGTTGGAACGACAGCTGGCGACACCTCATGATCATCACCACCATCAGCAGGTGCTGCCGCGGCCTCGTAGACGTGATCATCATGATCGTCATGAGCAAGCTGCATATTGTTCGCTCTACGTCGACGTCGGCGTCGGTTCGATGGGGTACAAGGCCTTCTGATCTGTTGTTCAGGCGGGCAACCGGAGATTCCATCAGAATGATTTGCCCCGCAGTTGTGACTATGAGCTGATCTCCGGCTGGCCCTGCATTTAACACAAGCAAGAAGGATAGTCAAGGCCAATGAAACGCAGGCGGTGACGATCAGTGGATTCAATGGGACGCGAGCAGGGTAAAGCATCATAGAGGCAGGCAAATGCATGTTTGTGTGAGAGCAAAAGAGTCCAAAAGAAGGGAAATCAGCGCAAGAGAGAGGGTGTTGTCCTGAATTTGCAACCCCCCTCTTGATTCGCTTTATATAGATAATAGAGCACACGAACTTCCGACCATCCAGCCTCGAGCTTCTCACACGTCGATTTAGTTCTCTTTTTACTTATTCTTTAAGGAGCCCCAATCAACGGATTGGGAGAACAACTCAACCACAACGGCAAATTGCAATTACTTAATGTGATATAACCTCTTCATATACCGAGGTAGCAAAGGTGTTATCTCAAAGTTTTTGCTTGTCCCTACTCAGAATTGCCACCATCCTATCTTCCCTCTTGCCTTTAATTGATACTCCTTGTCAAAGTGGCTAGCTTTTTGACAATGTTGGCAATATTGATTCTTCTTTGGCACATTCCACTATGTGGATTTTAGAGATGATTGTGAGTTTTCTTGGATCTCACTAGCTTTTCCAAGCATGTGTATCACATTTAAATTCTTCATAGCACTTAATCATGCATAGGTTTAAGTCTCAAGAAAAACATGTCTAAAATACTATAGTCTACTAAAGGGCTAACCAACGCAAGGATCCCATTAGACAGTGGTAAGTTGTAAGTGAGGAAAGAATCCTAAATAGAATTAAAAGAATAAAGCATATTTCCAGAAGTATACAATATGGCACATGAAGGTTTAAATTTTTGACCTAATAGGTAGTAATTAGGTCTACATGAAAATAGGGATGTTGGTGACAAATATGCATATTTCACACTAAGAAAAACTATAGATCTAATTATATATATAGGTCTCCCTAGTACAAAAAGAAAGCAACCCAATGAAGCATTGTTGGTTATAGTAGGCTAGGCATATGTATAAGTGTTAGTCTACATAAGCTACACATTGTCTAGATGTATAGCATCGACTAAGGAAATGCATGTACGATTAGTCTACAACTACCTACACATAGCGTTTGCATAGCCTACCTAATCTATGAGTAGCCTATACAACGATGCTTATACATATACATATGCTTAGCATACACCTAGACTTAAGGGAGATGGAGCTTAGCCTTTGTCTAGTAAGGCTTATATCAAATATACATCTACACCTACACCTAAAATTAACATGTCTCTATGCCTAGCATAGGCCATTTTAAAAACTTGCCAATCCAAATTCCAAGAGAGAGTAGAGAGAAATTGTCAACCACAAAGGAAAATACACTTTATGGAGTCACTTGTCACAAAATATTATCATGGCTCTCCTATGGTTCTGGGATTGCATTATTTCCTCACTGTCTCAATAGGTCCACAATTGAAACATCAAGGCTATCTTAGCCTCTCAAAGCCCTAAATAAAAAACTCATGTCTCTATCTACAACTTAGCAAACCTCACCATATTTGGTCTCGACGATGAAAATTGTCCAAATCATCATGTGATAATGCACATATAAATTCTGTCCTTCTATGCATGTGACTTTACATATATGAGACCACAATTAGCCATAATCTTATGTCATACCCTTTATAAAAATAAATATGTAGAGGAACCCCCAATTCCTAAACGAAGAAACTATAGTTTATGCAAACCATAAACTATGTAAACAAAGAAATAAAGCTATATCCTGCCAATCCAAAAGAGGTTTTTCTTGGGTATTGCAATAACTTTTGCACCTATATATATGTATATAGAAGAAATGGTACAACAAAGTATATACATATAAGTGTGTTTATGGGCATGCATACTTTTTGGTCTAGATTTTGAAACATGCATATAGATACACCTACAAAAGCACATCTACTATGACTTTTTGTTCCAACATTGAACAATGAATATTTTAAAAAATAAATCAATAGTAAAAAGACATTGTGATAATATCCTACTAATTTTAAGCTAGTAATATATAAGTTTGAAAGAATATCCATTGTTCAAATCATGATTATTAGTACACTACCATTGTAATACAAATGCTATCACCACTCTTGCAATCATAGCTATACATTTGAGAATGATCATCATCACTTGATCCCATCTCACTTCATGAAGGCATAGTTAAATATTTGAGAATGACCATCATCACTTGATCCCATATCACTGCATGAAGACATTCTCTATAATTATCATGTGGGGCATTTTATAGACTTGATGCATGCTATCCATAGCTAGTGATGCAATATTGATAGTACTATGGATGTTGTACATAGATAGGGCTTGATATGTGAGGAGATTGATAAGGACATGAATAGCTGCATATGATGCTCTCCAATAGTGCACTAGAAGGTACCAATATTGAGAGATTTTTCACCTTGATATTGTCACATCATCATCCAAGAAGCAACATCTTAAGAGATCACGTCCACAACTATGGCATAAGTCATTTTTGAAAAAAGTAATATTGAAACTAGCCTTAAGATTATGCCATGCTTGCATTTACTAATTCTTATCTATGGTAGGATCCCACTTCTATCAACTTTGGCTACATAGGATCCGGGTCATGTCACTCAGGTTGAGAGATTGAGTTAAAGATTATCAAAATACATTATTCAATTTTTTTTGCAAGTTGAAATGTATGTTATACTTAAAGGCACTCTTTAAACTAATTTTAACTATACATGTGCTTTGAAATTGACTCTCACATATCTTTATATGTTTGGCTTCCTTTGTCAGCCAAGTTACATGACTTGCATGAGGACATATAGTGTCACCTAGGATATTGAACCTAATGACCACATCATCTCACTCACAGGAGCTTTGGTTTTTCTAGATAGAGGCATGACATAATTGATTTATTTATGTCATATGTTCATTTAAAGTGAGTGTATGTAACTTTATGGAGAAGGTATCAGCTTGGAGGATATCCATTCTAATAATGAGGCAGAATATCAAGCCTTGCTTTTAGGTAAGCTTATTTATATAACATGAAATTAACTCTTATGAACCATATTTGTGTCATTACAATTGTATATAGGGACCATAATACCATGTCAAAAAAGTTTTTGATTGCACACTTGGAGTAGGAGTTCAAGATGGTGGGCTAGAGTCAAAAGAAAGTCTTGCATGACATCATTCCTCAGTGTGGCATAGAGGAACTAATGTATAATATATTTAGATTCATTAAATTTAAGTTTCTTGAGTTGTATTAAAATAAATAAGAGCTTACTCAAAGGGAGAGGGAGATTGAGAGAGAAATCATGATGTACGCCTCTGAATAAACTATAATAACTTAGACAAAAACACAAAGGTAGCTTTAAAGGTTGATATTGATGAGAAGGAATTTGATTACTTGAAATGGTTTTATCTTGGATGAGCTTATATAGACTATGGTTTTGGGCCACATATGTCCCAATTTTAACACACTATTAGAAATTATGCTTCTTCGATGTCATATTAAGTGCTACTAAATGATAGCTCATCAACTACACTCAATCACAATTATAGGCCTTGGGATGCGAGGGTGAAGTGTTTGCATGTGGCTATTACTAGTGATTGCACCCCCCCACCTTCTATACCCTGAAAGCTCAAGACACCTATATCTTCTCTCACCTTCTCTTACTTGTTTGACTACCATATAGGCAAACTCATCATGAATGATGAGGGAAGGGCAATCATCACCGAGCTACATGAGCACAGTGTTTAAAAGTTTATAGACATAATATAGCAAAGAAATGGAGAGACAAGAACTCAAGCAAATGAATTATATTGTAAGACTCTCTATGAGGAGTTTCCAAAGATTTTTAGATGATTACATGCAAATGTACATTGTAAAAGACATCTCCCATGTATGTTTAGAAGCACATGATGCCTATAATAATGGGTTAGAAAACCGTAGGTGGCTCGATCAAGGGTAGTGGGAGAAGGTAAGTAAGGAAGAAAATGAAAATCCAGATAGGTGGAGGCAATAAAATGAGGCGGCACATTTAAGAGCTACAATTGGCCCATCATTACATCTTGGGAGTGGTGGTTGAGCCTCCTTCAAGAGGAATTTGTAAGTGTATTTCTCTAATATATCAAAATATATTTGGATTTTAAAAATCTTGTTTTGATAATCTATGCATTTCTCCTAATATTCATTGTGTGCCCACAATTTTCCTAGTACGTGATACAATGACCAAACTAGAGAAGGAATATGAGATGTGCCATGGGATTAGGGTACTACTAGAGAGGTTATGAGTGTATGGATGAGAGGTAACATGTTTTTAAATAATTATAGCTTGCATTTTATGTTCCCTGTAAGATTACCTATAATCTTCTTATAGAATTGGGCAGAGTAGGGATTACATGAGGATGAGATCTTTGATTAGAGATATCATAACTTTTTACTTTATATGCATACATCTATTTAGTTATACTACTATTTATAAATTGTAATTCTAATTTCCACATAGATTTAGTCATATAATTTATATACCTATCATTCAAATTTAAACATACTCATTTGCTATTGTTGTATCACTGCTATCTTTAAAATGTAGATTTTAAGACTTAATACTATGTTTATTGATTTTATGTAAAGCTTAACTTACATCAATTGTTATGATAAATATCATATTTATTTTTATAATTTGATGGGTTTTACATGTGGCTATACAATACTCCAAATATAATAGGATAGCATATATAAATAGTAGGGAGCTAAAAGCAAGAGCCCTACAATGTTTTCTATAAATATTAGTATATGTGTTGGTATAAGACCATGTATTTTTTGGGATATTCCTTTATTGATGTATTTTCCCGTATAGTGACTTGCTCATATGATACTTTTACGATGATTACTTTGATGGTGGGGTTTCACATTAGAAATAAATTCAAGAAAAATTTTCATCGTAAATATCATCACTATTTTCCTTGTTCCTTGTAGTTCTATAAAGAGACCAAAAATTGTTGTCTACTCCATGACTATATTGCACACCAATGTATTTGTATCATACTAGCAATGATGTAGCATGCTTATGTGGATTACCCACATGCCCAAGCTAGAAGTGTCCTAGGATTTAGTAGTTAGCATACATCATAAAATATTTACATATAAAACATGTAATGATCCTTTAAAAAAATTATGAGATCAAGAAGGAATAGACTATGATCAACCTATGATTATCAAATAAAACCACATAATAACTTGTTGGGTATTAACAATAATCTTAGTTAGTGATTCTAATGTTTATTTGAAAATCAAAATTTTATGTCCATATCTCAATTCTCTATGGCACATGCTAATGAAAAGCGGAAGTAGAAAGACATGCTTACAAAACAAGAGCATAAAGCTTCAAGTATAAACAATGTCACTAGGAGAATAAAAAAAGAAGACATTGCAACCCACTTTGAGAGCATTGATGTACATGAGATCCTTGTATAATATATAACTAGTTAATGATATAAAAAAATATGTGATTGCATTGGCTATGCTAGAATGACCCATTATCCAAACTTGAATTTGAAATATTTGAGGCTCAATGCATGCTAGAAAAAATCAAAAGGGAGAACATACAAATAGAGTGGCCCTATCTTGGTCCAATTAGCTAGAAAAATAGCTTTTAGAACACATAAGTCAAAGAAGTCATGCTAGCTTACATGGAGTATTCTGTCATGAGGAATATCTACAAGAGGACCACAAAGTCCATGCAAACAAACCATTTGTATGGAGAGGAGAGAAGGACCACACCTTTGGCTAAAGTAATAGGAATCAAAGATCCTTGGTCACATAAACAGCTCAATTGGCCTTGCCCAACTATCAAGATTTTGTTTGCAAATTGAATCAAATGTATTTATCATTCTCTACTTGGTCACAACAAGTTGGCTAAGCAGGGTTACTTGCCAATATAGGAGGAGAGCATCATCTCAAAATTGGAGACCTTGTACTTCTTCTTGCTCACCTAGACTTGCATATACATTTTTTATGAAGATGATGCTACTCATATTAGTGAGATCATGTTTGCTACATGTTTGTTGTGAGTGATGACCTTACTAAAACAATTGATGGTGGAGATGAGTTCTCTAAAGATAGAGAAATATTAACTACAGTGGAACCCATAGTCATTTCACTAGCCAATGAAGGAGACACTAGATTAACTCATGTGACTAGAGGATCTCTACATGACATTGAAGATAAAAGAGAAGAGTGTTGGCTTGTGTGCTAGATTAGCCCCATCTAGGTGAACTTTGTTGAATTTCATCTCGATGATTTACCTCAATCGATTGAGCATTTGATTTGTAAGACTGCTAATATGGGAGTCTCAATCAAAAAATGTGAAATACAACATGTGGACTCCTCATTCTTCTAAAAGGATGCATTGTTCCAATTTTGGTGGCACAAAAATGAGGATCGAAAAGAGGCCATAGTTTTGATGGGAAAGAAGGCAATAGGAGGAGAAGTCAAATTGACACTACCAAAAAGGAGGTTTGGCCTAAGAGATTATGTTGATGGGCAAAGCAACATGTGCTTGGACAAAGGCTACCATAGCCATAGCTAGATGTCCTTCCAAGAATCTTATCAACCCTCCATGGATAAGTAGTGAGTTGTTCTCTCCACTATATATGCCTCTAGTTTAATTTTTTATGAAATCATGTATATTGGCAATAATTGTCTCCATGAATTTGTTTTCTAACACATGAATTTTAATGAATGTTCTCTTGCCTATGTTGTATTACATGGAAAGTCATTTTTTGTAATAAACACATCTGGCCAAACGTTCATGTTGGCTCATGCTCTCAAGGGACTATGTTCTTATGATGATGAAATCGTGATTAAAAAGAAACTACATGGCATTTATATTTTCATTTAAGGTTTTATTTATTCAATGTCAATGAGCTAGTGTTTCTATGTTTTCTCATGTTTGCTCAAGTCTTTTGAGGTGAACTGTATTATACTTATGATCATGCACATTGAAGGCTTGACAATTACAAAATTTAGCTAATTTTGAGAAGGTCAATGGATTTGCAAACTATGCATAGAGGTTTAGAAGCAAGGGTTTTGTACTAGGTTTAATTATCTCTCATGGCTTCTTTTGATCTCCCTATGATGTTTGAGAGCAATGCTTGCTTTCATGATACAATAATATTTGGGGGCTCCAATGCACCATCATGATTGAGATCCTTATGGGTTTATCATTTGTCATCCTATGATACAAGCTCAATTTTATTGACATCCAAGTGCCAAACAAGACCATTGAGGAGCCACCTTGTGCTTTGAGACTTGTGTTTGGGGACATGTCCATGGCATTCTAGAAATTTACAATTTAAATTGGGGAAGGTTACTCCTTGATGGGTTTATAAATGTAATGTTCTAGAAATTTAAATTGGGGAAGGTTACTCCTTGATGGGTTTGTAAATGTGATGTCCTAAGGGTCATGTGTTGTTGTGCAACAATGGATGGTTGGTTGGAGATATTAGGATAGGATCTTTGAGTTACCTTGTTCATTGTCATATGAATGGCAAACATAATAGGAAACTCATTAGTGTATCAATTAAGAGAGAGAAAGAGCAAGAGAACTTGACTACATACCTTAATGAGAGCTAAGTCCAGCATGAGTCACCATAAAGAATAGAGTTGAGGATTTCCATGTGATTTTTCTATTCTCGTAACTTAGTTCTCATTTCTTCATTCTACTTGATATAATGAAATGCTTTGTGAACTTTGAATTGCAACACTATAAATAGTTGAAGATATCTTTGAGGAGTTCATGGATGATATGCAACTTAGGTCATTTTTAATATGTTTAATTATTCAATTAGTTAATTATTTAGTCACTGATTAAAATCTTAGTTAATTTTTTAATGATTAGATTATTAATTTTCAAAATTAAAACCTTTAATTATTAGAATATAAACACCATGATTAGTGTAGAGAAAGAGGTTTATTTATTTCAATATCTCTCCTTGTTTATATTAATTAAATTATTATTTAATTATTTCATGTATAATTTCATTTATTATTTAATTTAATGTGAAATATTATCCTTTGGAAATAAAAGGCATTGTTATTATTTGGAATGATATTACCTACTCTTATATCTAGTGCTTTTAATTGATTTGTATGATCATTCCATGTCCTAATTATGATATGGACAATGTTTGCATGAGTATTGAAAGAGCCAGAACTACTAGCTCCTTATGGCAATCGAGAAATGAAAATAGTGATGGTTTATGCTTTTTTTAATTCTACTCAAATGGAATTAGAAAAGGTTCATTTCCTTCGTTGCATATGTCTTTTATGCATGAGAATCTCCTAAGGGCATCCTGAACATTTTTTGGAAATGGCTTCTGGGGTTAAGAAAGGCCATCTTTTTCCTTGCCAATAACACCTTTTGTTGATAAGAAATTAAGAAGTAAAGGATAAAGCATTTCTAGTTTTATGATGGAACTAAAAGAGACTCTTGTCTGCAAAAATTAGAAATAAACCCCACAAGTTCATGGAGTCCTTGGTTGAATCTTGTGTTGAAAATGGTTAAGGGGATTAGTTGCTAGTTAGAAGAGTTTGAAACCAGATTTTTTATGGTCCAAATACAAGGCATGCAATATTATTGGCAAGCATAATGTGATACTTGTGGTCAAGGGTGATCAAAAGTAAGGTGTAGATTCTGATGAAATATTGGCAATATTATTGGCAAGCATAAGGTGATACTTGTGGTCAAGGGTGATCCAAAGTAAGGTGTAGATTCTGATGAAATATTGGCACCAATTGCATATATGACTATTACATGCAGAGTCAATTCATTGGCATGATGTTGGCTTGCCTTAGTAGGGGATTAATGCCCATCATGACAAATAACTTCCCTCGCCCCCTCTTTCTCTCTAGAATAATGGAGCATTAACTCCCTCTCCCTATCAAATATATATATATATAGATCTACTAGCTATTTTGGATGAACCATGGTGGGGCTGGTAGCCCCCCTAGTGTTTATTTTTTCCCTCTGTAGTAGCCAACAAGTATGGGCATAATCCCTCAAAAGTCTACCCAAATTTTCAGGAAAAAGGTTCTCTATTTGTCTCATGATAAACAATCATCTCATATTTAGGGCTTGCTCTTATCACAATCAAGTTCTTTTGTATCTAAACTAAAGAGACATAATATAAAAGCCACTGATTTTTTTTTTGTAGATGAATAGACCTGCAAGAAAAAGTAGTTGGATCACACGCAATTGATTCCTTGCTCTATTTGTTAAAGTCCATCCAATGGCTTAGTTTGCTTGTGCAGCTTGAATATTGCATTCTTGATAATAGCTTTATAGGGCATTGATGTTACTTTGATGTAGATGAAGATTTGGAAATGTGAAATGATTATAGGAAACCCACAAGCAATGGTAAAGGCTACTTGATGCAAGGAGATTACTCATGTGGAGTGATTGAGAAATCTCAAGTTGAGTGATCCACATGTAATGGCATTGAGTAATAGTGATCTCATGAGTGTAGGTGTATGCATCATGTTGAGGGGCATCATGATTTAGAATATGGCATGGAGATATATATATACGTACATGGCATTGGCATCTCATTCAATTCGATTTAAAATCTTGGCTTTTGATTAGTGAGGGTTCACCAAGCTTTAAAGCTTTAATATTTAGAGAGGATTTAGAAGCTTTGTGTAAAAGATTTTGAAAAAAAACACTCTTGACATCTTTGAGTACCCTCAAGTGCTAGTTCTAGACCGTTAGTTCACACTCTCCTACGGATTGTGTAGGCTACCAGGCTACCTTGACTCCTAAGCACTAAGCAAGCTATAGCATTACTTGATCAATTGAATGTAGATAGCATTATTTGTTAAAATCTTTCTCTAATCATATTAAGTCTTAATAGTTTAAATTTATTGTCTCATATTGTGCTTTGTTTTCTCCAAACACATGCATGTAGATTTTATAACTCATGAGATAGATTTATGTTATAAGCAATATGATTTAGTTATGGAATAAACAATGTCTTGCTTTATAAGCAAGACAATTTAGTACATGAATAAACAATGTTTGACTTTTTTCTTTGTATTATGTTTTAAATGTAAACTTGAGAAGTCCTACATTAAACAAAGAGATTTGAAATTCTAATACTAATGAAAATGAGATTCAACCCACTAGCATTTTCTTAATATGTCTAAAACGAGTTCATGCATACCAACAAAAAAGACCAATCAATGATTGTGATGACCTCTTTTCAAATGATTGAGAGTAGTCAAATGAGAAGCTACAAAAAGATTGAGAGCACACCAATGAGAATCTACAAAAAGTAGTGCATGACTCCATGACATTTTGGCATGCCCTCTAGTGCATAATTGAAAAGTTTCAGAAGATACCTCATTCTCTAGACAAGAACACTCTAAACTATATAGTTACTCCACCTCCACTCAAAAATTGGTCTTATTGAAGCATATTTGGTATATAAAATAAAAGAAAACATGTGGTAAGAGTTGATTTGGAGAAATACATCTTTAAATTAATTTCATAGTTTTTTTATCAGAGCATCCACTTCTTATTATTGTTTTTTTAAATGTTGTAGTACCCCTGGTAGTGTGATTGACTTAAAGCAACTACATATCCCATTATGTCATAGACAATGCTTAAGGATTTTGATTTAGTTTTTTGGAAATACCCGCTATTGATTGATGTGACAATTTCTTCATTTGTGGACATTAAAGTACCCTTTCTGCCTTGTGCTAGTGTCCCAGACCTGTCTAGCACACAAAGACATAAAGATTTCCTTGTGCCTATCTTAGGCATGGTGTTTAGGTCTCATATGTTGGTGGCTTGGCAGTAGAGGGACACCATGGATTAGTGTTGTCATGCATCTAACCTAAGTGATTCCTAGCTTGCATATACACTATATCACAATAATATAAAGTTGTAGTTCTCCAAACCTAGTCAAATTTGACTAAATTTGCACAACCAAATATCATACATCATAACAAAGCTCCACTCAAGGTTTCCAAGACCCTAAAGATATCTCTCACCTAGCTTATGGCTAAGATGCACTCACAACACTCTAGCAACAAAATCCATGTGTTATGCAACAATGTGCTAGCTAAGTATGCCATATAAAATACACAAAAATGATGTCATAGTTTCAATGATTTTTAAAGCAAACAAAATATTTATGTTTATTGGTGTTTGGTTATGCCATTGTTTGTAGATAACACTATGTTTAGTTATTCTTAACTATGCTTACATGGAGTGATGCCAGGAGGCATATTCCACGGTGGATTCCGTGAGGTTTTACGGTGGATTCCGTAAACTTAGATGACCGGGGCTCATACGCAAAGAGGATTCTTTGTGCGAGAAGTTGATGGGGACGCCTGTCCTTTTCGGGCGTTTCATTAATTTAGTGTGTACATGGGTGATTCCATAGCGGGTGATTCCGCAAAATGCATATTAAATTAATAAACGTTTATGAGTTTAGAGTGCGCACTCGTAATAAATTAAGGTTAGGATTTATTTCTAACCAGTTGATTTATTTATGTAGCTGAAGACTGCTAGGTATTCACTTTTGTCGGTTTAATTGTGTTATTTTACTAACGATTGTGAATGCTTCAGTTGATGTGTAGAGATAGCAGCAGTGGAGGAGGAAAGCATTGGAGTCTAGCGGGTTTCCGATCTTTGGACTATATTTTGATAGGCGCCACGCCTATATTTTGATTATGTCTATAGAGACATCGATTATTTATTATTATTTTGTATGCGCTTATGCGCCTGGATATGTTATTTTTATTTGGACATTGAGATTGGGCGTGCCAGACTCTTTGGGCACCGTCCATTAGCTTTATTTTCCTATTTTTGGTAGAAAGCAAACTCAAAAGCTAAAAGCTTGTCATATTTTTGTAATTGGGCTATTTTTGAGCAAAAAGATTGGAAATATATATTAAATACATGCTTTGTGAAGCGCACACACAAGGCATGGGGGAGATTCAACCCAATTTGTCTCTTGTCTCATGTCGTGCTTGTTTTTACATTGGTTTTTGTGCTAAAAAGTAAAGTGCTTTGTTCTTGGGGACCTTTGGGAATTCACTACGTGAGCTACCTGCGTCCGATCTGCGCACCAGTGGTATCAGAGCGGAGCAGAGATCAAGGGCTTCCAATCGCTACCAATCTCGGGCGAAGGCGGAGCTCCAAGAACAAACGGCCTCTACAGTCAATCTCGTCGCGAACCGTCGATACAGGCAGACTTCTGGCGATCAAGAACCCCTATTTCCACTGTTAGATCGCGAAGGACCACTCTCTGTCGGCGGAGGACCACTCCCTCATCTTCATGAACAAGTCGTGATAAACCAGTAAGAGCCATATCTATTTCTTCATTAAAAAAGCTTAGTTTTAAGCTTAAGAAGCTTATTAGCTTCAAAACGTCGAATCGAGGCAAGAGGAGGAGCATCCCGAAAATCGCGCGGAATCAAAAACGGCCCCCCCCCCCACGATCAGAAAAAAAACGGCGCCTTCTTAAGCTTATTAGCTTAAGCTTAATTTATTAAGCTTAAGTCATCAAGCTACTCTGCAAGTTCTACTGGGCAGACAAGTCTGCAAACTCTCGGTCACGCACTCCAGAAGACAAGTTTCGCAAGTCGACACTAATCAAGTCCTGCAAGTTCTGCAAATCAGCTAAGTCCAGCAAGTCAACAACCCTGCAAGTCTGTTAAGTCTGCAACTCTGCAAGTCAGACTAAATCAGAACTGACTAACGCTCGAAACTCCTAGAAGACTTGTTCGTTTGCAAAAACTCTGAACTGGAAAGTTGTTCGCAGCAAGCTGTTCTACCTATCTGCAAGTTCGTTGAAGTACTTTCAGCAAACGAAGACAGAAATATTTCAGAATTTCTAAAAATTGAAGAAGAAAATACCCAAAAATACATAGCCTTGTAACCCCAAATTTGAGCTACGCTCATCCCGCTAACTGATTTTGAGTGAGAAAGGTTTGTTGAGTTTTACAGGATGACTACCCCACATATGGATGATCCTATGGCTGAAGACGACCTACCCGAGCCTACCATGGAGCAAAAGCTAGATCTTATCATGTTGCAATTGGACGAAGAGCGAAGAGCTAGGCAAGCCTTGCAAGCGCAATTGACAAAGCTACAAGGAGCGTCCACTAATAAAGAAGAACCTCAAGCTGAAGATCTGATTCGCCGTACCATCGACGCCACTCTTGAAGCACAAACCATTCGCAAGGAATCCAAGATAAGTAAACGAAGTTTCAAGTTTCGCACTTTCAATGGCATAAGAGAGGGAAAGACTGTTTTATCATTCATTAGCCAGTTTGATGACTATTTCCATGAGGAAACTTATCCTGAGAAAGATAAAATCAAGTGTGTTACTAATCATCTGATAGATAGAGCATCACTTTGGTGGACTGTCGTCCGCAAGAGCATAGAATGTCCTGCTACATGGGAAGATTTCAAGAAGAAGTTCATGCAAAATTTCCTACCACCGCAATTTCATGAGAAGGCTATCAAGCAATGGGATTTACTTCAACAACGCGATCGTGAGCCTATTCCACAGTATACAGAGCGTTTTTGGAATGCACTCCTACAGCTACGCATGCTTGAAGACGTACCAGAGACGACACATAAGCGGAAGTACATGTCTGGACTTCTTGAACATTACTACGCTGAGGTGAATATGTTCAAGCCTGCTACCCTTGAAGATGCCATCTCCTTAGCTCACGACACTGAAGATAAGTTACGTGGAAGAGATCGACGACCACAGCCATTCCAAGCAAACGGTAATTATGGATCTAAACAATTCAATTCAAATTTCAGAAGGTTTAATCCAGGTCGTTTCTCATCACCACCTTTCCGTAAGAATTGGCCTAAACCACCCGCATTACCAACCACTGTCAATCCAAATCCTAAGCCTATCCAACAAGCAAATCCAAATATACCCAGACTCCCAGCCATTGCAAATAATGTGACCAAAGCCAAGCCCATCGTATGCTACAAGTGTCACCAGCCAGGCCATCTCGCAGCAAATTGTCATTCAAAGAAGCCATCAGCACATATCAACTACCTTGGAGCTATGGACGAGGACGAGCATGAGGATATGCCGGACTTCACTGAAGAAGAAGATGATCCTACTACTACTTCCGACACTTTACCAGGTATGCCTACTTTACATTCATTGTTGACTATGAAATGTATGGTGCATGGAAAAGAAAGAACTGTATTGCATGATGACGGTAGTACGCATGATTTTATTTCAGCAAAATTGGTAAAGGAATTGAAATTGCATACAGTACCTACGCACTATCGCATAAAAGCTGCATTTTTAAGCACTAGGTACAATGGCACACAAGAAGTTCAAGATTTAGAAATTCAAATTGGTCCATATATTGAAAGAAGAAATTTCTTAGTTGTCCCATTACAGTCTAGCGACATTATTCTAGGAATGCCATGGAGACACCAACATAATCCCAATATAGATTATTCCACACACACAATGAATATAAATTTTCAAGGAAAATCTATTACATTATTTGGTATGCATGCATCTCATATGTTTCCACTGCTTTCGCATACTCAAGCAAAACGTGCACTACGCAAGAATACTAAATCATATCTCATTTGGGTGAATGAATTGCACGCAAAAGAAACTCATATGCACCCTAGGCATAAGGAATTTCTTGCATACTTTAAGGACTGTTTCGCAGAAGACCTACCACCAGGTTTACCTCCATCACGTCCAGAAGACCATAAGATTGATCTAATACCTAGCACACAACCACCTTGCAAAGCCCCATATAGGCACAATCAAATAGAGCAAAAAGAAATCCAGAGTCAAGTAGAAGAATTACTAAATAGAGGTTTAATTCGACCTAGCAGTTCTCCATTCGGTGCACCTGTGCTCTTAGTCAAGAAAAAGAATAATACTTATCGGATGTGTATTGACTACCGAGCATTAAATAAGATCACTGTAAAGAATAGGTATCCTATACCTAGAGTTGACGACCTTATGGACAAACTGCAAGGATCTTCTATATTTAGTAAAATTGACCTTAAATCTGGATATCATCAGGTGAGGCTAGATAGATCCGACATATTTAAGACTGCATTCAGGACACAGTTTGGCCATTACGAATTCTTAGTTATGCCATTCGGATTAACTAATGCACCTGCTACTTTCAGTAGAATGATGAATCGTATTTTTCTAAAATATCAGTATTGTGTGATTGTTTTCTTTGATGATATTTTAGTATTCAGTCAAAGTGAAAAAGAGCATTATGAGCGTTTATCATTAGTTTTTCAATTACTGAAAGAAAATCAATTGTTTGCAAATCCTGACAAGAGTGAATTCTTTAAGACAGAAATAGAATATCTAGGTCATATTGTATCAGAAGAAGGAATAAAAGTTTATCCTAAGAAAATTGACGCAATATTGCATTGGCCTATTCCTAAAAATGTACATGAATTACGCTCATTCCTTGGTCTTGCTAGTTTCTATAGGAAGTTTGTACGTAATTTCTCATTACTTGCTTTTCCACTGACCAAACTTCTTAAGAAAGGCATTGTTTATCAATGGACTGAAAACCAGCAGAAATCCTTTGATTTACTTAAACGTGCATTGACCAATGCCCCTGTCCTACAATTGCCTGACTTTAATAGACCATTCTTTCTAGTTGTGACCGATGCTAGCGGATCAGGAATAGGAGCCGTGCTAATGCAAGACAACCATCCAATAGCATATTCTAGTTCTAAGCTGAAACCCTCTGAGCTTAAATATTCCACCTATGACAAGGAACTCTTAGCAGTTGTTCAAGCATTGAAACAATGGAAGCATTATTTAATGGGTTCAGAATTCATGATAAAGACCGACCAGCAAAGCATTAGACATCTACTTAGCCAACCCCAAATTTCTGACAGCCATATCAAATGGGCTTCATTCATTCAAAGTTTCCATCCTATCATTCAATACCAACCTGGAAAAGAAAATGTAGTTGCTGATGCATTGAGTAGAAGACCTGCAATTCATAACATTTCTATCATATCTTTTGATTCTTTGATTGCTATGAAAGACACATATCACCAGGATATTACTTTTCATTCTGATTGGCAAAAATTAGTTCAAAATAATTTCATTCCTGTTGATTCATTGTCATATAATGATGGATTCATGTTCTTTGAAAAGAGACTGTGTGTTACTATTCCATTCCGATCTTTTGTTTTGAATGAAATTCATTGTCCCCCATATCAAGGTCATAGAGGTATCATTTCTACATTACGCATGTTAACTGAAGATTTTTATTGGCCGCATATGGATGCAGATGTGTCTAATTTTGTTTCTGAATGTTTGATTTGTCAAAGAATAAAGAGACATCATGGTAAACAATATGGATTATTAATGCCTTTATCTATTCCATCTAAACCTTGGGAACATATATCTATGGATTTCATTACTGGCTTACCAAATACTAAATCTAACCATGACATGATTTGGACAATTGTAGATAGATTTAGTAAGCAAGTATATTTCATTGCATGTAAGAAAACTTTAACAGCATCACAAGCAGCACAGTTATTTTTGAAAACTATTTTTACTAACCATGGATTGCCGAAAGTGATTATTTCAGATAGAGATTCTAGATTTTGTAATAATTTCTGGATTACACTGTTTGCAAATCTAGGCACAAAGATTGATTTTTCATCTGCATTTCATCCAGAAACAAATGGACAAACAGAAGCCACAAATAGCACTATTTTAGATCTTTTACGTGCATACACTATCTCTAAACCTCAAACATGGGATACTCATTTGCATTTATTACAGTTTGCTTACAATAATACACCGCACACATCTACAAAGAAAGCACCTTTTGAAGTTATTTATGGATATAGATTATCTACACCTGTTGCATCTTTGTCTAATAGAATACAAAGTGCCGATGATATTGCTGTTATGCATAACACTATTTTTGATGAGGTAAAGGATATGATTGCTAAAGCCCAACAATCATATACCAAACAAGCCAACAAGAAAAGACAAGCCATGAATTTCAAAGTTGATGATTATGTTTGGCTTAGAATAGAAAAGCGTAGACTGCAAAGTGTGGATAGACATCCAGTTGTCAAATTAGCCCCTAGATTCTACGGACCATTTAGAATCATTCATAAGATTAATGACAATGCATTCAAGTTAGAACTGCCATCACATTGGAAAATTCATAATACCTTCCATATTAGTTTATTGAGACCATTTAGAGGACAATTACCTATCCACCCTGTCTATGAAAACCCACCTTTATTAGAAGAAGAGACTGAAATCCTTGAACCAGAAGCCATTATAGACACTGACTACATGACCACTAGAACTGGCCGAAGGTACTCTAGATATCTCGTGAAATTTAAGAACCATCCTGTAGAAGAAGCACAATGGATGCACGCTACAGACCTAAATGCTTTCCCCACTCTGTTAGCTCCACATTGAGCTAATAGCAATTGAGGTTAATTGCTATCCCACCCCGGGGGTATGATGCCAGGAGGCATATTCCACGGTGGATTCCGTGAGGTTTTACGGTGGATTCTGTAAACTTAGATGACCGGGGCTCATACGCAAAGAGGATTCTTTGTGCGAGAAGTTGATGGGGACGCCTGTCCTTTTCGGGCGTTTCATTAATTTAGTGTGTACATGGGTGATTCCATAGCGGGTGATTCCGCAAAATGCATATTAAATTAATAAACGTTTATGAGTTTAGAGTGCGCACTCGTAATAAATTAAGGTTAGGATTTATTTCTAACCAGTTGATTTATTTATGTAGCTGAAGACTGCTAGGTATTCACTTTTGTCGGTTTAATTGTGTTATTTTACTAACGATTGTGAATGCTTCAGTTGATGTGTAGAGATAGCAGCAGTGGCGGAGGAAAGCATTGGAGTCTAGCGGGTTTCCGATCTTTGGACTATATTTTGATAGGCACCACGCCTATATTTTGATTATGTCTATAGAGACATCGATTATTTATTATTATTTTGTATGCGCTTATGCGCCTGGATATGTTATTTTTATTTGGACATTGAGATTGGGCGTGCCAGACTCTTTGGGCACCGTCCATTAGCTTTATTTTCCTATTTTTGGTAGAAAGCAAACTCAAAAGCTAAAAGCTTGTCATATTTTTGTAATTGGGCTATTTTTGAGCAAAAAGATTGGAAATATATATTAAATACATGCTTTGTGAAGCGCACACACAAGGCATGGGGGAGATTCAACCCAATTTGTCTCTTGTCTCATGTCGTGCTTGTTTTTACATTGGTTTTTGTGCTAAAAAGTAGAGTGCTTTGTTCTTGGGGACCTTTGGGAATTCACTACGTGAGCTACCTGCGTCCGATCTGCGCACCATGGAGTTACATTAACTAGTTTCTAGAGGTATTTTTACTGCCATTTAACAATAACTACATTAGAATATTTATATGAATTTTTGTGCAAGTATGCTTGGGATGACAAAGTATCCTTAGTGTCTCATCAATGCAACATTTAGATATTGAAATGACCATAAAACATTGACCATGGTGTCTAGATTCCACATCCTCGTGCTTTGGTACTAGAGCAAAAGCATGATTAGTGTAGTCATGTGACTTTGGCTTGTGTGGTTCATAGCTTGTAGCTTCCACTTTGCCTTGGTGTCCCAACCTCACATGGCACACAAAAGACACAAGGCTTTCCTCATGCATACACAAGGCATGGTGTCTAGGTCCTATATCCTCATGGGTTGATACTAGAGGAACACCATAGTTAGTACAATCATGCATTTAGCCTAAGTGGTTTTGAGCTTTCTCATTTGAGTGAGAGGCGTGCACGCACACACACACACATACACACACACACACACACACACACACACATATAGAGTTAGTTTAACTTATTTCTATCTACTAAATATTGCATGTATATGTACCATAGAGAAAACACATAGAGCAAGAAAATATAAGTAAAGTGGATAAGAAGTGGCTTGTTGAAATATGTAAGCATGAGCTATTTATTGACATTCTATCCATATAAGATGATGAAATATATATGCAAAGTCTTGTAACTATTCTAGTTGTAGGATCTAAAGCACAAGATCCATAGTCATTGTGCTTGCATACCAATTATATACACCACTATGTATTTGAGCCAAAATGAGATAGTCTAAGGAGAACAATTAGGAAAAGCTACATATGGCATTGTCTTCAAAGTGAAAATTACATGTGTAGTAGGTTTTGATCCAAATAGAATTTATGTTGTAGTGGTAAATTACAACAAGGAAATTGTGCATTGTCTTTACGATAGAATGAAGACAAAAATGAGTGTTTGTTTGTTGTGCAGCATATGATGAATATTGTTATAGAAAAGGGGACACATCATGATATTTAGTATGTTGATTCAAATACATCTAATTATATGGTTAGTCATGCTAAAATGATTTAAAGAGATGTAGAATTTACAAAATCCACATTATATGTAGACAGATGATGATCCATACCACCCAATTTCACACATTGGAAACATTGTCTTATCTTTGCATGATGATCACAAAAAGAGTCTTGCAAATGCATTATATGTGTCATCCATCTCAAAGATTTTAGTGTCTGTTGGTTAAATGGTAGAGTAAGAGCCGCAAGTTTGATTTAATGAAAAAGGTTGATTTATGAAAAACTTTAATGATAAGTGCAGGTTGATCATAAAAGGAAGTAGAGTTGGCCACATCTTCACCTTAGATGCTAGAATTCTTGCTATGAATGTTTCTATGTATGCTAAAGCAAGGGAGTGATTGCAAACATTGAAATATGGCACAAACCTATTGAACATGTAAATGTGTAAAGGCTTAGAGTTACAGAATTTCATAGAGTGTGTGAAGCATGTTAGTTTGGTAGGAAAGAAAAATAACCTTTTTCTCATGATAGAGATGTGAATAGGAATATACTTGATGTTTGCATACAAATATTTGGGAGCCTACACAAAACATATCACATATTAGTTTGATAGGAAGCATGTTAGTTTGGTAGGCAAATATTTTGTCACATTTATTGATGACTGTTAAAGGAAGCTGTGGATATGTATAAGATAGCAATGATGCATCTACTAATCATTTGGGATTTGATGGAGATTCATATTATTCATAGAGTTTGGATAATGAGCTTCCTTTAGTCAAAACACCAAGTGTACAAAGAGAACATAGTAATGTAAAGGCTCCACTTTGTGATCCAGTGGTACATAGGTCTAGCAAGGTCAGATACCTTGCTAAAAGATTGGTTTTGAAGGTTATTTAGCTCACCATTATGCTTATGTAGTAAAGATACTTGAGAATGTTGAGCCCACTTCTTCGAGGATGATATTGGCCATGCTCATTTCCATTCAACAATGATAAGAAGATGGTTGTATTAGAAGCAAATAAAATTTGGGATTTAGTATCATTTTCTAAGGGCGAGAAAGTTATTTTCTATAAGTGGGTGTACAAAATTAAGCATAATGTAGATGGTTCTATTAGTAGGTATAATGTTAGCCTAGTTGCAAAAGGCTATGCTCAAATATATGGCATAAATTATGAAAAGACATTCAATCCAAGTGCTAGGATGGAAATGGCCAGATGTGTGATTGCTTTGGAAGCAATCAAAAGTTTGAGTTTATAGAAAATGGATGTAAAAAATGCTTTCTTATATAGTGAATTGCAAGAAGAGATGCATATGAAGTAGCTAGCAGGTTACGAGGATTTAGACTATTCCACGTATATGTGTAAGTTAATGAAGGTGCTCCATGGGCCAAAGCAAGTACCTAAAGCATGGTCTAACAAGATTAGAGAGTATCATGTCAACATTGACTTTAGGTTTTTTATGTTGATCATTAACTTTATGAGAGAAAGGGATATGCAAATTTGGTCATCGTAGTCATCTATGTGGATGATTTGATTATTATAGGTGACAATGACAATGGGATTGCTGAAGTTAAGGAGTTTTTGAAGAAGAAGTTTGAGATAAAGAATTTGGGTGAGCTAAGGTATTATCTTCGTATTGAGGTGATCAAATGTGATGATGGTATATGGTTGTCCCAAAGAGAATATGGCTTGGATATGTTGTCCAAGTCTAGTATGACAACATGTAAGCCTTTTTCAGTGCCATTGGAAAGAAATGTGAAGTTGAGTGTTGATATTGGAGATGAGATAAAATACTGTACTATGTTTAGAATAAAAGTAGGGAGTTTTATTTACATGACTATCACAAGGTAGACTTGAGTTATGCTATTGGCCTTGTCCATCAGTTTATGCAGATGCCTAGAAAGCCTCATTTGGATGCAATTAGATGCAAATTGAGGTATGTGAATTCCATTTTGTATTATGGATTTTTTTATGAGGTAGGTAAGGATATACAAGTATTTGGATACATAGATACATATTGGATTAGTGACATATCTGATAGAAGACATACCAACAAATTCATATTTGCCCTTGGTAGTGTAGTAGTTATGTGGAGTAGCAAAAAGCAATCTACATCTAGTTTATCCAATACAGAGGTGTTTCTATGGCAACATATGAGGTGGTATGATTGCAAGAGTTATTAGGTGATTTGGATGTGCAAGGAGAGGGTCTAGTTGTCATTCATTATGACAACATGAGAGCAGCATATAGTTAGCTAGGAACCTAGTATTCCACACTAGGACAAAACACATTGAGGTGCATTATCACTTTGTGGGAGAGAAGGTACTTGGAGAAGAGATAGACTTGGTATATGTCAGAACACAAGCTTAGGTAGCTAACATTTTCACAAAGGCATTAGGTGCAGAGAAGCTTCAAAAGTTTCAAAGCTTACTTGTAGTTGTAGAGATATAGTTGAGCTTGAGGGAAAGTGTTGAGATGGCAAACTTAACACATGCAAACATTAATGATGGACTGCTTGGTTAGATGGATCCACACATCTACACTTAGAACATCGGTGGTCATTATGATCCTCACATGGCCACTGACTTATCACTTATTATATTGGGTTGTTACACGTATCTACAATTGGCATAGTTATAGCACCCATCGATTAGTATAGTTAGTTGTCCACTATCTAAATTAATAGACCACTTTCCTTTACGTTATATCTTATCCATACTTATATTGTATTGTGCTTAGAAAAGAAGAAGAATAAATTAGCAAGAAAATATATTCGGCCTCCATCTCTCTTCTTGTGTTCTTGAGTGAGCTTACTCTTGTGTGTATAGTGTGTGTTTAATGCAACAACTCAAGCAAGTCCCCCACCAACCAATTTGTGATAAACATCACGTCAATGGAGGAAGTAAAGTGGAAGAAGGAAGGATGTAAAGTCAAGAGGAGAGGGACGAGTAAGAGCTAACTAAGAAAGAGTCCAATAGAGACAACTTGAGCACGAGAAGACCACATCATTTCTTCCCTGATCCTTTTATAGCTTTTGGTCCTTGTGTTGTCATAAAGTCCCTTTGCTATAACTTTGGCTAATATGCCACTTCTATTACTACATCATTTTCATCAGAATGGATGGCTTCTTTTAGCAGCCATCCCATGAATGTTATTGTGGGTCACCAATCATACCATCCTACCCCTGATAGTTGTGACATATTTTCTTGCAGTAAAGAATCCAATAAGAGAAAATCCTTTACATAATGGAGGGATGTGGTACTATCTCCTACATGCTCGCCAATATATGGGCTTCCAATTCTACTTATATAGCAACATGCCAATGTGAGGGTTTGTTGAAGGCCAACACATCATGAAGTTGATGGTGTCTTCTTTCCATCCATCATGTATTAGGAGATCCATTCTTCTTCTTTATCTTCCAAGCTAAGGACTATGTAGAAAGCGGTGCTAGCATAGAGATTAAGTGTAGAAGCAACATTGGTTGGGTGGAAAAAAATCGTCAAATTGTTCTTTGGGCATGTGTTGGGATCGGTTAGGGATCTTGAGTGAGGCCATGAATGGCGAAATGTAGGAGACCAATGAGATATAAAGTGGACGGACATGTCACATGCCTAGGGGGTGGTGTCAGAGGAGTGAGTGAGTTTTATGGTGGAGATACTCTAGTTATTTGGGGCATTAGAGCTCTCGTTAGTGTGAGGTATGAGAAGATTAAGTCAAAAGATATGTTGGGGTGTCATGGGGTGTAGGGAGAGTACGACATGTTCTGGAGGGGATAGAGAATGGTCAAAGTGATATCAGGTTCTACCATATCGATGGCTAGTGGATGGCAGTAGAGAGGCTATTGCTATAGAGTATCAACTTGAGCTACCGAAAATTGGTTGTCGATGCCCACAAGTGTTCATGTCTCCTTTGGAAACTAGTGCAAACCCTAGTATATCTTTACATGGTATTATAGTTGATGCTTTTCTAAAGAGCATCTTATAGTGATTGTGGAGGCTAGTCTTTGTGTGAGACTCGCATGTGACTCATAATGTCTCAGGCACCTTCCTCTTTGGACCCTATGATGACTTACCAGGCTTCTCCATCATTGGAGGCTCTAAGAAGGCATTATGGTCTCGAGGAGGAGGTAGACACACCTTCATCTTTACCATCTTCTTCTTCTCATTTTGATCATCTTACAGATGAAGAGTTTGAGGAGTGCTTACACATCATGTACAGTTTGGTTGATACTCATGCAATGAGTGCTACTACTCCAGTAGAACAATTGGTGAGATCTGCCATCCCCTAATCTTGGAGGGATTATGACATTTTCCACATCTAAAAATCCATCTTTTTTATCTCTACCAAGCCTCATATCAAGTTCCTATAACGCTTTTGAGTCATATGAGCCAAGATCCTCTTCTGTTTCTCCTTTTGGTATGCAAGATCCAACTAATTTCTAGTATGTTAACTTTAATAGAGGAGGATCTCAAAGAAAATATGCTTCATCAGGTATATCTCTACCATTTGTTTCATTTCAATGAGTAAACCACACTTCACAACTCCCTCTCATCCCACCACTATCTTCTTCATACTATAATATACTCACATCTTCATTCCAAAATCTTGGATTACGTTCCACATCCCTGCAAAGTAACACTAGGGGTTGGATCTTCCATCTTCACTACTATTAACACCTTTTCATTCTTCCTCCCACCATCTACCTACCCTCCATTCCCTCCACCTCTTAGTGCATCACTAGGGGAAATGCTACCCTTTAACACTGTATCTTCCACCTATCCCTACTTTACCACATCCTTCCATTTTGGGGTGGCTATGATGGCCATCCCCCTCACTATGGTTGGACACTCACAAACCCCCTTGCATGACATTCAAATGCAAGGATATCCATCCTCTACTTATGGACTATTGTCACACATCCCTTGGGTCACTCCTATGTAGGGATTTCTATCCATTGCTCCCCATGTCCCTATCCCTCCACCTTGGGTTCCATAAGTGGTTACCATGCCCATACCAAATCCACCCTTACCCACACTTGGATCCACTATATGCACACTTCTCGTATGCATGGTGAGCACTCTAGTATTACTTCCAAGTGTACTCCACTCCATCTCTCCATCCTCCCTATCCACCCTTCCCCCCATTACACACCTTCTCCATCTCTTAGCACTACCACTTAATGAGTTAAATTTCACCACTTGGTTAAACCTCATGCAATAGATGCTAGAATCTCAGGGACTTTGAAACCTCATGATTGGGCCAGACCGTAAATTTTTTACTTACCCTGAACACATTTGTCAATGGAGAGCCTACAAAAAATATTGTGTTAATGTAGGGGTTGTTTTCGTGAGTTCCACTCTCAATTACAACATTTTCCCCTCACATCTAAGTGCTGAATTTATCTTAATGACTGCTATTCAGCTCAAAATTGCACTCGACATATCAATCTCAATTTTGAGCTTTATGAGTTTTTCGTTAAGAAAGGGGATGATTTGAAAGAGAAATCGACAAAACATCGGTGGTTACTTTACCAAGCTTGCTACTACTGGCTCCTCAAAGTCAAACAATGATTAGGTCTTGTTCTTCTTGAACAAGTTTTCCAATAAATACTTCCATTTTATCCATCACATTATCTCACTACCTAGATTACCAACCTGTTATACAAGTTTGAATGTCAATTCTTGCTTTAGGCGAGGCTGCATGATCAAGTCCACAAGAAGTCCTCCACACCCATCCATTCAGAGGGGTGAGGGTTGGTTGCCTCTTCTTCAAGAGGGACAACCAATAGTAGCAAGATCTTGGAGGATGCAAATCAAGCCAAAACATTGGTAACACTACTTCCTTTGACAAAAAAAAAGAAACATGATCCCTTTGGTAGAAATTTCCTAAGAAAAATAGGTTTTATATACACTACTTGAGGTTGGGTCATATTGACAAGGAGTGTTGTACACTAAGGCCCCCAAGGTCTTCCTCCTAGAAAATCACAATAAAATACTTCCATCGCCTCTACTCAAGCTGGCTAGTCTACAAGGATATGGAGGTATAGTTTCGGCGGTTTCCAATGCAAAATAATGGCGTCGCTTTTTTCATCGCTATTAGCGTCACAAATGCGACAATAATAGCGATGCAAATAGCAACGATACTTAGACGAAAAAAGTGCAGGCCGAAACTTGAGCACGTTATTTTGCGCGCATACATGAACGAGATAGTGAAAGGGAGAGCAAACATCTTGCATTTGAGAGAGAGAGGGAGAGAAAGAGAGAAAGAGGGAGAAGGAAAGCTTCTCATCGCCACCATCGGCATTCGGGAAGAGAGGAGGAAGTATAGAAGGGCGAAGAGAAGCCGCCATCGCAAAGAGGAGTCACCGAATCCATCTTCGAGCCTTTACAGTGAGTGCATTGTTCATTCATTCTTTTTTTTTGTTTTCTCTTTCTCTTTTACTTGTTTTTGTTAAAATTCATGTGTATTGACAGAGGGAGAGGAAATGAGAGAGGGAGGGAGAGGAAGAAGGAGAGGGAGAGGGAAGGAGACGAAAGAGAGGGAGAGGAAGAGAGGGAAACATTGAACATAATAGGGAAAGATAGAAAGAGAAGGAGAGGAAGAGGGAGGGGGAGGGAGAGAAAGAGAGAAAAACATTAAACATAATAGGTAAAGAGAGAAATAGAGGAAGAGGGAGAGGGAGGGAGAGAAAATGAGAGAGGGAGAGTGGTGCGCAGATCGGATGCTGTACGCTTGCATAGTGAATGCCGGAAGGTCCCCAAGAACAAAAAAACTCTACTTTTTGCACAAAACTCAAGGTAAAAAGCATGCACGACATGAACAAGAGACCAATTGGGTGCAATCTCCCCCCATGCCTTGTGTGAGCGCTCCACAAAGCATGTATTTTATGTATTAATCATCTTCAAGCTCAAATAATAGCCTAAATTACAAAATAGCAAGCTTTTGGCTTTTGAGTTTGCTTTAGCACAAAATAAAAATAAAGCTAATGGGCGGTGCCCAAAGAGTTAGGCGTACCCAATACAATGTCCAAGTACAAATAACATAATCGTGCGTCCATGCGCATACAAAATAATAAATAAATATCCAATGCCTCAATAAATAGGCGCGACAAAATATAGGCGCCATGCCTAAGGTATGCGCCCATCAATATATAAGTGATAAATTGAATACTCGCTATCCTCCAATGCTTTCCTCCACCACTGCTGCTATCTCTACACATCAACTGAAGCATTCACAATCGTTAGTAAAATAATACAATTAAACCGACAAAAGTGAATACCTAGCAGTCTTTAGCTACATAAATAAATCAACTGGTTAGAAATCAATCCTAACCTTAATTTACTACGAGTACACACTCTAAACTCATAAACGTTTATTAATTTAATATGCATTTTGCGGAATCACCCGCTATGGAATCACCCATGTACACACTAAATTAATGAAACGCCCGAAAAGGATAGGCGTCCCCATTAGCTTCTCGCACAAAGGATCCACTTTGTGTATGATCCCCGGTCATCAAAGTTTACGGAATCCACCGTAAAACCTCACAGAATCCACCGTGGCACGAAATCCACCGTGAAATATGCCTCCTGGCATCATACCCCCGGGGTGGGATAGCAATTGACCTCAATTGCTATTAGCTCAATGTGGAGCTAGCAGAGTGGGGAAAGCATTTAAGTCTCGCGTGCATCCATTGGGCTTCCTCTATAGGATGGTTCTTAAACTTGACTAGATATCTAGAATATCTTTGGCCAGTTCTAGTGGTCATAAAGTCAGTATCTATGATAGCTTCAGGTTCAAGTATTTTAGTCTCTTCCTCTAACAAAGGTGGGTTTTCATAAACAGTGTGTACAGGTAATTGGCCTCTAAAGGGTCGTAATAAACTAATGTGAAATGTGTTGTGAATTTTCCAGTGAGGTGGTAATTCTTACTTGAATGCATTATCATTGATTTTATAAATGATCTTAAATGGTCCATAGAATCTAGGTGCTAATTTCACAACTGGGTATCTATCTACACTTTGTAATCTACGTTTTTCTATTCTCAACCAAACATAGTCATCAACTTTGAAATTCATTGCTTGTCTTTTCTTATTGGCTTGTTTGGTATATGATTGCTGGGCTTTGGCAATCATTTCTTTAACCTCATTAAAAATAGTAGCGTGTATACTAGCAATATCATCAGCACTCTAAATTCTATTTGATAAAGATGCAACAGGTGTAGACAATCTATAACCATAAATCACTTCAAACGATGCTTTCTTTGTAGACATGTGTGGTGTATTGTTATATGCAAACTGTAATAAATGCAAATGTGTATCCCATGTTTATGGTTTAGAAATAGTGTAAGCACGTAAAAGATCTAGAATAGTACTATTAGTGGCTTCTGTTTGTCCATTAGTTTCCGGATGAAATGCAGATGAGAAATCAATTTTTGTTCCTAGGTTAGCAAACAAAGTAGTCCAAAAGTTGTTACAAAATCTAGAATCACGATCTGAAATAATAACTTTTGGTAATTCATAGTTAGTGAAAACAGTTTTCAAAAACAATTGTGCTGCCTGTGATACTGTTAAAGTTTTCGTACATGGAATGAAATATGCTTGTTTACTAAACCTATCTACTACAGTCCAAATCATATCATGGTTAGCTTTAGTATTAGGTAAACCAGTAATAAAATCCATAGAAATTCGTTCCCATGGTCTCGATGGAATAGATAAAGGCATAAGTAATCCATACTGTTTACCATGATGTCTCTTAACTCTTTGACAAATCAAACATTCAGAAACAAAGTTAGATACATCACTGTCCATATGTGGCCAATAAAAATCTTCAGTTAATGTACGTAAAGTAGATATGATACCTCTATGACCTTGATATGGAGGACAATGAATCTCATTCAAAACAAAAGATCTGAATGGAACTGTAACACATAATCTCTTTTCATAAAACATGAATCCATCATTATAAGACAGTGAATCAATAGGAATCCAGTTATTTCTAACTAATTTATTCCAATCAGCATGAAAAGTAATGTCTTGATGATAAGTATCTTTCATAGGAGTTAAAGAATCAAATGATATAATAGAAATATTATGAATGGCAGGCCTTCTACTTAATGCATTGGCCACTACATTTTCTTTACCGGGTTGATATTGGATAATCAGATGAAAACTCTGAATAAAGGATGCCCATTTGATATGTCGGTCAGATATTTGAGGTTGGCTAAGTAAATGTCTAATGCTTTGTTGATCAGTCTTAATCATAAATTCATAACCCATTAAGTAATGTTTCCATTGTCTTAAAGCTTGTACTACAGGTAATAATTATTTATCATATGTGGAATATTTAAGTTCGGAGGGTTTCAGTTTACAACTAGAATAGGCTATGGGATGATTGTCCTGCATAAGTACGGCTCCTATTCCAGATCCGCTAACATCAGTCACTATTAAAAAGAATGGTCTATTAAAATCAGGCAATTGTAATACAGGAGCATGGGTTAATGCATGTTTCAATAAGTCAAAGGATTTCTGTTGATTATTGGACCAATGATAAACAATACCTTTCTTCAAAAGTTTAGTCAATGGTAAAGCAAGTAATGAAAAATTACGCATAAATTTCCTATAGAAACTAGCAAGACATAGGAAAGATCGTAACTCATGCATATTTTTAGGTATAGGCCAATTCAATATTGCTTCTATTTTCTTAGGGTCAACCTTAATACCATCAGATGATACTATATGACCTAAATATTCAATTTCTGTTTTAAAGAACTCACTCTTTTCTGGATTTGCATACAGTTGATTATCTTTTAATAACTGGAAAACCAAGGACAAATGTTCATAATGTTCTTTCTCATTTTGACTAAACACCAAAATATCATCAAATAAGACAATAACACAATGCTGATATTTCAAAAATATACGGTTCATCATTCTACTAAATGTAGCACGTGCATTAGTCAATCCGAAAGGCATCACTAAAAATTCATAATGACCAAATTGTGTCCTAAATGTAGTCTTAAATATGTCTGACTTATCTAATCTTACCTGATGATAACCAGATTTAAGGTCTATTTTATTAAATATGGTAGAACCTTGCAGTTTATCCATAAGGTCATCGACTCTAGGAATTGGATATCTGTTCTTTACTGTAATCTTATTTAAAGCACCATAGTCAATGTACATACGATAAGTATTATTTTTTTTCTTTACTAACAAAACAGGTGCATCAAATGGAGAACTACTAGGTCTAATCAATCCTCTATTTAGTAATTCCTCAACTTGATTTTGAATTTCTTTTTGCTCTATCTGGTTATGCCTATATGGTGCTTTAGAATGTGGTTGTGTACCAGGAATCAAATCTATTTTATGGTCTTCTCGACGTGAAGGAGATAAACCATGTGGTAGATCTTCTGCAAAACAGTCTTTAAAGTGTGCAAGAAATTCTTTATGCCTAGGATTCATATGGTTTGCTTTAACTTGCAGTTCATTCACCCAAATGAGATAAGATTTACTACTTTTGCGTAATGCACGTTTAGCTTGAGTATGCAAAAGCAGTGAAAAAGCATTAAATGCATGCATACCATACAATGTAATATGTTTTCCTTGAAAATGAATATTAATTGAATGTGTGGAATAATCTATATCAGGGTTATGCTGATGATGCCAAGACATACCTAAAATAATATCACTGGACTGTAATGGTACAACTAGAAAATTCCTTCTTTCAGTGTAGTCACCAATTTGAATTTCTAAATCATGCACTTCTTGTGTTCCATTATACCTAGTGCCTAAGAATGCTGCTTTAATGCGATAATGCGTAGGAACATTTTGTAATTTCAATTCTTTTACTAGCTTTGCAGAAATAAAATCATGAGTACTACCGTCATCATGCAAAATAATATTTTCCTTTCCATGCACTAAACATTTCATTGTCAATAAAGAATGTGGAGTTGGCATACCTGGTGAAGTATCCGAAGGAGTAGCAATGTCGTCTTCATCTTCCGTGAAATCAGGCATTTCTTCATGTTCGTCATCTTCCATTGCTCCAAGGTAGTTGATATGGACAGGTGGGTTCTTCGAATGGCAATTGGTTGCTAGATATCCAGGTTGGTGGCATTTATAACATACTATAGGTTTGGCTTTGGTTACATTGTTTGCAATGGCAGGAAGTCTAGGAATATTAGGATTTGGTTGTGGAATAGGCTTGGCTTTTTGGTTGGTATTGGATGGTAAAGCATGTGGTTTTGCCCAAGTTTTACGGAAAGATGATGAAGGAAAACGACCTTGATCAAATCTTCTAAAATTTGAGTTGAATTGCTTAGATCCATAGTTACCATTGGTTTGGAATTGCTGTGGACGCTTGTCTCTTCCTTGAAGCTTGTCTTCAGTGTCATGAGCTAATGAAATTGCATCTTCAAGAGTTGCAGGCTTGAACATATTAACTTCAGCGTAGTAATGCCCAAGTAGTCCAGACATATACTTGCACTTGTGTGTCGCTTCAGGTACATCTTCAAGCATGCATAACTGGAGTAATGCATTCCAAAAGCGTTCGGTATACTGTGGAATAGGCTCACGATCTCGTTGTTGAAGAAGGTCCCATTGCTTTATGGCTTTTTCATGAAATTGTGGAGGAAGGAAATTATGCATAAACTTCTTCTTGAAATTCTCCCAGGTAGTGGGACAATCTATACTCTTACGAACCACGGTCCACCAAAGAGATGCTCTATCCACTAAATGATTAGTGACACACTTGATTTTATCTTTTTCTGCGTATGTTTCCTCATGAAAGTAATCATCAAACTGACTGATGAATGCAAGAACAGTTTTTTCCTCTCAAGTGCCATTGAAAGTACGAAATTTGAAATTTCTTTTACTTATCTTTGTTTCCTTGTGGATGGATTGAGCTTCAAGAGTCGCGTCGATGGTACGTCGAATAAGGTCTTCAGATTGAGGTTCCTCTTTATCGGTAGTTGATCTTTGTAAATTAGCCAATTGAACTTGCAATGCTTGCCTAGCTCGTCGTTCTTCATCCAACTGCATCATAATTAAGTCCAACTTTTGCTCCATCGTAGGTTCAGGAAGATCACCTTCAGCCATTAAATCATCCATATGTGATTCCGTCATCCTGCAAAACTTAAAAAAAACTCACACTCTCAAAATCCAATTAGCGGGATGAGCATAGCTCAAGACCGGGTGTACAAGGCTTATATATTTTTGTGTATGGCTTTCACAATCTTCGTCTTTGGCTATTGCGGGATTTATAATCTTTGAAAAATCTGTGTTTTATCCTTCTACATGTGCTGAAAATGGTTCTGCAAACCTTCGTATGCGAATAGTACCTTCTAATGAACAACTTTGCAGTTTGGAGTTTCTGCGCAGGAACAACCATTCTATGAGTTTTGAACAGAAGTCAGTTTTGACTTCAGATGACCTGTCTGACCTGCAGAGTTGCAGACTTATGTGACTTGCAGAGTACCAGGACTTGCAAAACTTGGTTGATTTAGCAGACTTGTAGAATTTAGACTTGGAATACTTGCAGAACTTGGTAGCTTTTGTGTGACTTATGGCTTAAGAGACTTAGCTTATAGCTTGTTAGATAGAAACGACGAATTTTAGGGGGGGGCGTTTTTTTAGCCGGCGGAATTTTCGCAGACCTCCTCTGATACGCCGAGTTGAAATTCGTGAAGCTTAAAGATTCTTTAAGCTTTATTATTAAGCTTAATACTAATGAAAGCTTTTAAGCTTTTGAAGATATAGAGCTTATCTCTGTGTAACCACAACTTGTATGAGAGGATGTAGGAGTGGTCCTCCGCTGCCAGGCCAGTCCTTCGCGATCTAAAGATGGAAACAGAGATTCTTGATCGCCAAGAATCCACCCCTATCGACCGTTCATGATGAGATTGACCGTAGAGCTCGATCGTTCCAGGAGCTCCGCCTTCGCACAAGATGGGTAGCGATTGGAAGCTCTTGATCTCAGCTTCGCTCTGATATCACTAGTGCGCAGATCGGATGCTGTACGCTCGTGTAGTGAATGCCGGAATGTCTCCAAGAACAAAAAAACTCTACTTTTTGCACAAAACTCAAGGTAAAAAGCATGCACGACATGAACAAGAGACCAATTGGGTGCAATCTCCCCCCATGCCTTGTGTGAGCGCTCCACAAATCATGTATTTTATATATTAATCATCTTCAAGCTCAAATAATAGCCCAAATTACAAAATAGCAAGCTTTTGGCTTTTGAGTTTGCTTTAGCACAAAATAGAAATAAAGCTAATGGGCGGTGCCCAAAGAGTCATGCGTACCCAATACAATGTCCAAGTACAAATAACATAATTGTGCGCCTATACGCATACAAAATAATAAATAAATATCCAACGCCTCAATAAATAGGCGCGACAAAATATAGGCGCCATGCCTAAGGTATGCGCCCATCAAAATATAAGTGATAAATCAAATACTCGCTATCCTCCAATGCTTTCCTCCGCCATTGCTACTATCTCTACACATCAACTAAAGCATTCACAATCGTTAGTAAAATAATACAATTAAATCGACAAAAGTGAATACCTAGCAGTCTTTAGCTACATAAATAAATCAACTGGTTAGAAATCAATCCTAACCTTAATTTATTACGAGTGTGCACTCTAAACTCATAAACGTTTATTAATTTAATATGCATTTTGTGGAATCACCCGCTATGGAATCACCCATGTACACACTAAATTAATGAAATGCCGAAAAAGGATAGGTGTCCCCATCAGCTTCTCGCACAAAGAATCCACTTTGTGTATGAGCCCCGGTCATCAAAGTTTATGGAATCCACCGTAAAACCTCACGGAATCCACCATGAAATATGCCTCCTGGCATCAGAGAGGAGGAGGGAGATGAAGAAGAGGGAGAGGAAAGGGAGGGAAACATTAAACATAATAGGGAGAGAGAGAAAGAGAGGGAAACATTAAACATAATAGGTAAAGAGAGAAGAGAGGAAGAGGGAGAGGGAGGGAGAGGAAATGAGAGAGGGAGACGGAGACGAAGGAAGAGGAAAGAGAGGGAAACATTAAACATAATAGGGAGAGGGAGAGGGAGAGGGAGGGAGAGGAAGAGAGAAAAGGAAATGAGAGAGGGACAGGAAGAGAGACAAGGAAAGAACAAACGAGAGAGATAAGGAAAAAACATTAAACATATTAGGGAAAGGGAGAGGGAGAGGGAGGCAGAGGAAGAGAGAAAAGGAAAGAAGGAACGAGAGAGAGAGGGAAAAAATATTTAACATAATAGGGAAAGAGAGAAAGAGAGGGAGGGAGAGGGAGAGGAAATGAGAGAGGGATGGAAAGAGAGAAAAAACATTAAACATAATATAGGAACGAGGGAAAGAGGGAAAAACATTAAACATAATAGGTAAAGAAAGAAAGAGCGGGAGAGGGAGAGGGAGGGAGAGGAAGAGAGAAAAGAAAATGAGATAGGGAGAGAAGAGAGAAAAAAAACATTAAATATAATAGAGAAAGAGAGGAGGAGAGGAAGAGAGAGAAAAAATGAAACATAATAGGGAAATAGAGAAAAAGAGGGAGGGGAAACGAGAGAAGGAGAGGAAGAGAGAAAATGAAAGAAGGAATGAGAGAGTGAAAAAACATTAAGCATAATAGGGAAAGAGAGGGTGAGGGTGAGGAAATGAGAGAGGGAGAGGAAGAGAGAAAAGGAAATGAGAGAGGGAGATGAGAGAGAAAAAACATTAAACATAGTAGGAAAAGAGAGAAAGAGAGGGATTAAACATAATAGGGAAAGAGAGAAAGAGAGGGTGAGGGTGAGGGAGGGAGAGGAAGAGAGAAAAGGAAAGAAGGAATGAGGGAGAGAGGGAGAAAACATTAAACATAATAGAGAAAGAGAGAAAGAGAGGGAGAAGGAGAGGGAGATGAAATGAGAGAGGGAGAGGAGAGAGAAAAAACATTGAGCATAATAGGAAAAGAGAGAAAGAGAGGGAGAGGGAGAGGGAGAGGGAGAGGGAGGGAGGGAAAATGATAGAGGGAGAGGAGAGAGAAAAAACATTAAACATAATAGGGAAAGAGAGAAAGAGAGGGTGAGGGTGAGGGTGAGGGTGAGGGAGGGAGAGAAAGATAGAAAAGGAAAGAAAGAACGAGAGAGAGAGGGAGAAAACATTAAGCATAATAGGGAAAGAGGGAAAGAGAGGGAGAGGGAGAGGAAAGGAGAGAGAGAAGGAGGGAGAGGTTGTTTTCTTGTTTGTTGTTGTTGTTGTAGTATTTTTTCTTTTCTTATTTATTGTTGTTTAGTTTTCATGTTTATTGTAGTAGTAGTAGTAGTAGTAGTTTTTTCTTCTTTTCTTGTTTGTTATTATTGTAGTAGTAGTAGTTGTTGTTGTTGTTGTTTTTTCTTCTTTTCCTATTTATTATACTGGTCGTGGTAGTGGTAGTGGTAGTCTTTGTCGTAATCATAGTCGTAGTCGTAATTGTAATCGCAGTCATAGTCGTCATAGTCTGGTTGTAGTAGTAGTAGTGGTTTTCTTGTTTGTTGTTGTAGTAGTAATAGTTTTTTTTTGTTTTCTTGTTTATTTTTGTCTAGTTTTCTTATTTTGTTGTTGTTGTTGTAGTAGTGGTAGTAGTAGTAATTTTTTCTTCTTTTCTTTTTTATTATAGTGGTAGTGGTCGTGGTCGTGGTCGTGGTCGTGGTCGTGGTCGTGGTCGTGGTCATGGTAGTGGTAGTGGTAGTGGTAGTGGGAGTAGCAGTGGTAGTGGTAGCGGTAGCCGTGGTTTTGGTCATGGTCGTAGTTGTAGTAGTAGTCATAGTCGTAGTCGTGGTTGTAGTAGTAGTAGTGGTTTTCTAGTTTGTTGTAGTAGTAGTAGTAGTAGTATTAGTTGTTGTTGTTGTTGTTGTTGTTGTTGTTGTAGAGAGAGATATATATTTTGTTTAAGAAAATGGGAGAGGGAGAGGAAGAAAAAAAGGAAGAAGGAAGGAGAGAGAGGGAATAAACATACATCATAATAAAGAAAGAGAAAAAGAGAGAGATCGAAGGAGAGGAGATAACGAATGGATAAAAACAAAGAGAGAGTGGTGGCGAGGTGTAGTGCAACACCACGAGACGGGAAACACTCCGACATACGTTAATTTGTGGGTGGGTGGATGGAGACTTTACATACGTTAATTTTTGCTGAGTTACAAGAGAAGAAATCCCTTCTCAAACAATTTAAGAAAGAAAAAAAGAATGATAATAAAAACAAATCGTTTGTTGTAACGTAGACAAAATGGAAAACGATGAAGGTCTTGATTTTCAAGATCGCGAGGCGTATCTTAATCAGCGTGTCCCATGTCCTTGCTCTCAATGTAAGCTGGCAATTAGACGAAAACATCAATTTTCTATAGAACACGTACGATGCTTCCACGAGTTTTAATCTGAGATCATTGATCATGCGATCTTGGAATTTCAGAAAACGGTAAGAAAAGTTAATATCAATCATACATTGTACTCACAAGCTAATTGAATACCATATAACAAAATATTGGGTGTGACTGGCAAATTTTCTATCCAGGGAGGTGACATCTCATCCCAAGGAGAAGTGCACCCTTTGTATCCAATTAGAAGAGTTTGTGGGCATGCGATGGATGGAGTACCTGAGCCAATCCACCACTTGAAAGATACTACCCACTCTATACCATCAATATTAGAGGAGACAGACATCCTTCGAGACTTACCTACAATCTTGGAGCCTGAGATGGAGGCATGATCAATGCATTCACTCCCATGAATGCTGAGACTTCTGATCTACTTAGAGAGGAAGCATCCATACCATTATATGATGGGCGCCGAGTATCTCGCCTGAAGACACTGCTTGCACTTCTAAGTGTGCAAGCAAAATATAGGTGGAGCGATACGAGTGTGACCAAGTTGATCAGATACCTTATACGTACGCTTCGTTGATTTCTTTTCGACACTATCATTAAAAACATTTGTGCTTTTTCAAGGTGTTTTATGATTTTTTTCAGGTTACTAATTAAGTATCATATATTACCACTTGCAAATACCATGCCTGAGTCACATGATGATACATGACATGTTTTACAAAAGCTTGGCATGGGCTACAACAGCATCCCTGCATGTATCAACGATTGCATACTGTTTCGAGGAGAGTATGAGACTATGGAGACATGTCCAAAGTGTGGTTCTCATAGGTATCGACAGGACTTGCAAGGGCAAACCATCCCTCAAAAAGTTCTTAGACACTTTCCGCTTATCCCTTGTATAAACCACATGTTTCGTACATCCGGCATGGCGAGCTTGACAACATGGCATGTGTAGAATAGGTCCATAGATGGAGTTCAAAGAATATCAGCGGACTCACATGCATGGAGCCACAGTGACTCTACCTTCCCAAGCTTTTCCTGAGAGCCAAGGAATCTTTGGCTTGGTCTTGCAATGGATGGCATGAACCCATTCGGTCTGCGCTCAACTTCTTATAGTATGTGGCCTATAGTCCTTGTCAACTACAATATCCCTCCATGGCTTTCTATGAAGAAATGACATCTCATCCTTAGCTTAGTGGTCCTCGGCCGCTACAAAGTCAAAAATATGGACATGTATCTTCGTTCAAGTTTGTATTCACACTGGATAGAGATGTTGGGACAGGTCTGGTTACCTCAGGTTATCATGCATGTCCATTGTTCGGGTCACAATTAGACTTCTAAAGGTCAGGAACCATGAAGAAGATGGTATATTAAGGACACAACGCTTTCTTTCCAGAGGATCATGAACTCAGGGAAGGTGTTCTTGGACGACCTCCAACACGTATGAATGCGCAAAGCTGGTAGAAGCTGAAAATGATCCATCCAGAGTCACGTCCAAACGGAATGTGACGGTTCTCAGTTTTCTACAAGTTGCCATATTGGATCCACTTATAGATCAAACACTTGTTGGATCCCATGCATAGTTTCAAGAATGTGGGCAGCTTGCTATGGGAACACCTCACAAGAAAGAGAGACACTATAGGGGCATGAATGGATTTGAAGGAGGTAGGCAAGATGGAGGTGCTTTGGCCCGCAGTCGAGTGCTCATGGGCGCGTGCAGCTACCTCACACTCCTTAGGTTTTGTCTACTAAAGAAGAACGTATTGTGAAGTAAATAGTCAAGTCTATCCATACTCCACAGGTATGATGCGTTTTCTCAGGTCAGCGTTTTCTAAAGACGACCAATTATCAAGGATAAAATCGCATGATTGGCATAAGATATGTCAGGTTTGTACTATGAATGGATTGTAAGTGGCCTGCATATTTTGCTATTTGAAGTATAGTCATTGTTCATAATGCTTCCTCATTTATGGCAGTTTGTACTACCGATCGTGATTGTAGGATGCCTTTCTCCAAAAATATGCAGGGCCATTTAGAGGTTTTTGACTTTAGTCCAGTGGATCTCATAGAAGAAGATTAAGATGTCCTCTATTGAGTCTGCGAGGCAGGCAGCAGTGGAGATGGTCTGTCTCTTTGAGAAATACCTGCCTACGAGTATACTCACGATACAAATTCTCCTTCTTGTGCATCTTGTAGATGAAGTGGAGATTGCTGGACCTATCCATATACAATGGATGTTCTTCTTGGAGCACTTTATGAAAATCCTAAAAGGCTTTGTGCGACAGCAAGCTTAGCCAAAAGGTAGCATGATGACTAAAGGTTGGTTGGTGTCTGAGACGCTAGTGCATATTTCACAATGGCTACCAATGGTGGATCCAGACAACAATATGCTATGGTCGCTGAAGGACGACGATAGACTGACCAGAGATATGGTGGTTGAAAATGGGATAGAAAAAAGAATGGATGCTGCAATGGAGGGGAAAGTGAATCGCGTTTATACGTTGCACCATGCCTCTATGGAGACGTGGCTCGCCAGGTACCAACAAGCTAGACAAGATCGAGACGAAGCACAATCTTAATTTTGACATAGTGCGTGTCATCGACCAATTCGATATCCCAAGGGCATGGAGGAGATGTCACAGTTTATGTCAATGCGATGGATGCATGGAGCTTTGACCGCAGCATCTCGCGAAGAGGCAGAGGTCTCAACTGAGGAGTGCGAGTTCTCGAGGGGATGTAGTCCAAAGGTGATGAAATGTTTAGGGTTTGTCATATCTATATTTTATGTATGATAACTAATTGAGTGTTTCAATGTACAGTACAAAATATATAGTGCAATGTGGTCGTGCGGACGACATTTTCACGTGGAGCATATTGACAAAATGCGCTCCATAATAGACTGTGGTATCATGGCAAGGTTCGAGCAAGAGAGCCGACGACGAGCAACGGATCCAAACACGGTTATATATGAAATGGAGTATTTTGGAAACTTGCAAAGTATTCTTACGATGCATTACCATAGCTTCTCCATGATACTATTCGATGTATAGTGGTTCAAAGTGGTACTTGAAGGAGTTGGAGCAACAGTTCGATGAGGTCCATCTGGATTTCTCAAAATAGATTCCGAAAAAAAATGGACGAATTTGTGCGACACCTTTGTGCTGCGGGCCCATTGTGAACAGGCGCATGAACTCATTTTTTTATTAATTGTATTATGACATGGTACATGTCACAATAGTTAAATCTCTCTTGTACGTGTTTGTGAACATGTAATCCTCTATCCAAACCCTCGACGACCTCGATGGTAGTATGTTATACCTTCAGCTCCCCGAAGTGCGAGAGTATATGATCAAAGAGATGTTCCGAGCATAGATGAGAACAATATGCAAATAAATGGGTCGATATTGCAAGGGGTGGAGGCCAGCGAAAGCTTGGAGCGTGTAGAGGAGCCAGCATCGAGTAATAATGATGAAAATATAGGAGTCCAACGAAAGCTTGAAGCATGTAGAGAAGCCAGCATTGGGTAACAATGATGGAAATATAGGAGTCCAACAATTCTTTGAGAACAAGGTGGACTCATCCTTTTGTGGTGACATGTCTATCGACCTTCTAGTTTATGCCGAGTTTGTCAAGAGATTGACATGTGACCATAAGATACTTCATACTTGGAGCGCCCACTTACTCAATTCGTTGACTAATCGCTTATAAGGATACATAAGATATGCATTTTAAGTAATATCATTTTTTTAAAATTTATATTATCGTGCTTTGTATGATTTAAATTGATTAAGCTAACATTATTTTTTGTCTATGCAGGTGACCTTTGTGGATACTTAGATCATCAGGATGAGTCAAGGGATGAGTGATGAGGAGTTACATGATATCTTCACGTACATGTCTCCAAATCAAATGACGAGATTCAGAGACATGGCACACCAGCAGCTGTCTTGGACATCGTTAGGCCGCTCTATTATATCTACTTCAGCACGATCAGATGCTTTAGTTTCGAGCAGATGAGGTCGATGCTTCAGACCTAGGCCAGATGGAGGGAGTGCTTCAGGGTCAGGGGGATGTTGTAGAGATAGAGATGTAGTGATCCTTGGCTCAAATTGGGATACAGGTGCTACTCCTCGCTCTCGTGGTGGTTTCAAAGATCATGGCTTAGGTGGTTGCTGTGGAGACACGGATGCAGTGTCTTTGTCTCGTCGGTCTGCCGGAGTTGCGTCACCTCCGGGATTTGTCATATCTCTGGGGATGTCTACTCCAGTCACTCTAGCTTTTGCTCAGCCGTCCGCAGGTGGCACCCCTATGGGTGCTACTCCGATAAATACTACATTGGTCAGTACACCACATGTACAGGGGTCTCCTGAATATGCCTAGGAGAGTGGTCGTAGGTGGGAGAGGACTCATCTAAGGCATACCCCATAGGGGTATGCCTACCTTGTAGATGATAGGTGAAGAGCCATCATCATGAATGATGAGGGGAGGAGGATGATGGCTTGCATAAGAGAGTTGTGCCAATAAATTTTTCACACAACGTCTTGGATCATTGGAAAAACATACTGGAGGGAAGTAAGGACTGCATAGTAGCATCCTTGCATGAGGAGTTTTTGGTACCACCCACAGCAGATAGATTTTCTATAGGCTAGATCATGGAGTGCATGCATGCATAAATGTCACACAGACGATCGAACACATGCAAGGCACTCAAGAGAGGGGCTGCAAAGCTCGAGTGTCTAGACGCGGACGACTGGCACCGACTGAGAGAGGAGGCTATAGATTCTCCAAGATGTTGGAGACAACAGTACGAGGCGGGGAGGGCACAACTAGAGGTCAGAGTGGTCTATCATCTTGGGAGTGGCAGTCACAAGACATATCTAGAGGACTTTGTAAGTTTTTCTTTAGTTTTGCTTGCTTATTTTTTTGCAATATCCTCTCTAGTGACAACTAGTATTTTGTTTTCTTTGTAGCACTCCATTAAAAATCACGATCCGACCGGCCTTGAGACTCGATATGCAGAGAGGCACGGTCTCACTGCATGCAGAAACTATTTTGTATAGCCCAAATAAAGTACATAGTGCTATATGTGGCAGGGCAGCTTACCACAAATTTTTTTCCCTTTTACCGTTGTTATTAGCATTGCAAAGCATCATTATCAGCATCGTTATTTGCATCGGTATCAGTGTCGCAAATGCGACGCTGATACGGACGCAAATAGCAACGCTCATAATGACCCTAATACCGACTGTTCTATGACATCGCCAATAACAACACTTTCTGCGACGACGGGGGAAATTTTCTTTATTTACATTTTCGTCACTTTTAACGTCAGTATAAGGCCTATATCTTGTAGTGCTTCTCCATTTGCCTTGGTGACTATTGGATATGTGGTACATTGATAGCCCCAGCAATCTATCTCCTTCACTACTCTTGAAGGGTTGGTTGGTTGGGGTCTACTAGTGACTCACCTATTGTACTTGATGCATCCATTCCTAGGATAGCCAGTGCACCTTCTACTACGACTACTTCTCCACCTCGTCCTAAGCGATGGTGGCCACACACTTAGCCTTTCTCTTTTTAGACATTCATTGCATACTAAGCTTTGCTTTATTTTGTTTTTTGTTTTGTTTTTTGGAGCATCTCACTGTTCATATCTGTACTTACAGATTTTGATCTCTTTTACAGGGTCTTATATTTCAATCTAGGGCTAACATACAAGCTTGTATCAATCCTTTTTTAGTAGGAGGTAGAAGATGCGTGCCATTTCTTTGTGCTATCATGGTAGTGACTTCTATCTTTACACTTTTAGTAGGGATGCCTTTTCATTTTCATCCACATGGTTCTCGGCACCACATAAAGAGTGACATCCTCATGCTTCCCTTCCTTCTTCGGCATTGTCATCCAAGTTATGAGGGGGTTTCTACCCTTCTTGGTATTCTACAAATTTTGGCACTTGTCCTTGACATTGGACTTTCCCCTCTATTGTACATTTCCCTATACATTGCATGATTTCATCATCTTTGTACTAGGGTGCTTGGGCAAGTGAACAATTTTTCTACAAGGGACACAGTCCAAGTGGCACCTACTGCATGATCATTCTTCAACAGGTAGCATACTATGCATCTCATTGTGTAGAGCACTAGTGGACGGATCCTAAGATATTTCCACATGTGCATTACACCACCATTCTTCTTTACATGATACTTCATCGCCTTTCACTCATCATCGACATGCTCAAGTGGTTGGGTAAGCTTGTATTGTTTTGTGATATGTTGCGTGTACCATTCCTACTCCTATCTTCTAGGTCACTGTTATTTAATTAGTCTGTCACCCCTAAAATTCACTTTCTACCAAGAAAAAGAAAGTTCATTATGATTCCATATGCTTTTTTAGGGCTTGGTAGACCACTAGGTAGCCAATGAGCACCCTTTGTCTAATACAGTGTGCTCTCTAGGATGACTACTTGGACTTCCTTAGTATGATAACCATCACCACTGTAGTCTTTGTAGGCTCTTGTGCAAGTGATGTGCACCCTTTGTCCGATGCCCTAGTTGCTTTTGGGTGGGATGCCTCAGGGTAAACATTGCAAACCTTCCTTTTTAGGCTTGGTTTTGGGATTGAGAGGGGGTGTTGAGCAAGAACACACTTTACAGCAACTAATTAGCATTTTTTAACGGCCCCAAAAATGCTTAATTAATGAAAAATGTAAATTTGATGCACAATTTGGGAGAGTTTCAGTGGTCTCCCAAAACCCTACTTTTTGGGACACCTTTCAACATACACAAACAAGCAGGCTACCCACCATTTAGCCTCATCCTTTAGTGCAAGTTTCTCACTCTACCATGCAAAATTCAGCCATTAGCCACCTACCATCTATTGTCCAACCACCATCAAAGAGGCAACGCATGAGTAATAGCATGTTTTCAACCAATCACCATGTTGTTTCGTGGTATCCATTTGTTGCATCATCATAGCACCAAATCGGCTTGCATGTTTACCATCAAGTGCCAGGTGATAGGCTATTAGCATCTCCCACTAGGCAACTGCTCTATAGTATCTATGTTCTTCTGTCCAGTAGGCCATCTACATCTACAAAAACCTCTTATGTTGTCACCTTAGTTCCTTGACACTTTGGTGATCATCTTTTGCTGTTTCTTGCACTTCAACACTCCAATTAGTGGTCACAGCACTTGGAATTCATCTTCGGTGGTGGACGTCACTCTACGACACTGCATTGATTTGTCCTTGGGCATGTCTACACTCTTACATTCATTTACGTCATTCATTCACTTCAGAGTTGCTTCTCTTTGTGTTTTTTTGTGTGTTTCAATTTTGAGTTTTAGTGTTTTGTGTTTTTTGTTTAGGGTTTCAGTTTTACTTGTATTTGTCTAAGACTGTGTGTTTCAGTCTTGGTTGTATACATGGTATGTTTCCTCAATGCAAACCCTAGCATATCTTCACACACACCATCACCATCTACTCTAAATTCCTTCTTACCTTTCTCTATTTTACTCTCAGAAAGTTTCAAACCTTTTTTACACTTATGAAAACCTTAAGCCTTATCATTAAGAGTATGATTTAATACCTTATTTACACTTATGAAAACTTGAAGCCTTATCATTGAGAGTGTGAATTAATACGTTATTCCCACATGCCTAGTCAAAACTCATGTCTTACTCTTTGGAGCAATGCCACTAGACCTTATTTGCACCCTATATCCCAAACACTTAGACCCATCTTCACAATGTGTTATTCAATCACTCTAGATTTCGTGTGGTTGAATTAAACAAACCTTGGTTTTTATAAAGCTTACCCTTTTCCAGGATGACTTGTTTTCTACTTGACTTCTCATCGCAAATTCTATAAGGATAAAATTTTCATGTTCTTTGATACTAGATGCCCGATGAAAACTTCCGTTGTTAGGTGTTTTCGTGAAAACTCTGTCCACCTTGAACAAGTTAGAAAATTTCCCCTAGTCAATGATGTCAGTGTGCATTGGCATGGCTTAAGAGCTTTAGCAGGCATGAGAATAATTTTGGAATATGATGGTCATAATTTGGAATAATTTTGGAATATGATGGTCATAATTTGGAAGGAATAAAATGTTGGACAACAAACAAATCTTGAAGGGAGGGATCTGATAGAGACATATACTGGCATCTCAAAGGAAGTTGAGCATCAGTGCATGCTCAAAGTCATAAGTCATTGTGTTTTGAAAAGAAAACTAATCACAAATGAAAAAAGTTTATGATAATTGGAAAGAAAATGTTGGAGAAGTAGTGTGTGAGATAGTTTGGATTTCTCAAAAGCTAAGGATGACTAAGCATCCTTGTTGGATGCCATGGAGGGGTCGAAGCCATGCAAGATGCCACGTCGGGGAGGGAGGATCCCCTCCCCTCACCTATATAAGCTTTGTGTGGGAGAGAGCCAGGGGGATTTGGGTCGCTCCCATAGAGCTAGAGGAGGAAAGCCGTCACGCTGCCGTCGAGAGTGGAGGGAGGAGCCGTAATGCCGCCTGAGGTGGAGCCATGGAGGAAGCCGTGTGAGAGAAGGAAGAACTTCTGCTTCAGCCTTTCGCTGCCGTGGAGGAGAGGAGCTCGCGAGGCTGCCGTAGGACACCACCAACTCGCCGCCATCTGGCTGTCAATACGCTGATAGAGGAAATCGCCTTCTCTCTTCCACGTGGGGCTTCCACGATTTTTCGAGAAGCTTTAGAAGCTTCTTAGCCTCCTTGGAAGCCCCTTTTCCTATGGGTCTTTATAAGGCCTTTTCAAAGTGGGTTTGATAAACCCCCCCTTCCCAGGATTTAAACACCATTTGCGTGGGTTTTCCCCCTCCAAAAAAAATCTTTTTTTAAAGGTCTTTTACACCCTTTGCCCTAAAAAGGTCTTTTAAAGGTCTTTTAAACCCCATTCCCCCTCCAAAAAAAATCTTTTTTTAAAGGTCTTTTACACCCTTTGCCCTAAAAAGGTCTTTTAAACCCCATTCCCGTGGCTCCTAAAAAGGCACAAGGCACAACCGCAGGAGGATCATCTCCTAACATCCATGTGGACATTTCACCACAAGTCGAGGTTTTCTTCCTAATTTTGATTTACATTGTAATATTACAATTGTGCATGGATCATTTATGGAATTAGGATGCACTTTTTTGATTGAAATACTTTGGCTAATTTAAAGAAAATAGCTCACGATTGAAGAATTCGGTCATTGGTATTTTTCAACGAATAAAAAAGGAGCATAAGTTCTATGCATACTTGATCATCTTCACAAGTCGAAATTATTGTAGTACACTTCGATTATGCATGGAAAGAATAAATCACATGTCACATTATTAGACATCTTTTCTTCGCAATGATTCATTAAAGAAGGTTGCTAATAACCGTAGGAATTTGCAAGGCATGGAAATGATTCTAGGGTTGCATGAAGTAGATTAATCTCTAGGAAATTGACATAAATCTCAATCAATTACATAAGTAGTTACGAAAGGTTGTGTGAATTCAGCATGCGAATAATTCATTCAGAAATGAAACTAGAAAAAGGCTGCATGGTTCGTTATAAACATAAAACCCTAAGCTTAGTAGCATGAATCTTGATTGCATGTTATAGAAGGATCAATAGGAATTAGGCCATAACTTAACATACGCTTTGATCTTAACCAGAAAAGTTAGGGTTTGTAAATCTAATCATACATAGACAATGAATCATGTGATTACGAGAATGGTATCGTAATCATTTTCATGAGTAGACAAGTAAATTGGTTTACCCTAAAACACCTAAAACCGCAAAGGAATCGCTTAGGAAGGGTTAAATGGACGTAACATACCCCAAGTGCTAGCTAGGGTTTAGCACGTTGAGGACGTGACCTAGTCACACTTATTGCCAAGTTGAAACTCTCATACCCTAAAAGAAACCTGTCCACATTCACGGAATGCAGGGACAATAGGACATACTTGTGAGAAACGATCTAGGCTTTCTACCGTAAGGATCACTCGCTAAAAAGATGAAACTCCGGTTGAATTTGGAACCCTAAGACCGACAATGTCGGCCTAGTGCAATCAGAAACAGATTGTTATGAAGACACCCTAACCTTGTTTCCTATCTAATCATGATTATGTGATTAGAAGATGTCGTTCGATAGGTAAAATAGTCCCATGGATTAGATGCGACACTTGTGCAACAAGTTGCAGAGTCGCATGATCTTGTGGTTTGACCACAAGGAAATGGCCAATTCCTTGGAATGAGATTAGCAGATTCCTGCGCAAGTTTATCTTGCAAGAGGATGAGTAATCATCCTATTATAGCACCTTTCTTGGGAAAAGTGACCAAGATAAGGGAATTAGATATTTTCTTGGAAGCAAGGGACCAATCAATAAGTTGGAGCGACATATTTTCTGTTAATAAAACTTAAGGTATTGGTTAAGTTGGATTAATATGGTACAACCGTAACCCAAGGACATAAGGGTTAACAAACAAACCCTTGGGAATCTTGCCAAGTCGCAATTGATCCCGGATCGAGTGCTGGATGCATTCGGAAAGAAGGATTCACTCCTTAGTAGTTGGCCAAAAAAAATAACGACCAATGGAAATGATTGTGCTTGTAGCAGTTTCAACAGCAATTTTTTGCTTTGTTTGCTCAAGGAATTAAAGGATGAAAATATATCTAATGCTTCAGGCTGAAGGCCTGAAGGGAGACGCAGCCTCATTTACCCCTGGCTGTTTTCCTGACCCTAACCAAGGGGGTTATTAACTGCGTCGAGAAGGTGGACCGAACCCGCCACAAGAGGTCTCTCCGTTGAGCGCTACTTGGAGCAGAGGATGCTTGGGTGCCAGGGGGGCTCTGGCTGTAAATCCCTTGCCTTCCGAGCCCTGCACAAGAGGCCAACATGACTGGAGATTGGATCTCGAGGCCTGCATACTAGTCTACGGGCGGAATCTTGGATTAGGAATCCCTGTGGATTGCTGGATAGCCTTTGGGCGGATTATGGATAAGCCTACGGGCTGGACTTTATAAATGTATTCCAAAGATAAATATGATAACTAGTTGACAAGGAACATGTTTGACACTGTTTTTCTATGTCAAGTGCTAAGATTATGCGAAGAAACCAGTGCCTAACAGACTAATAAAGGAAGCTCATTGATGCATGTCCAACTAAATGTGGTAGGTAATTAGATAAGTAAAACAACCTGAGGAAAGTGCAGTGGATGTGGCCATGGGTCCGTCCTACAGACGGGTGGTCCCGCTTGGCCGGGAACTTTTCTCAATCATGATGGACAACAAGAAGATCGTTTCAAAGGAAATGAATGGCAAGGGCGCTGACCTAGAGTCTAAGTTATAATAATCCGGATCTACGCTGTTTTAGGGGAATGGAATGGGGCTATGCCTTATGGCAAAGAGGTTAAGCTTTGCATCCCTCTCGTTTTCCATTCTCCTTGAATCAAGTGCAGTGTGAATCCGATTTGGCCCTAGCATTTCTGCGTAAAGTACTTCGCTCGAGGTTCGACGCTAGTTGGCGTTAGGAAATGACCATTAGGGAAAACCCTGATTCAGGTTGGTCCTAAGTGGGAACAGCCAGAATACTCTTGCTACATGGCAGACACGGAAAGTCCTAGATCTCAAACCCCGTGACATTCCATGGGAGTGCCGGGCGGAGCTTTCTAGACCTCCTTTCCGATGGACTACTAAGAGTGTCCTGAATAGAACAGGTAGACACGTTACAGTTGGTATTAGAGCAAACCAATGAAGGATTTGTTTTTAAGGAATCTTAATAAGATGAAGTAAAGAAAATGTTGTTGTTCCAAACATTTCCTTACTTTCAATGCTGTCTTGTAGAATTATGAAGAATGAAACACGTTTTTAGTGTTTCGAGTCATGTTTATGACCACGATGCATTCCCCGGATTATAAACAAAGGATTAAGATAATGAACATCCTAGATCGTATCTATAATCCATCACCTTTGTACGTGGAACGAAGATAGACGGGTGACTGAGGAATCTACTATATAGCTACCCACCGATTTGCATACCTTCAAACCAACCTAAAGATGATCAAGTTGTTGGAAGACGTGAAGATTGTGAAGCTGTTCATTTTTTTGGAGGCTCACGTAAACTCAACTTTACATATTCAAGGTTGGAGGGTTGAGCTGAACTCATATGTATATGAGGAAGTGACCCGTGTAATCTCCGCCGACAGGATCAAGGTGTTGGGGCGCTATGAGAAGAATGGGTTCCAAAGGAAAGGATACCCTAATCTTCCGATGACTTACCGATTCCTGAAGATTCATAACCCGAAACCATACTATTATCCAATTCCCGTAGATAAATGTAATACAATATAATTATCCCCAAACTAAATGTAAACAGTTGCTCTATCATCTCAGGAAATGTTGTACTTCGAAAGGGCTAGACCCATATAAATGGAACAAGACTTCTTTTTATCAATATTTGTTTTGTCGATGAGAATTGATAAAAAGCTAAGTGTCTAGTTTGCTTGATTGACTGAAATGGAGATGAAATATAAATCATAACGATTAACAAGTAATAAGGTTAAGAAACCTTTATCCAGACACAACCCCAGGTACAAATTCCCAGTTCACCTCCTACATCAAGTACTGTCATAATCCAGGAGAAGAAGTTTCTTCTCAAGCAGATTAAGCCACCTGAATTTGACAGGAAAGGCAGGTCTGTCCAAGCGGATACAGAAATTTGGATAGAGTTTATGGAGGATTACTTTGAAGCACCCGGTACTGCACCCACCAACCAGGCTATGCTCGCCAAGCTGAAGCTCACCGACGAAGCCACGCTTTGGTGGAAGCAATGGTGCAGAGATCAAGGGATTGCAAAAGGATCTGTTACCTGGGAAAAAATGAAGAAATTTGTGCAAGGAAGATACTTACCACCTGTGTATCACACGCAGAAAATGAATGAGTTCTACAAGCTAAAACAGTTGGGACTCACTCTTGACGCATACTACTCTAAATTCGTCTCACTTCTTAAGCATGTGCCACAGATGAACATGACACAGAAGGTGTCAAAATTTTGTGATGGTTTATACCCACTAGTGAATACCCATCTCAAATCTATGCGCCCATCAGATCTACAGGATGCACTTATTCGAGCCGCACCTATAATTCAGGAAGTGCAAGCTAGGCCAAGAAGTAACAAAACTTGGTCTTATAATGACCCGAACAAAGGAGCATTTAGGCCTCAAATGAAGAGAGCTCAAGGTCAGAATCGGTGACAAAGAAAGAAAGCAAGGACTAATAATGTCAACAACTTTGTCCCTACTCAAGGCAATAGCCGAAACCTCCATTTTTTCCACTGCAATGAGCCTGGTCATTTCAAGAGGCAATGTCCCAAGCTTGGAGGACGACATCGCCAAGCACCTTTCCAAGGAACTGGCTGTGGCCAGGGAGCCACTACCCGAGGCAGAGGAAGAAGCGCCTGCATTGCCAACAGGGAAAAGTGCGAAGAAGAAGATCCGACCATGGAAGCAGAGTTTGAAAGGGTGACAATCCATGCCGCTCTTCACAAGAAAGGGCCAAATCGCCAGTTTTCAGTGATTCAGACACCATCGGATTATCAAGGTAAAGGTTTCAAGACCTTGATTGATTGTGGCAGTACACATTCCTTTATCTCACCAACTTGTGCAAGAAAATTAGGAATAGTCATAGTAGAAGCACCTACCTTGCTTGTGGAGTTAGCAAATGGTCGTGAAGTCATTTGTACTAGGCAAACTGCTAAGGTGGAACTCTCTCTGGGAGGAAAGACGACTTCGGTCAAATCTAGAGTCATGAACTTAGGTATCCATCAGTGTCTACACGGAATGGATTGGCTTAAACCTAATGACGCCCACATCCATTGTGGAAAGGGCCAAATTTCCTTTCGAAACTCTAAAGGGTAATTAATCACAACTCAGGGTGAGGCTGGAAAGCCAAAAATACAATTGGCCAAAGCATCTTCGATTATAAAGGGAGTCAAAAAGGGACTACATGTCTACTTGATTAAGCTCAATAAGTTAGATTAGAAGTAGGAGTCTAGTGAAGGACCTTCTTGGCTAAAGGAATACGTGGACGTATTTCCTGAAGAGTTGACAGGATTTCCGCCTCAAAGAGAAGTGGATCATGAGATCAAGCTAGTGCCAAGAGCTGTGCCAATTGCAAAGAGACCTTATAGAATGTCCATCTCGGAAGCAATTGAGATGAAGAAACAACTCAAGCAAACGCTAGATCAAGGCTACATCTGTCCTAATAGTTCACCATGGGGATTCTGGAAAAAGAAAGATGGAACACTTAGACTGTGTATTGATTACAGAAGGTTGAATCAATCAACTGTCAAGAATAAGTACCATATTTCTAGAATAGATGAGCTTCTTTATCGTCTTCAGGGTGTGAAGATCTTCTCCAAGATTGATCTCAGGTCTGGTTACTATCAGATAAGGATTAAGGAAGAAGATATCCCAAAGACGGCCTTCAACACAAGATATGGAAACTTTGAGTTTTTAGTTATGTCATTCGGACTTACGAATGCGCCTGCCACCTTCAACATGTTAATGCAGGATATCTTTAGGCCATATCTTGATGACTTTGTACTCGTCTTCTTCCACGACACTTTAGTCTATTCCAAATAGGAAGAAGATCATGAACCCCAACTTCGGATTGTCCTTGAGACAATGAGAGCACATAAGCTCTATAGATGAAGAAGTGTGCATTCTTCAAACGTCAGATTGAATATCTGGGATTCATCGTATTAGCGAAAGGAATCTCAACTTGTTGAGCTTAATCAAGTAGACAGGTAATCCTTTTCTGACTCCTTTTATAATCCGAGATGCTTTGGCCAATTGGATTTTTGGATTTCCAGCTTCACCTTGAGTTGTGACTAATTCCTTTTCAGAGTTTCAAAAGGAAACTTGGCCCTTCCCACAATGAATGTGGGCGTCGTTAGGCTTAAGCCAATCCATTCCAAGTAGACACTCATGGATACCTAAATTCATGACGTTGAATTTGACCGAAGTCTTCTTTCCTCCCAGAAAGAATTCCACCTTAGCAGTTTGCCTGGTACAAGTAACCTCACGACCATTTGCCAATTCCACAAGCAAGGTAGGTGCTCCTATTGTGGCTATTCCTAATCTTTTTGCACAAGCGGGTGAGATAAAGGAATGTGTACTGCCACAATCAATCAAGGTCTTGAAACTTTTATCTTGATAGTCTGACGATGTCTGAATCACCGAGAATTGGTGATTCGGGCCTTTCATGTGTAGAGCGGTATGGACTGTCACCCTTTCAAATTATGCTTCCATGGTGAGATCTTCTTCTTCTTCACACATTTGCCTATTAGCAACGTAGGCGGTTCTTCCTCTGCCTTGGATAGCGGCTGCTTGACCACGGCCCTTTCCTTGGAAAGGTGCTTGGCGATGTCCTCCTCCAAGCTTGGGACATTGCCTCTTGAAATGAGTGGGCTCGTTGCAGTGGAAACAATTGAGGTTTCGGCCATTGCTTTGAGTAGGAACAAAGTTGTTAACATTGTTAGTTCTTGCTTTTTTTCTTTGTCCCTGATTTTGACCTTGAACTTTCTTCATCTAAGGTCTGAATGCTCCTTTGTTTGGGTCATTATAAGACCAAGTTTTGTTACCCCTTGGTCTAGACTGCACATCTTGAATTATAGGCACAGCTCGAATGAGTGCGTCCTGATATCTGATGGACGCATAGATTCTAGGCGGGTACTCACTGGTGGGTTTAAACCAGCACAAAATTTGGACACCTACTGTGTCATGTCCATCTGCAGTGCATACTTTAAAAGTGAGATGAATTTAGAGTAGTATGCGTCAAGAGTGAGCCCTAGCTGTTTTAGCTCCTAGAACTCATTCATTTTTTGTGTGCGATATGCAGGTGGTAAGTATCTTTCCTACACGGCTTTCTTCATCTTCTCCCAGGTAACGGATTCTTTCGTGATCCCTTGATCCCTGCACCATTGCTTCCACCAAAGCCTGGCTTCGCCGGTGAGCTTTAGCTTGGCGCTCATAACCTGATTGGCGGGTGCAGTACCGGCTACTTCAAAGTAATCCTCCATGGATTCAATCCAAATTTCAGCATCTGCTTGGATAGACCTACCTCTCCCTTCAAATTCGGGCGGCTTAATCTGCTTGAGAAGAAACTTCTTCTCCTGGATTACAGCAGTACTTGATATAGGAGGCGAACTAGGAACTTGTACCTGGGGTGTGCCTGGATAAAGGTTTCTTAAGGTTATTATACCATAATCGTTATTGATTTTTATTTCATCTCCAATTCCTCTATCGACCAAGAAATCTAACCACTTAACTTTTTATCAATTCTCATGCACAATCAAACATTGATAAAAAGAAGTCTTATTTGTATTTATATGGGCATAGCCCTTTCGGAATACAACATTTCTTGCGATGATAAGCCAACTGTTACATTTAGTTTGGGGAGAATAATGTTTTATTACATTTATCTATAGGAACTGTATAATAGTATGGTTTTGGGTCATGGATCTTCAGGAATCGGTAAGTCATTGGAAGTTCAGGGTATCCTTTCGCTTTGGAACCCATTCTTCTCATGGCGCCCCAACACTTTAATCCTATCGGTGGGGATTACACAAGTTACTTTCTCATATACATATGAGTTTAGTTCAACCCTCCGACCTTGAATATGTAAAGTTGAATTTACGTGAGCTTCCATAAAAATGAACAGCTTCACGACTTTTAGGTCTTCCAACCACTTGATCCTCTTTAGGTTGGTATATAGGTAAGCAAACCGGTGGGCGGCTATATAGTAGATTCTTGAGGCACCCATCCATCTTTGTTCCATGTACAAAGGCGATGGATTATGGATTTGCTCTAGGATGTTCATCATCTCAACCCTTTGTTGATAATTAGGGGAATGCATCGCAGCCATAAACATGACTCGGAACACTAAGAATTTATTCCACGCTTCGTAATTCTGCAAGACAGCAGTGAAAGTAAGGAAATGTTTGGACAACAACATTTGCTTTACTTTATCTTATTAAGATTTCATAAAAATAATTCCGTTGTTGGTTCGCTATGATACCAACTGTAACGTCTCCACTCGTATCTTCAGGACATGTCTTAGCAGTTCATTGAAAAGGATGTCTAGGAAGCTTCACCCGGCACTCCCATGGAATGTTATGGGGTTTGGGATCTAGGGCTTTCCACGTCTGCCACGTAGCAGAAGTATTCCGGCCATTCCCACTTAGGACCCACCTGAATTAGGGTTTTACTTATTGGTCATTTCCTAATGGCAACTAGCGTCAAACCCAAGCAAACTTCTTTACACAGAAACGCCAAGTCTGAAGTGGATTCACGCTGCACTTGGTTCAAGGAGAATAGAAAACGAGAGGGAAGCGAAGCTCAACCTCTCTGCCATAAGGCATAGTCCCATTTCGTTCCCCTAAAACAGCATAAATCGGGATCAATTATAACTCTAGGTCAATGCTTTTCCTGTTCGTGTTCTTTGACAATTTTCTAGCTATCCATCGTGATTTGAGAAAAGTTTCCGGCCAACCGGGACCACCCATCCGTAGGACGGACCTATGGCCACATCCACCGCACTTTCCTCGGGTTGTTTTAGTTTATTTAATTACCTGACACATTTAGTTGGACATTTATCAATCTGCTTCCTTAATTAGCTCGTTAGGCACTGGTTTCTTCACGTAATCATATCACTTGACATAGAAAAGCAATATCAAACAAGTTCCTTGTTAACAAGTTATCATATTTATCTTTGAAATACATAAAGTCCAGCCTGTAGGCATATCCACAATCCGCCTGAAGGCTATCCAGCAATCCACAGGGATCACTAATCCAAGTTTCCACCCTTAGACTAGTATACGGGCCTCGAGATCCAATCTCGAGTCATGTTAGCCTCTTGTGCAGGGCCCGGAAGGCGAGGGATTTACGGCCAAAGCCCGCCCTGGCACCCAAGCGTCCTCCTGCTCCAAGTAGCGCTTAACAGAGAGACCTCTCGTGGCGGGTTCGGTCCACCTTCCCGGTGCGGTTAACAACCCCCTTGGTTAGGGTCAGGCAGGCAATCGGGGGTAACTGAAGCTGCCTCTCCCTTTAGGCCTTCAACTTGAAGCATTAGGTATCCATTTATCCTTTAATTCATTGGTCAAACAAAGCAAACAGTGCTCTTAAATCTGTAACAAGCACAAATATTTCCATTGGTCCTTTATTGTTGGCCAACTGCTAAGGAATGAATCCTTCCTTTCAAATGCATCCAGCACTCGATCTGGGATGACTTGCGACTTGGCAAGATCCCCTATATCCTGGGTTAGGGTGTATCCTATTAACCCAACTTGGTCAGACCTCAAGTTTATAGATTATTCCAATTTATCGGCTAGTCTTTGTTGAGATATCGAGCTCTACTCGTGATACGCCAGGGTGACCGTTGTGTATTTATGTCACCGACTTGTCAGTTGCAGACACGGTTGGTACACCGCCCATGAATAATAGCTACATGATAGCTATCCTTATCTACTCTAGTTCGTGGCTTAGTTAGTATGCCACCTTAATTAGTTGAGTTTGGTTTGAGACCCATATATAGGGTTCTTCTATTTATTTGTATGAGAGTTCTTTTGGCTTATACAACTAAGAAGAGGAAAATTGTTTTCAGCCTCCACCCTTGTGTGTATTCCCCCATTGTGCAAGCAAGAAAGCTACAAGTGAGACTCCTTCCTTCTCTCCCACAATCTTGACATGGTATCAGAGCCTTGTTCGTGGTAAGGAGCTCAAGAAAGCAAGCCAAGCTCGCAGTGGTCTGGTAAGAGGAGCAGTGTTGCTTTCATTTTCTGTTTTGGGAGCAGAAGTACGCCAAAGGAGGCATGGGATACTTTATCAAAGATATATAGCACAAATACGCAAGCCAGGAAAATGCAGCTCAAGCAAGAGTTGCACAATGTGCAAAGAGAAAGTATGAGCATCAATGACTACCACATGAAGGTGAAGAAGATTGCAGATGCACTTGCTTATGCATTTCTGCAACCTTGAATCTAGGCAATCCTGCAACAATATTTTGGGCCTGCATTGATTTAAGTCGCTATACATTAACATGACCAATGCGTTTATGCCAGATATGAATATCTGCAACTACACCGGTCCCATGTGCAAACATTGCTGCACTCAATTCAGACATATCTGCATCCAATGTAAACATTCTGCCCTTCTTCTTTCCTTTTGCTATCAAGCGACCTTTATTTTTCATATCCTCAACAAAGTATCCATGAGGATTAAATCTGACCTGCAAGCCCTGTTCAACCATTTGACCAACAGAAACTAGATTCTTGGTGATATTCGGGACATGAAATACATCGGACAGGTATTTATTTTTCCCATCCTACATAGAGAAAGAAATTTTTCCAATCTGCACAATCGGATGTGCAGTATCATCACCAGTCTCCACAAATCCTGGTTTTTCCATTTTCCTTGCATCTTCCATCCATTCTGCATGACCTGTCATGTGGTTTGATGCACCTGAGTCAACATACCACACATCGTTGCTTTCTTCTGCACTTATCACAGAATTGTTCATGTGCTGCACCATAAACAAATGCTCATTTCTGTCATCACCATGTCTACTAGAAGATGCATAATTTCCTTGTTGCAGTTTTCCATTCATGATGTCATTCTGCTTTTTATAGCAGTCTTTAGCCATATGACCCATTTTACCACAATAGTAGCATTCAACATTACTGTTTGCATTTTGGCCTCTTTGCCATCCACCACGACCTCTTTGGCTCCCCCTGCCTCTAGAGTTACCACGTCCTCCTCCATAGGACTGGTTTTCTTGAGTTTGCTGCATATTCTGATTTCTACCACGGCCTCCATATCGGCCTCCTCTACCTCTACCTCTACCTCTTCCAGCATTTGAGTAGAAGACAGCTTCTTTTGAAGTTCCTCCTGAAGAAGATGCACCACCATTTCTCTACTCCTCAGAAATTAGAAGAGCAATCAACTCCTCAAAATCAGGAAATCTTTCACGTACGGAAATGGATGTTTGGAACTGTGCATAATCCTTTCCTAGACCATTCAAGGTCATAGAAACTAAATCATCATCTTCCACTGGCGACCAGCCTGTCAGTTTGGAAAACAGGCAAGGAAACCATTTCGTAGACATGTTCAAGAGAGTAAGAAGCCATTGGAATTAATCCACTCTGATGTGTAGACTACTAAAGCTGCATCTCCTGGAGGCTGTCATTATTTTGTTACTTTTATTGATAACTATAGCATAAAAGTTTGGGTGTATTTTATGAAAAAGAAAAGTGAAGTTTTTGGGCATTTCAAAACTCTTAAAGCTATGGTTGAAAAAGAAACAGGCCTGCAAATAAAATGCCTAAGGTCAGATGGAGGGGGAGAGTACCTCTCAAATGAGTTTGCAAGGTTCTTGCAGGAGCATGGCATAAAGCAGCAATATTCATGCAGTCATACCCCACAACAAAATGGAATTGCAGAAAGAAAAAACAAACATATTGGAGAGGTGTCTCGTGCCATGCTCAATGAAAAAGACCTGCCAGATTTTTATTGGGCTGAAGCAGTTGCTACAGCAGTCTACATGATGAACAGGACTCCCACTGCAGCAATACATGGAATGACTCCAGAGGAGAGGTATACTAGTAGGAAACCAGATATTTCTCATTTGAAAATTTTTGGTTGCATTGCCTATGTACATGTGCCAGATGAGTTGAGATCCAAGTTGGATCCAAAAGCTGAGAAGTGCATCTTTATTGGTTACTCTCTGCAGCAAAAAGGGTATAGATGCTATAACCCTTCTACTCGTAAGTTTACAGTGAGCAGAGATGTTGTTTTTGATGAGATGAGTAGCTGGTATAAACCAGTAAATGTGATTGATGATGTAGATGCACAAAATGGTAATGCTGCACAGAATTCACAGCAGCAGTCACAAAATATTAGTGGACCTGGAGCATCCTCTAGCAGTGGTTCACATTCTTCGCTATGGATAGGCAGATTGAGATCAGGAGAATCTTCTCAAAGTAATGTAGATAGTGGTATACAGGTATCACGAAAAGGAAAAGAGAAGGTTGATCAGCCCATGTTTGATGTGAATGCAGGTCACTCTTATGTGGATGGTGAATCCAGTGGCTCAGAACAGAGCATTGATGATGAGTTGGGTATTCCTTCTATTGTTACACCTGGAGTAAGGAAGACCAGGGATGTTTTGAGAGCACCTGGGAGTGAACCCACTTTGCGCAGGTCTACCAGAGTTAGGTATCCTGTGGATAGGCTCAAATATGATGGATTTACAGTCATTCACTATGCATATATGGTCAAGGTGATACAGGAACCAGAAACCACTTCTTTTGAGCAAGCCATGGGAAAAGAAAAATGGGAGAAAGCCATGGATGAAGAAATGGATGCCTTGGAAGCAAATGCTACATGGGAATTGGTACCTTTGCCTAAAGGTAAGAATGCAATTGGCTGTAAGTGGGTTTATAAGGTGAAGCACAATGCAGATGGTTCTGTACACTCCCCCCTCATGGCACACATAGAGGCAATGTTATCTCTTCTCTCTCTCAGACTAGTGGTGTTACATCTCTCCCCTCCCTTTATTTTTCCCCCCACAGGGGGTTTTTATAGGGTAGGGAGAGGAGACCTCTCCCTCCCACGCAGCCAAATGCATGGCCATTCTCCCTCCCATGACCTCGAGCAAGGAGGCTTACGCACCCGTGCCTTACTTCCCCTCCTCCAGCACAATCTTCGGCTGGGGGGAAAGAAGGATTAAAAAATTTTCCATAAATCTTTTCAATTATCCCCTTGACCTCTTCCCAAGAGGAGGTTCACATGAATATATGTGGGTTTCTTTAAACCTTAGTCTCGATTCTGCCAATGGAGATCATGATACATCATGTTAAAGTTCATACCATCCCTAACTTTGATGCTGGAATTTCCTTGCATGAGTCTCATGCAGGCTATTAATATTTTTCAACGGAAATATTACATTCTCTCCCCCTTGGAGTGTAACAACTCTGAAATACGCAATTCGCATACGAAAGCCCTCATGGGGATAATAACATTTGGTTTGGATAAATCGAATTGGGATAATGACAAATTTTTTTAAGTTATTCCCCCAGCTAACTGAGGAGCTGGAGGGGAGGGGAATAGAAGGAGTGATTAAGCTCCTTGGTGGAGCTTGGAGTGAGGGAGAGCCATGCGTGATGCCACGCAGGGGAGGGAGGATCCCCCTCCCCTCCCCTATTTAAATCAAGGGTGCTAATAATCGCTCCCAGGGGAGGAAAGAAAAAAAAGAAGATTCGGACGGCCGTCTAACTGCCATGAGCGAGGGAGAGAGTGACGACATCGCCACGCCGTATGCTGCCGTAGAGCACGAAGGGGCGCTGCACTGAGCTGATGTCGATGAGGAACCCCCTTATCGCCGACCATTCAACATGTCACCGCTGTTGCTGATCGATTTTCCTTGGGCTCTCTCCACGTGGCTCCACGTAATCCCTAGAAGCTTTGGAAGCTTCTTGGGGAAGCTTCCAAAGGCCTTGATAAGCCCCCCTTCATGTGGGCCTATTCAAAGCCCTTTCCCCCCCTCCTCAATTGCCATTAAAGGCACCCTCCTGTGGCCTTAAGACTACTCTTTCTCCCACCCCCTCAAAATTCCTCCCTAAGGGCTCCCTTAGGCCCTTTTCCCCCCAAAAGCTTTTACCTTAAAAGCCCTTTTCCTCCCCTGTATCTCAAATCCCCCTAAGGGCCCTCTTAGCCCCTTTTTGTTTCCCCATGCAAAAATACTTTTTTTAGCCCTATCATACCTTGTTTTTTTTCCCTCCACACGTAAAAGAAAAGAAGGTGTTAAGGGTTTTTGTGACAGCTTCTTTCCCCATATAAAAGCCCTCATAAGGGTTTCTACACCTTTTATTCCCCTTTCTTGTGAGTCTTTAAAAGGCCATTAAGCCCTTTCCCATGGCTTTAATAAGCCTTATTCGCGAAAGATTTTGAAACACCCCCTTCCCGGTTTGGAACCCTTTTCGTGGTTTCTCCCCTCCTCCACAAGTATCCCTTCAAAGAGTTGCTACGAAAGGGAAGAACAGAAGACTCATAAAGGATGATGGTATTTCAAAAAGGGAATTCGCAAAGTTGCATTCACGATGGAAAGGCTGCATTTGCGATGCCTCCTAAGAAAGCCCAAGGCGCAGCCGCAGGAGGATCGTCTCCTAGCATCCACGTGGATATCTCACCACAAGTCCAGGTTTTCCTTCGTAATTTTTATTTGGTATTGTTATAATTCAATCGTGCAAGGATAATTGTTGGAAATAGAATGCATTTGTCATCTTAAATGCTTTAGAAAAATTAGCTCACGACGGAGGAATTCAGTCATTAGTATTTCTAATAAAATGAACAAAATAAAGTGAGCAGAAGATTAATATGCGTTCCTAGCAAGTAATTTTGTGCATTTAATAAATTGAACTTAGGTTATTGTCCATATTTACAAAACGGAATTAAGATAATGCACTCCGTTTAAGCATGGAAGTATAAAATCATGTTGCCTTATCAGGCCATATCTTCTTCGTAGTGAGTCATCATGGGAAGTGCTAAGAATCCATAGGAAAGTGCAAGGCATGAAATGATTCCTGAGTTGGATAAATTGATCACTTATTGATTTTCAAATTTATAATTATTAGAAAAAGGTTTCTTGTTTAGCATGAATCTTGTTCGCAAGTTATTGAATGATTAATTGGAATTAGGGTATAACCTAACTTATGCTTGATCTTAAATCGATAAGTTAGGGTTGAAAATTGATTTACGTGTAGACAATGAGTCATGTGTTTATGGAAATGATAATGTAATTATCTTCACGAATTAAACAAATTGGCATGAAACTAAACCACGGAGTACTCGTTTTAGAAAGAGTTAATTCAATTCCAAAGAACTCACTAGGATTTAATACATGGCCTAATCGCATGTATTGCTAAAACTGAAACTCCTATTCCCTAAATACTTGCCCACATTCACCGAATGTAGGGACAACGGAACATACTTGAAAAGTGATCTAGGGTTTGTCCCTAAGAATCTTTCACTAAAGAGATGGAACTTGGAACCCTAGGAGTAACAACGTCAGCCTAATGTAATCAGGAACAGATTGTTTCGTGACTCCATTTGATGAGTAGAATAGTCTCATAGTTCGATGCGACACTTGTGCAACAAGTGCGAAGTCATATGATCTTGTGATTGGATCACAAGGGAATGGCCAATTCTCGCAATGAGGTCGGCAGATCCTTACGCAAGTTATCTTGCAAGAGGATGAATAATTATCCTAATATAGTATCTTTCTTGAGTAAAGATAATTGCTTGGAAGCAAAAGACTGTCAAGATTGTGGGAGAGAAGGAAGGAGTCTCACTTGTAGCTTTCTTGCTTGCACAATGGGGGAATACACACAAGGGTGGAGGCTGAAAACAGTTTTCCTCTTCTTAGTTATGTAAGCCAAAAGAACTCTCATACAAAGAAATAGAAGAACCCTATATATGGGTCTCAAACCAAACTCAACTAACTAAGGTGGCATACTAACTGAGCCACGAACTAGAGTAGATAAGGATAGCTATCATGTAGCTATTATTCATGGGCGGTGTACCAACCGCCTCTGCAACTGACAAGTCGATGACATAAATACACAACGGTCACCCTGGCGTATCACGAGTGGAGCTCGATATCTCAACACTCCCCCTCGAGCTCAATCCCAATTCCTGCACACCAAGCAGGTCTCTGAACTTGCGCAGCTTCTCTGTGCCCAATGCCTTCGTAAATATGTCAGCTACCTGATCCTCTGTGCTGACATAAACTAGATCAATAAGACCTAGTAAAACCCTCTCCTGCACATAGTGATAATGCACCTCAATGTGCTTTGTTCTAGCATGATAGACTGGGTTATTTGCCAAGTGTATACTACTCATGTTGTCACAATAAATGACAACTGGCCCATCTATAGACTGATGCATATCATAAAGTAGCTTATGCAACCAAGCTACCTCACATGCATCCATTGCTGCACCCCTGTACTCAGCCTCTATGCTCGACAAGGCAACTGTAGGCTGTTTCTTGCTGGTCCAAGTGAGTGCAGCACTCCCAAAAGAGAACACATATCCACTGGTAGATCGTCTATCAGAAATACTACCAGCCCAATCAGCATCAGTGTATCCATGCAGTTGTATCTGAACCCCAGTCTCATAAAATAGTCCATACTGCAATGTGGACTTCACATACCTGAGTATGCGTCTAGCCGCATCCAAATACGATTTCCTTGGAGCCTGCATAAACTGACTTACCAATCCAACAGCATAGCTCAAATCTGGCCTGGTAATAGTCATATAAATCAAGCTTTCTACTATGCGTCTGTACATAGTAGGGTCTTCCAGAAGCTCACCTGCATCTGCGCTCAGCTTCACATTCTGCTCCAAAGGAACTGAAATAGGCTTACAGCCTGTCATCCCATATTTGGACAGCATGTCCAATCCATACTGCCTCTGTAAGAGCTGTATCCCACTTGGTGATCTAATCACCTCAATGCCCAAGAAATAACGCAGCTCTCCCAAATCCTTCATCTCAAACTTCTGCTTCAATAGCATTTTCACATGAAGGATATCTTCATCACTGTCACCTGTCATAATCAAATCATCAATATAAATGACAAGTAGCATAATACCTTTCTCTGTTTTTCTCACATAAAGTGAGAAATCTGCCTTGGAAATCTAAAAGCCAATAGTGACAAGATACTGTCCTATCTTGTCAGACCATGCTCTAGGTGCTTGCTTCAAGCCATACAAAGCTTTCTTCAACTTGCAAACAAACTCAGGATGAACAACATGCACATAACCTGGTGGCTGCTCCATATAGACCTCTTCTTGCAAATCACCATGCAAGAAGGCATTCTTTACATCCATATGATGTAAAGACCATCCCTTTGATGCAGCCATAGCAATGACAGCTCTTACGGTTGCCATTCTTGCAGCCGGAAGAGCCGCCAGCTGTTGCTGCGCTGCCATCGTTCGACTTCTACCCGCCAACAAACGTCATTGAAAATCGTCTCTTCTTCCTCCACGTGGTGGATTTCTAAGGGCCACAGCAGCTTCCAAGAAGCTTCTTGGGAAGCTTCTAAGGGCCCCTTAGAAAGCCCCCTTTCCTATGGGCTTTCATAAGCCCCTTCCAAGTGGATTTTTATAAACCCCCCACCCTCCACCCCCCCCAACCTCGGGATTTAAGCACCCCTTCCCGTGGGGTTCTACCCAAGTCCCCTTTCTCCTTGCAATTTCCACCCGTCTCCTTTAAGTTTGACTTACTCCGAGAATTAAACCCTTTTTTTCCCCCTTGGTCTCCCCAAAAGACACCGTAGCCACGTTTTTCAAAGTCTTCCCCTTAGCATTTCCACAAAGCCATTTCCGTGGATTTCCCCCACATAAGTTCTTTAAAGGCTCCCATGACATTCCCACTCAAGCCGTATTAGCAAGTTTTAAACCCTCTTTTCATTGGTTCTCCTCCAGTTCACTCTAACCGGCCGGATTCAAAAACCATCTTTCCTATTGCAACTCCCACAAGCCTATAAGGTCTTCCAAAGCCCAAGTCCACAAGACGAAGCATCAGTCAAGGAAGCCGATTCTCAAAGGGAATTGTGCATGCGAGGGAGATGGGCCAAGATCATAAGTTTGCGGCCAAGGCAAGAAGGTTGAATACGCGATGGCTCCTAAAAAGGCACAAGGCACAACCGCAGGAGGATCATCTCCTAACATCCATGTGGATATTTCACCACAAGTCCAGGTTTTCTTCCTAATTTTGATTTACATTGTAATATTACAATTGTGCATGGATCATTTATGGAATTAGGATGCACTTTTTTGATTGAAATACTTTGGTTAATTTAAAGGAAATAGCTCACGATTGAAGAATTCGGTCATTAATTCTCCTCTCTGATCATGATCATCATTTTTGTAATCACTTTTGGATTACCTTATTTAAGAGCTTGGGGTTCTTCAATGGATTTTGCATTTGCTTTCCATCTTCAAAGTAATGTAAAGACAAAGGCTATAAATAACACTATCTTAGATCTTCTTCAATCTTATAGTCGATAAACCCAATAATTGAAACCAACAGTTATCCATTTTACAATTTTCTTATAACAACACCCCACACTTTGTTACTGTTACAGCACCATTTGAGATGTTGTAGGCATTTGAAATAAATCACTATACTCCTCAAGGAGGGCATGCAAGGTTGAATCATTGAATACTTCAGAGGGCTGATCTGAATTGTTCTTATTCAATTGCAAGATGAAGATTTGTGAGTATTTCTTAAACTCTTGTTTGAGTTTCTTTGCTCTAATGAGCTGGAAATCTGCATGATCTTGAACTCCCTCTAGGCAGATGGGTTGTCCATGCATCATAAACTCCATGTAGAGCTAAGAGAAGTCCATAGCAATTTTTTCCAGCGACCAATATCACCATGCATTCCAAAGGCATGTTGGGATGAGTGCACAATGGGAATGTGAGTCACAAGAGCACTATTGAGTGTGAGAGTGAGAGAATCCCAAGAAAAGTATACTAGCTCTTCATGATATACAAAGAATAAAATGCATTTATATATTAGGGTACAAACACGGGTGTGTTCACACCCGTATAAGTTTATACACAAAGATTAAGGGACTTTACACCCAACAACCTCCCATTTAAAGGCCTAAAGTGGTACCTTTAAGCTAGCCAACTCCCGCTAATTGGATGCAATGCTTATATTGAGCCTTTGCAAGACTCTTAGTGAGAACATATGTAGGATTATCTTGGGTTTTGACCTTAGTGTAACAAGACCATCATCCAAGACTTGTCAGTCCTATGGATGGGTGGTCCCTGTTGACCGGGAACTTTTCTCAAACAAAATCGACAGCAGGGAACTCTTCTCGAAGGAAATGAACAGTAAGGAACGATGACCTAGAGTCTAGGTTACTAGAACCCCGATTTATGCTGTTTTAGGAAAACAGAATGGGACTATACCTTATGGGTAGAGAGGTTGAGCTTTGCATCCCTCTCATTTCCCATTCTCCTTGAACCAAGTGCAGCATGAATCTGCTTCGATGTTGACGTTTCTGTGTAAAGTAGTTCGCCTGGGGATTGTCGTTCTAGGAATTTGACCACTAGGAGAACCCTGATTCAGGTCAGTCCTAAGTGGCAAATAGCCAAAATGCTTCCGCTTTGTGGCAGAATCGAGAGGACCTAGATCGCAAAACCCGTAACATTCCATGGGAGTGCTGGGCGACACTTTCTAGACTCTCTTCCCGATGGGCTGCTAAGACATGTCCTACGAGAGAGCAGGTGGACACGTTATAGTTCTTTTAAACTAACTTTGTGAAAATTTTTCATTTTCTAAATTTTTATTTGGCCAAGAATTGTTCGAATCTAAAGATTTCTTGTAAAAGAGATCTGTGGTATTGCTAGATAACTCATGAAAGGCAAAGCTTTTTAGATTGGCTTATTAAAGCCTCGGACATAGTATATTTAATATTTTATCCTCAAGTTAGGTGTTTGGGTCAATTCTACTTAATAGATTTGTCAACTTGGCCATGTAAGCTTGGAATGAGTTATCTCCTTGCTTGAGGTTGTGGATCTATTCAAGCTTCTATGCATCTATTTGGTTGGGTTCAAATCTATTGTGGGATGTGGATAGTGTAACATTCTAGGTGGGCCATCCAATGTTCTATCACTACCCATGTCATGACCCTTACTTGCATCAAAGATTCAAATATGATGACTTTGTGAGGCTTATTGATCTCAGAAGGAAAGTTGATAGTGTAAGTGACATTAAATTGTTGGATGAATGTATCTAGATCCTCTTGAGAAGATCCAAAGAATTTTGGGAATATGATGTTGGACTGGTGGTGGGCCATTCTATTAAGAATTGAAAAACACGACACAGTATTGGATAGAATTTGAGCAAGGAGTAGAGAACACACATCAAATATGAGAAGAATAGAGATTGCTTTAATTTCAAATGAACAGCTAAAAACATGGCTTTGTCCACCCATGCATTTACACTATGAAGCTTAGATGGCGATCTAGACATATGATAGGCAAAGAAGTTAAAGGTAGTTGGAAGAACTTTGATCGGTGGTGAAAGATAGATTGATGATGGATTTGGATGGGTCTTCCTTTTTTAACCTAGGAAAGCAGTCTAGTCGGGCTATCCAACCATATTATAAACCTTCCCACTACCCCAAACCCCAAAATAGGGGTGCCTCATAACTCCCACACCCTATACCTCAATGGTACTACTAGCATACCTACTCTATCTAACCCAAAGGCTAGATCCACAAAGGTTGGCTTTTCTCCATCCGATTACATAGACCTCATTTGACATACAAGTCAGGACCCACCCAATATCCGTGCTCACACATGGCTTCTCATAATGGGGCCTTATAACTTAGAGCACCATGGATCATTGGTGGCACCTTATGAGGGTGGAGCATTGAGGATATCTAACAAGGAGATGGTGCCATTTGGTGTTGTTCAATCCTAGACCGCCGTGCTTGGAACATGCATTGAGCTAACCTTGCGAATATGAATGCATTTAGCCTAGTGCATAGATGAATGTTGATGATGGTTGCCATGTATAATTGGGTCTGAGTATCATTGCCACAATGCAAAGTGCAGTCATACTCACAACCAATACGCATGGATAACAACATCCTAATCTATACTCAATGTCTGAGCTACAGAGATAGACATATTCAAAACAATATGGAGGGACCAACTCTGTTACTATCATAAAAATCTCGAATGCTAGTTAAAGAATGGGTCAAGTGACCCAATAGAAAGACTAACCATTGTTGCACTGGTTTGCTCAACATTTCACTACTAGTCACCTTGCTTTAAATGAAGCTAATTGCCATGCACCCTTACTGACAATGAGATTCCACTTTCTAAGCTCACAATTTTTTGCATTCCGTGGACTTTATGCTTAATATTTATATGAGTGATGCTAGAATTTTTAAAAAGACAAACAAATGAATAAAGAAGAAGACAGTTGTGATTCAAAATATGGAGAGCACAAGGAGATTATGATGTTCATTGAGAGTGATTGGCCCTTAACAAGTATCAAATAATATATTAAGTTTTCTACACTAGATCCTATTAGCTTTTGTATTGTTAACTTGATGGACATAGGATCCTATGTCCATTTGTTAACAATACAAAAAGTATGTCCTATTAACATTTGGTGGAAAGCTAATGGCAATAGGTAGGAGTCTCTTTGCCTTCATCAAGTGCGTTGCTATACTAACCCTAGCTAAAAGTTAGTGCCGTAAGAGTTGTAATATTCTCGAGACCATAAGACCCCCCCTTTATTATCAAATTAAACAATTTTCTTTTTCACTTCCCCCCCCTCTCGACGCCACTACCTGGCAGAGGGAGGGGGAGCTACACTCAAAGTCAATGAAGGTGAAGGAAAATACGATGATGTGGAGGGGTGATGGAGCTGCTAAGGGTAAGCAATGAATGGACAATGGAATTGATGGGGGGGAGGGGCACACGTGTGCCACGTCCAACCCCCCACCCACACTACTACTCCTTTTCCCTTAATAAGCTGCATGGTGACGAGCAATCCGGGGGTCTTATGAAGTTGAGGACCCTTATCACGGCGTCCCCCCCCAATTAATACCCATCTTCCCCCTATAAAATAGCCCTCCATTAAGCAAAGAGTACACGTTAAATTCTTCTCCCCCATACTACCGAGTTTCAAAAGGGTGAAAGAGAGAGAGAGAGAGAGAGACAGAGGGGAGAGAGCGAAGAGCTTCAAGGGAAATTCCTCTCTTGGTAGGAGTTTCGAGTACCCTCTCTCCCTGTAATATCCCACGTTAGTAAGAATGAATTAGTTAAATAGAAATTTTTTATTATTATTATTCCCCCCTTATCCCTCCAGCCGATTGACGAGCTGGAGGGGGAGGGGAATAGAAGGAGATACTAGGCTCCTTGGTGGAGCCTGTGGAGGGAGGGAGGACATGCGTGTCGACAAGCAAGAAGAGAAGATCCCCCTCCCTCCACTATTTAAACGAGGGGAGGGGGCCGCTGTACAGAGGGAGGCAGAGCCGTGTGAAAGGAGAGGAGACGACATCAGACCAGACCAGGAGTCGCCACCATCAATCATTGGATGCCGCCATCTGCGCCAACCCTTCCGCCGCCTAAAGGCCGCACGCCACGTTAATCCACCTTCTAGCCAATCATCGGCTAGGGGAGTCAATTTTCCCCCCCACGTGGCCCTTCCAGAAGCTCCTTGGAAGGTTCCAAGGTGGGCTTCTTAAGCCCTTGTTTCCCTCTCCCTCCCTCCCGGGGTTTTAAATCCCCCCCCTAAGCCCCTTGTTCTCCCTCCCTCCCGGGGTTTTAAATTCCCCCCTAAGCCCCTTGTTCTCCCCCCCCCCTCCCCGGGTTTTAAATCCCCCCCCCTAAGCCTTGTTTTTCCCCCTCCGGATTTTAATCCCTCCAAAGCCCTTATTACCCCCCGGGTTTTAATTTTCCCCCCTAAGCCCTTGCCCTTTTCCCCTCCTCATAGCTCTTTAGACTATTCAAGTCACACCCATAGGCCTACTTTGTCCTTAGGCTACCTTGCAGACTTCCATTCTCTTGCATTAATTCCTTCACTCACTTTTTAGATCTTCTTGTGCAAGTGCTCTCTTAATTGAGTTTTGTGTTCTTAGTTTTATCAAACAAGCCGGTGTCCACACACTCCCATGTCCTAAAAATCCAATTCTTCATCATGGCCTCGTATGGTATTCCGTAAGGGAGAAATAGCCGTGAGATAAAAGATAGGGAGGGAAGTAAAGGGAGTGAAAAGAGGGAGTGAAGGAGGAAGAGTGGGGAAAAGGTAAAAGAAAAGGAAGGAGAAGACGGTGGAATTCCAAGAAGAAAAAGGAAAAGGCTATCTCACATTCGAACTACGATGCCGCCGAAGAAAGTCCAAGGTGTAGCTGCGGGAGGGTCATCTCCCGGTATCCATGTGGATATCTCACCTCAAAGCCAGGTTTTTCTTCTTGGTGTTAATTCGGTTTTAAGTCAATCATGCAAAGAAAAATTGTTAAGGAAAGATATATTTGTTCAAGTTATTTTTAACGAAGGAGTTAGCTTATGAATGACAATGTATACAAATTAGCTTTCTTCAAATTGCATCAAGCATTATAAAATTATAGGCAAGATTAACCATTTACTATAGTAATATATTCCTAAAGTGTAGAAATTATATCTTGCACCATTAGTCTTATTCCTTTCGCAACGAATCATGGTAAAATGGCTAAATTCATGAAAGGTATTCTTTCGATGCTCAAATTACTAGGAAGTTATCTTTGCTAGTTGCACATCTTAGCAAGGCAACTGTTGTTATTTGGCATGAGTTCATCTTTAAAGAAAACATAAGTTAAATGTTAGGAATTAACAAGTATAAAAATTAGATATACGAACTCATTTGGAAAGAAAATCTAATGGGGAATTGCTGGATGACATTCTATTAACACTTTTCCCTTGCTATTTGAGGACTTGGGACTAATAAAGTGTGTATACACCAATTTCTCAACTAGGCCTTTTGTCCCAAGGAGTATTGTCGTCTTTGTATCATCTTGGCATTATGCTATATGCCAAATTAAACTGTATTGATTGGAAAAGTTAATTGTCACAAGGATAGTAAAACCGTGACAAGACGAGTAAGATTACCTTCCAAAAGCTAACCGAACCAATCTAAACATAGAAACATTCATACCCTAAACACTTGACTACTTTCCTTACCGTAAGGACAATAATTTCATAAAGATAAGAAACTAGGGTTTGTCCCTAAATGAAGAAATCCTAGGTCTGACATATGTCAGCTTAAAGAATCTAAACAGATTATTCCATCGCAGGACTTGCGCAACATGTATGAAATCATTTTGTGATTGATTCACAAGGAGAAAAGGAAAAAAAAACCCTCATCAAGGACGGCAGATCCTTACGCAAGTTATCTTGCAAAAAGACATAGTTTTGGATATCCTTCTAAATAAGGAAAGTTGTAAAATAGAAACTAGCATATCTAAGGTACCTTAGGGTTAACCAAGTTGGGAATACCCTACACCGGAATATAAGGGGATCTTGCCAAGTTACAAGACACCTTGAGAACGATTGCTGATACACTCAAAAAGGAAAGAACGCTTCCTTAGTAGTTTGCCATACAACTGGGTTGATTTATGGAAATGTTTGTGCTTGCTAGAGATTTTAGGGCTCTGTTTGAATTATGAATTACAAATTAAATAAGTACCTATACTTCAAGTTAAAGGCCTGAAGGGAGAGGCAGCTTCAGTTACCCCCGACTGCCTGCCTGACCCTAACCAAGGGGGTTGTTGACCGCGCCGGGAACGTGGACCGAACCCACCGCGAGAGGTCTTTCCGTTAAGCTCTACTTGGAGTAGGAGGACGCTTGGGTGCCAGGGGGGACTCTGGCCGTAAATCCCTGGCCTTTTGGGTCCTGCACAAGAGGCTAACGTGACTCGGGATTGGATCTTGAGGCCCGCATACTAGTTGACGGGCGAAAGCTTGGAATAGTGATCCCTGGAGATTACTGGTTAGCCTTCGGCAGATTATGGAAAAGCCTACGGGCGGAACTCCTTGTATTTCAAAGATAAAATGATGAAATGTTAAAAGAACTTGCTTGATGTTGTTTTTCTATGTCTCGTGATAAGATTACGTGAAGGAACCAGTGCTTAACAAGGTTAATTAAAGAAGCTGATTGTTATATGTCAAATTAATGTGTTAGATAATTACGCACCCTGGCATACTTCTTCTGCACTATTCCCCTTTGTCGATTCCTAAACTGGGTATGCGATATGGGTTTCAATCATTATTCCTCGAGTGATATTAGTTATGGGGTGAGTGACAGTTCTTTCATTCCATATGAGTGACTGTGAGTTGAGTGCAATATCCCTCGCCATCGACAAATTTCCTGCGATTCCTTCAATTAGCTACCTCCCTGGGTGTTGCCTCGTGGTCCCTGCCATGACGGATGTGTGCTGTGAAGATGCCTTGGTACCTTCTGCAAGCCGACAAAGACAGTGAAAGTGCCATCGACAATCAACCGTGATCCTCAAAAAAATGGGCCAAGTTTTTCTAACCCTACACATTCTGTTTCTCAGTGACGTTCATGTTTTAAGTGTGGGGACGTTAGTGGATGGTCTGTGGCGTGGTCTTAGGTCCCTGTTGCTCGGTTAATCCTATCCGTTAATGTTTTAAGTGTGGGGACGCGTCCCTGCGCGTCTATATTGCATACCCTTCTGCATTTGCCTCAACCTGCTAGTGCCTCTATGCCATGCCTTGTTTTTACCCTAATGGGGTCCCTTCCCACCTACCTGTTCATTTTTCACCCATCCTTGGGGCTGTTCCCTTGCAGTTTTCCTTCATTCCCTGATTTTGTGGTCCTGCCATGTGAACGCACCCTACGTTCACCGCAGTCCACATCCAACCTTATAGCCCTGTTCCTCCCTCTAAACTGACCATTTTTCCTTTTTACCTACCCCTGTTCCGGTGCACGATTTTTGAGTTATTAATTTTTGAAGCATTTTGCGCAAATTAGCCGGTTTTCCATGTGAACGCACTTTTCTTGCTTCGGCTCTGACGTCATAGCCCTGATAACCACTTTTCCCTGACATTTTTCCTTTTTACTCCGAGTCATTCCGATGCACGGTTTGTCCAATATTAATTTTTCGGTTTTTTAAAGACTTTTTCATGCGTCTTTTTGACATTTTTCCATGTGAACCTACCCTGTTTGCATCGGAGTCCCAATTTGATTTGATAGCCATGTGCCCTGTGCCTTTCCCTACCTTTTTCCTTTTTCCTCCACCCTCTTTCGCCTTGTGGATTTTTAATTATTAATTTTTAAATGTGTTTTCGGGCATATTTTTGGTGTTTTTTGCATGTGAATCCCTCCTACTTCCACCGAAACTGCGTTTTAACATGCCAACCCTGTGTCATCCCTTCCTGCGGACATTTTTCCTTCTTACTGCATGTCATTCCGGTGAACGGTTCGTCCAATATTAATTTCCAATCCCATTTTCGGGTCTGTTTTTTGGGGTTTTCCCATGTGAACACATCTTATCTTATGTGATAGGATTGTCGGGCACATCTTTTTGCATATTTTTCCTTTTTCCTGCACCTCGTTCCGATGCACGGATCTTGCGATATTAATTTTTAATGGCTTTCTTTTTCCGTTTTTTGTGTTTTTTGCACGTGAACGCCCTGTCTTTCCCTCGGAACCCCCGTTACACATTTTCCCTGTCTTTCTCCTATCGTCCTGCCCACTTTTTGTTTTTACACCATTTCGTTTTGACGATCCGATTGGAAGATATTAATTTTTCTTTACTTTTATGTGTTTTCGCGTACCCGTCCCGCGCGTGAATGCGCCCGTTTTCGATTTTATGCGTCTTAACGCGCCCCGGTCACATCCACGTGCCTCGTCCCAGCATACGGGTGCCCTTTCAATCCCGTCACCGTAAATTTTTTTACCCCGTCTCGTGCACGCGCGTGGGACGGGGGTACGCCTCCTTCTTGGGCCGTTCCCCCTAACCTACCCCCACCCTACCCTGCCCATTGCCCCTACCCACACATAACCCCTACCCCACCCTACCCTTACCCCTCCCCCGCCCATTGCCCCTACCCCCACCCTACCCCTACCCTTTCCCGGGCACCCCCAACCCCTACCCCTACCCTGCCCATTGCCCCTTTCCACCCCCACCTTTCCCTATCCCCCCTCCCCTCTCACGATCTATTCCCCCCCAACCGCCTCCCGTTCTCCCTCTCCCTTCTCCCTGTCGTGCTCCTCCCCTCCCTCTCCTCCATCTTCTTCTCCCTCCCTGCCTACTTCTCTCCTCCCTCCTCTCCTCCGTGAAGCCACTGCTCCTACCTCCCGCCGCCACGTCGTCGCCCTCAGCACAGTGGCCTACATGACGCCCCGCCGTCTACGCCCGCTCACGCCGCCTGCCGCCCGTGAAGGCCGCCTTCGACAGCGCCACTGGCCGCCTTCTGCCCGCGCCTTCTGTGCCAAGTCTGCTCCTCCCCGTTGTGCCGCCTCGCCCTCGGCATCCCGCGCCACCCGTGCTGTGCCCGCAGCCCGTCACCTCGCTCCTCGACGCCCTCGCCAGCGCCCCGCCCGAGTCGCCGTGCCGCCCTCACCTTCGCCAGCGCCTCCGCCGTCACCCCGTCTGCGCCCGCTCGCGCCGCCTACCGTCCGTGCTGGCCGCTTTCGACTGCGACATCTGCCGCCCATGTCGTCCACCGACTGTGCTCCACCCGCCCTCCCAGTTGCCGTCGCCAGCGCCCTCTGCCCACCTTCGTGGGCCGCGTCTCCGTTGCCTGCGCCTCCTGCGTCCGTGCCACGCCTGCCCCACCCGCCTCGACAGTGCCTCCCGCTTCCCCACCTCGCCGTGCAGGCCCTCCCGCCTCCCCACCTCCTTGCCACGTGCCCTACCCCCATTACCCCCTACTAACCCCCCTTTCCCACCTTCCCACCATCCAACCCCCCACTAACACACCACCCCGACCTAAACCCCCATTCCCCCCCCATTACACACATTCCCCCACACCAATAACACACCACCCCCTTCTAAACCTTCATTCCCCCCCATCACCTACCTTTCCCCCACTACCACATTTACCCCCCCTCTAAGCCCCCCTTCCCCCCAAACACACACACCAACCCTCCCACCCCCATTACCCCACCCAAGCCCCCCATCACACACACCCACTCAACCTCTCTGCAGGCCCCCCTTCGCCCCCAGCGTTACACCCTGGAGGACAACCCATTCCTAAACCCCTGTTCCCCCCCACAGGCACACCCACCAAACCCCTCCATAACCCCTGTTCACCCGCCGAACCCCACACCCGCAGCTAACCCACCACACCTTACCCAAGCTCCTGTTCCTCTACAGAACAGCAGCGGCCCCACCACCGAAACCCTTCCATCAGTCATGTTCCCACCCGCAGCACCCGCAGGTCCTTTTCTCGTCCTTTGACATGCGCGAGTGGGTGTGGGTGATTGTTCGTGATTGATCGTGTGATTGCTCGTGCGCGGGTGCGGGACTTTGTTCGTCGGTTGCTGACACGCAGCTACCACACAACTTATTTCTGGGTATTTTCCCAGCTTTTTTAATTCAAACACCCGTAACCTTTAAAAAAACAACAAAAACCAAAACCATTGCAATTTATTTAAAAAAAACCATTAAACAACCCTTAAAATTCTGAAAAAAATCCAAAAAATATCTAGCACAATTCCTACTATTTCTGCAACACATTGCCTTTTTTTAACCTTGTAAACTTCAAGAAAAAACTTCCAACCATTTTAAAATTCACAATTCTTTTAAACATACTAACCAAATGCCAACAAAATTCATTAAAAATTCTAAAAATTTCCAAATTAATTTTTGAAAAATTCTTAACACTTCCATTAACATTTTTTTTATTTTTAGCATATTTTTCTAAGCTGTCACAATATTTCATTTCACACCTAAATTCCTTAAAAATACAAAATAATAATAATAATAATAAAATCTTTTTCATCCAAACACCAACTAACCATCTAGAAAAAAAAATCCAGATATTTCTAGATTGAGGAGAGCGCATTCTTTGCATTTGCATACACCCACTACCAGGTATTTTCCCTTTTATTTGTTATTTTTTCAGTTACCCCAAAATCCACGGTTAATTTAAAAAAAAACAAAACAAACAAACAAACAAATAATTTAAAAAAATGAACCCTTAACACCACCATGGCACGCGCATTCGCGCTAAACACACCATTTTTAAAAAAAATAAAAATAAACCCGCCATTCACTTAACACGCGTTAAGTGTGCTAAAGAGGCACTTTAATATTTTTACTTAAAATGAACCAGCCGTCACAAGAGCACGCGCTGGCAAAAAAGCGCTCCACATCACCTTAATTTATAATCAATGAACTTGCATTTAGAGACCCAGTCTGGGTATCGAAGTCCGGGATTCGAATTAACGCAACACTTTAACCTAATAATTGGTAATTAAATTTATAAGAAGGAACCGCCGTTTTCTTGCTAAGGTTTATCACTTAAATAAAAATTCATCCATTCTTAATAATTTATTAAAATCAACCTTTCATTTAAATTAATCCCCCCTCACTGCACTTATTTTCCTTTTTTTAACGAACCCGTTTCGTGGGATGGGTATGCGCAGTCTTTGGAGTTATTTTCATGGTCAAACACCGGTTTATCAAAGTTGTAGTCTTGAGGTGTGTAGGTTGTTGTGATGTTTTGGTTCAGTGTCTTTGTTACGGTTAAGGGTATGGTGTGTAGTCTTTTTTTTCTTTATTGCCTGCTACGGGGTTTTGGGTGTTGGCATGTTGCATAGCATGAAGCTTTCGGTCGCATATGTCTCAAGGTCATGTCGAATTTTTTCTAGGCTATGGTTTGCTTGGGGATAGTTGGTCGAGTCACGTTTTATCGTTTTGGTTGTTACCTTATCCTTGGTTTTTTGTTTGTTGCTTTGCAGGCATTCTCCTTGATTGTCTGTGTTTGTGGTGTGTGTGTAACCATCTGAATGGCGCCTTCTCACACTCCTCCCCCTATCCAGTATGTCCCACTAGTCAGTAGGGATTACTCTTCCCTACTCACTTTTGAGCCTCTCACGGAGGCAGGACTCGCTGCTTTTGTAGCTACATCCTTTCCATTGCTTCTAGAGGATCCATCGATGTGTGATGAGTTTCTGGCCTCCTACAGCAATAGGTCGGGACTAGTCCAAGGTATTTCTATGACTTTGACATCTTGAGGCCTAGGGAAGGCTCTTTCTCTTCCCTCCAAAGGTGAACCCTTTGTTACCACTCGCCAGCTTTTCTCTAATGACGAGATTTTGAAGCTGTTACAAAAGCAGACAAGGGAAATGCTGGATGTTAAGAAGGTGATCAACTCTTTAGGAGTTTCCTTTTCCATGATCACTGATCCTGTGTGGAAGATGGTTTGTCAGTTTCTCCAAGACAGGTTTATGCCTGCCAAAACGCCATCCCAGTACTTGTCCAAAGAGCTTTTCATAGCTTCAAGGATGGTGTTGAAAGGAGTCGCTATTGATTGGAGCAGTTACCTACTCACTAAAATGGATCAACATTTCGTCAAAGTCACTAGAGGTAATGTTACCAATGTCACCTATGGATCGTATTTGTCTGCCTTCTTGACCTACTCAGGTTTACAGAAGAGTGTGCCTCCACCTCCTCCATCGGATCCAGTACCTCCTCCTCCACCTTCCGATGAGTCAGAACCCATTGACATAGAGGATGATGATTCTCCGCCTCCCCTGGTCATATAGCGCAAACGCTTGAAGCCGGTAGCGGATAAAGCTCCTTCAGTTCTTCCTTCAGTGCCCATTCCTACTACTTTTGGCAGTGATCTTCCTGGGTATCTTACATGTAATAACCTGTTTAGAGCACATCGCGAAGGTTCGTTGGATATATCAGTCCCCTTACTGAACAGTCTAGTCTCAAGAGATGCAATTCCTTTCCTCTGTAAAGACATTCAGAGTTCCATTGAATTGTCAATGAGTGACAGCCTGTATTCAACAGCTATACGCTTCCTTTTATGAAGAGCTGATGTAGTCTAAGGACCAGTTGCATAAGGCAACATCCGAGTTAGCTTCTGCTAAGGATACCCTCGCAGATTTGTTTAAGCAGATGGAGCAACAAACCCAACTGGTTGCAACCCAACGAGATGAGCTATCTTCTTTGAAGATTCAATTAACAGAGGCTCAATCAGAGGTTACTAGCCTTTCAGAGGAGAAGGAGAGGATGTCCAGAGAAGCGCAGGAGTTCCAAACTCTTTTAGATGACAAACTTTCAGCCTTACAGACTGCTAATGACACAGTGGAATCACAAGCTTCCCAAATCAAGTAGTTGCAAGATCAACTGGCCACGTCATGGTCTGTTCTTCCAAGCACTAATGTTCCCTTGATCCCTTCTCTTTCACAGAAGGACTTGGCTGCTCTTCAGAGACAGGCTACCTTGTGTCCTCTCTTCCAAGATAAAGTGGAAAAATTGCAATCCAGAATGGACTTGTTATGGTCTACATTTGAGCAGTTTCAGGAATATGTTCCACCAGACCATTCTTTCTTTGTCCACTACCACTTACAGAAGTTGGCCTTCTACATGAAGCTTTCCACGATGGATTTACCTCTTCGTGAGGATGGATGGAGTGGGGCTTGGTCTGCTGAGTTGCTGACAGAGGTGGTAAGGATGGTGTTTGAAGATTCTTTCATGACAGATACCATGTTGATGTCCTACATGTATCTACGTGGGGACTTGTTAATTCCAGATGAGGTGGATATGGCTTGGTATGTGGGAGACGTGGTTCTACAAGCTATTTTGTATGTCAACCATTTGGAGTTGTGCATAAATGACATGTTCCAGAGTTACTCCTCCAAAGTGGCTAATTGTCCTGATAATTCCTGGCATACCATGATTGATTCTGTGGTCCTAAATCAAAGACAGAATGCAGCCCCTACCTATGCCCAGAGTACTAATCAACTGAGGGTGGATCTCTTAGCTTATCTTTCAAAACATAATCCGTTTGATTCTACCTTTTTTGATGCCTATCATAGAAGATCTCTCTTAGGACCTTCTGTTCCTACCCTCCCGTATTACCAACAAATGGCTCACCGATATGATATATATCTTTCCCTTTGTCAATCTAATTCCACAACCATTTTACCCCTTATTTTCCAACCTTCATCTTTTCCTCAAATTTCCATTTTTACATACTGCTCCTTTATTGAGGATAGAGTATTTTTCCCTTCTCCACCATGTCCTTCTCCATCCATTCATGTACCTTCCACCTTTCCTATTTATCAGCTAACACCCTTCTTAAGTGATTCCATACAAATTTCAGCCACTCCTTCTTTAAACTCTTCTTCCTTTTATGATTTTGCCTATCCCTCACTTCATCCACTTTTCCTTATTCCACTTCTCTCTCCTAACACTTCTATATCTCAACCACCTCAGTTGGTTAGTGACTATGACGGGTTTGATCATCAAATTTCCAGAAGAAGGGGATGGATCTTGAATGATTCCCTTACAGGACCTCAGATCAATTGGCTAGTAATTCCAGGAGAATGGACAGCTGCCAGTCAAGCTTATCGGAACTATATTCATTTTACTCAGCAGTATTCACAGTCTGCAGATCCTTCAGTGAGATTAACTGCTCACTTTGCTTGGTATCTAGCGTATATGCATAGGCACTCTCATAATGACTCCAAGCCTATTCCAAAGTTGTGCATGAATGTCAATGTGAGCATTGATTCCCAGCAGCTAGATATATTGTATTTTCATGGCCTTTGTTTGCCTAGCAGATACCTTGTCCTGTTGGAAAGGATGTGCTGTCTTTAGTTTTTTCAGAATCCTCCCAAAACATTTGTAGATGAATCCTTGTCTATGGATCGTTTTTGAAATCACCAATCTTTCAAGAGGGATCATCTTCATTGATACCTTTTCCAATGTATGGTGGATTATTTTTAATGAAAATCTCTCTTTTTGGAGGAGTCATTCAGATGGTTGTGTTGTGTGTAGTGTTTGTGTTGTGGGTTAATTTATGTAAAAAGAACGTGGTGATTGCCTATTGGATTGGATTTCGTGCGAGCTACATTTTTGGAGACTTGTGGTGATGGGGTCATGGTTGGAGAGTTGATGCTGATGAAGAAGAAAACGAAGACAACCTCTTATATCCTTTACAAGTTTGTTGTGATTTTCAATTTGATAAGAAGTGTTAATGTATAAAGGGTTTTCCTTTTGTTGTATTTTTATATCAGATACATGTGATAAGTTGGGGTCGTGGTTGGATGGATTGTTTTTGAAGAGATATTGAAGATCAAAGTTGAGCTTTTGAATGAACTTGTATTCCCTTTTTCCTGGGTCGTGAGGACGCTTCCTTATTAAGTGTGGAGATATGTTGAGTGTTGAAATGACTTGTTTTTTGGCTGATTTTTGTTGTTTTTGAGAGCTGAATGGTTGATTTTATGAGATGATTGATTGGTTTGTAAGTGGTTTGAGAGTGTTTTGGATGATATTGATTGTGTTTTGGAAGTTCATGATGTTTATTAGTAGAGATATGAGGTTCTGTGATGTTCTGATAGGTTCTGTATACCTTCTGTATAGCTTCTGTTTTGTTTTGATTGTCTTCTGTAAGGAGGGATGGAGTATTGATTGATAAAGATTGAGATCTTGTGAAAGCTTATTGAATAGTTTGTGAGAGTTTGGAATGGTTTGAGTATGAGTTATGAGGTTTTGATGACCTTCTGTAACCTTCTGTAGGTCTTCTGTAGAGCGTCGGTCTCTCTTCTGTTCTGTACTGTAGCTGTTCTGGTACTGTTCTGTATGCTTCTGTATGTGTTATGATGAATGAGAGTGTAGCTTGGGAAAGTTTTCTAGCCTTGGAAAGAGGTGAATACAAGTGCAAAAGAGCTGAAAGAAGTGAAAGAAATAGCTGCTGAAGACTCAAGTAAAGACTGGAGTGAAGTGACAGTAGTGAGCTATGAAAAGACACTGTAGTGGCTCTGGTAACTCTTCATATCACATACCTCTTGGGAGGGGTATCCACGACCTAAGAATGATTATTGTGAGTGATTATGAGAGATTGTAGTGAGGATATGATGTATTATTGATAGAGAGAGAGAGGGAGAGTCAGAGATAGTCAATTCTACCAAAACATAGTGATTGTATGTGAGAGATTGAGAGAGAAGACTATGAAGATATTGAAGATGAATACTATGTGATGTATTTTCATTCAAAGATGGTGTATTCCTTTGCTTGCTTTGTTCTATTGATGGATTTTATGAAGATATTGGAGAATATGGTTGATTCTATCAAATCCGTGGGAGATCTACATGATGCTGCATGAAGATTTGTTGTGCTTGGTGTTCTATTCTTCATTGTGATCATATAAAACCTAATAAAAAAGCTTGTTGATGTTACAAGATAGATTTTCTTGCAAGAGAATTTCCTTTTTCCTTGGTGTTCCTCTTGGGGCTCCATAACAAAACTTGGTCTTATAATGACCCAAACAGAGGAGCATTTAGGCCTCAAATGAAGAGAGTTCAAGGTCAGAATCAAGGACAAAGAAAGAAAGCAAGGACTAATAATGTCAACAACTTTGTTCCTACTCAAAGCAATGGCCGAAACCTCCATTGTTTCCACTATAACGAGCCCGGTCATTTCAAGAGGCAATGTCCCAAGCTTGGAGGAGGACATCGCCAAGCATATTTCCAAGGAACTGGCCGTGGCCAAGGAGCCGCTACCCGAGGAAGAGGAAGAACCGCTTGTGTTTCCAACAGGGAAATGTGCGAAGAAGAAGAAGATCCGACCATGGAAGTAGAGTTTGAAAGGGCGACAGTCCATGCTGCTCTTCACAAGAAAGGGCTGAATCGCTAGTTCTCGATGATTAGACACCATCAGACTATCAAGGTAAAGGTTTCAAGACCTTGATTGATTGTGGCAGTACACATTTCTTTATCTCACTAGCTTGTGAAAAAAGATTAGGAATAGCCACAGTAGAAGCACCTATCTTGCTTGTGGAATTGGCAAATGGTCGTGAGGTTACTTGTACCAAGCAAACTGCTAAGGTGGAATTATTTCTGGGAGGAAAGACGAATTCGGTCAAATTCAGAGTCATAAATTTAGGTATCCATGAGTGTCTACTTGGAATGGATTGGCTTAAGCCTAATGATGCCCACATTCATTGTGGAAAGGGCTAAATCTCCTTTCGAAACTCTGAAGGGGAATCGGTCACAACTCAAGGTGAGGCTAGAAATCCAAAAATCCAATTGGCCAAGGCATCTCGGATTATAAAGGGAGTTAGAAAGGGACTACCTGTCTACTTGATTAAGCTCAACAAGTTAGATCTGAAGCAGGAGTCTAGTGAAGGACCTTCATGGCTAAAGGAATACGCGTACGTATTTCCTGAAGAGTTAACAAAACTCCCGCCTCAAAGAGAAGTGGATCATGAGATCAAGCTAGTGCCAGGAGCTGCGCCCCTATAGAATGTCCATACCGGAAGCGATTGAGCTAAAGGAACAACTCAAGCAACTGCTAGATCAGGGCTACATCCATCCTAGCAGTTCACCGTAGGGAGCTCCAGTACTGTTCTAGAAAAAGAAAGATGGAACGCTTCAACTATGTATTGATTACCGAGGGTTGAATCAATCAACTGTCAAGAACAAGTACCATGTTTCTAGAATAGATTAACTTCTTGATCATCTTCAGGGTGTGAAGATTTTCTCGAAGATTGATCTCAGGTCTGGTTACTATCAGATAAGAATCAAGGAAGAAGATATCCCAAAGACGGCCTTCAACACCAGATATGGGCACTTTGAGTTCCTAGTTATGTCATTCGGGCTTACGAATGTGCCTGCCACCTTCAACAGGTTAATGTAGGATATTTTTAGGCCATATCTTGATGACTTCGTAATCGTCTTCTTCGACGATACTTTAGTCTATTCCAAATAGGAGGAAGATCCAAAGACCCAACTGTCCTTGAGACAATGAGGTCACATAAGCTGTATGCTAAGATGAAGAAGTGCGCATTCTTCAAACATCAGATTGAATATCTAGGATTCATCGTATCAGCAAAAGGAATCTCAGTGGACCCAGCCAAGGTCAGAGATGTGCTAAAATGGCCCATGCCAACAACTGTCAAAGAAATACGCAGTTTTCTTGGATTGACAGGATGTTATAGGGTCTTCATAAAAAACTATGCTTTGGTGCAGCACCTCTGACGGACTTACTGAAGAAGCAAACTTCCATTGCATAGTCAACTCCCGAACAAACCAGATTTGATAGATTGAAGCAAAGTTTGGTATCAGCACCTATCCTAAAACTTCTAGACCTTAGTAAGGAGTTCGAGGTAGTAACTGCTGCTAGCGCACTTGCCTTAGGATGTGTTCTCATGTAGGAAGGTCATCATGTAGCATACTCTTCAAGGAAACTGAAGAGTCATGAGAAGAATTATGCTATCCATGATCTAGAATTGTTAGCTGTCATCCATGCTCTAAAGCTTTGGAGACACTACCTGTTGGGTAACAAGTTTACTCTAGTGACTGATCATAAGACTCTCAAGTGGATCTTTACCTCGAATGAACTCAACATGAGGCAACGTCGGTGGATTGAAGTGCTGGAGGAGTATGATTTTGAAATCAAATACTGACCAGGAAAAGAGAATGTAGTTGCCGATGCAGTCAGTCGCGTAAGGCATTCCTTAATTCTCTAATCTTGCAAAATCCATCAACAGTTAGATCTCTAGCTACAAAGGTATCCATGCCAAATAACCCAATACTTGAGTTAGCTAGAGAGGAAGCATGCCATGATCTAGCCTATCAAAAGATGCTAAGGGAGATCTCTATAAAGGATCAGGACCAAAAGCTGTAAGCTAAGTATCATGAATTCTCTATCAATAGTGGACTTGTCTACTATAGAACGAGACTATGTATACCGACAAGCTAGTCACTTAAGCAGAAGATATTGTGGGAAGCTCATGATTCCCCTTTCTCAGGACATCCTGGCTATGCCAAGTCTCTCAATCCAGTTAGGAAGAGCTACTATTGGGAGAGGCTTAAAGGTGACATTCTTAAATATGTCACTCAATGTTTGTCTTGTCAACGTATCAAAGCCGAACATGTCAAGATGCCAAGGAAGTTACAACCACTTGACATTCCCGAAATGAAATGGGACTTCATCAATATGGACTTTGTTGTTGGCCTACCCCAAGTTCAGGGAGAATACAACTCCATCATGGTTGTGGTTGAAATGCTGACTAAAGTTGCACACCTTATTCCAGTAAAGACAAACTATAAAGCCTCAGACATTGCAAGATTGTTTATCAAGGAGATATTCAAGCTACATGGGCTACCCAGAAGAATCGTTAGTGATCGTGATTCTCTCTTCACATCACACTTCTGGAGAGCCATCTTTGAAGCCATTGGGACTCAACTCTATTTTAGCATAGCTTACCATCCCCAAACGGATGGCCAAACAGAGCGAGTCAATCAAGTCATCAAGGATATGCTTAGGGCACATTGCGCTCGAGAGCCAAAAAGGTGGATTCAATACTTGCCCTTGGTTGAATTTGCCTACAATGCTTTTTACCAACAAAGCATTCAGATGACCCCTTTTTAAGCATTGTACGGTCATGACTATCGAAGTCCTCTAAACTTCTCAGATCCAACCTTGAGGGTTGAAGCTTCAAGGCAGATGTTGGAAGAGATGGATGACCAAATAAACTCAATAAGACAGGACATCCAAGCCGCCAAGGATAGACAAAAGGCATATGCGGATTTGAAGCGTCAAGATAGAACCTTCGAGGAAGGTGACATGATCTTCATTTGCGTACGTCCAAAGAAGAGTTCTCTATCCTTAGGAGATTGCAAGAAGCTAAGTCCAAGGTATTGTTGACCATACAAGATCCTCAAGTGCCTAGGACCTAATGCTTATAGATTGCAACTCTCGGAGAACCTAAAGGTTCATAATGTATTCCATATCAGCCTATTGAAGAAGTATGTATCTAATCCTAACCATGTACTTGATGACCGACAAGTTGTAATGCCTAGTCAAGGAGTCCTTGAACTAAGGCCTGACAGGATCTTAGATGTTAGGGAGAGACAACTGAGATCCAGAACCTTGAGAGAATGCCTCATCCAGTGGAAAGATTATCCTGAGGAGGATGCCACTTGGATAGATGAAAGCACTCTCAACCATCAATAACCCCCATTTATCTCGAGATGAGGACATCTCGAATCCTCCAAGGGGGAGAGAATGTAATATTTCCAATTCCTCCCGCGTTCAATTTCCAATTCCTCCCACGTTCTTCACATGAATCTCCTCTTAGTAGGAGATCATGAGGATAAAATTATGGAATTTTTTTAAAATTATTCCCTCCTTCCCCCAGCCGACTGTCGTGCTGGAGGAGAGGGAGGGAAAGTAGGATGACTAAGCATCCTTGTTGGATGCCATGGAGGGGTTGAAGCCATGTAGGATGCCGCGTGGGGGAGGGAGGATCCCCTCCCTTCACCTATATAAGCTTTGTGTGGGAGAGAGCCAGGGGGATTTGGGTCGCTGCCGTAGAGCTAGAGGAGGAAAGCCGTCACACTGCTGTCGAGAATGGAGGGAGGCGTAACACAGCCTGAGGTGGAGCCGTGGAGGAAGCCGTGTGAGAGAAGGAAGAGCTTCTGCTTCAGCCAGTCACTGCCATGGAGGAGAGGAGCTCGCGAGGCTATCGTAGGACACCACCAACTCGCCACCATCTGGCCATCAACATTTCGATAGAGGAAATCGCCTTCTCTCTTCCACGTGGGGCTTCCACAATTTTTCTAGAAGCTTTAGAAGCTTCTTAGGAAGCTTCTAAAGCCTCCTTGGAATCCCCCTTTCCTGTGGGTCTTGATAAGGCCTTTTCAAAGTGGGTCTGATAAACCCCCCCCCCCCCCCCCCCCCCCCCCCGGGATTTAAACCCCATTCCCCTGGGTTTTTCCCCCTCCGAAAAAAATCTTTTTTTAAAGGTCTTTTACACCCTTTGCTCTTTTCCAATCGGCTAAAGTCCATTTAGTACCCCCTTTTCTGTGGAGTCCTATCCGAGGACTTTAAAAAGCCTCATCAAGCCCTTTTTCCCCCTTGGATTGCCCACAAGCTCCCAATAGCTCGAGTGCTAAAACCCTCCCTGTGGGCCTTCCCTATTGCCTCTCAAGCAGGTTCTTGTTAACCCGATATCTTTTTAAAAAATCCCCTTTTCCTTCACAAAGCAAATCTTTTACATCCCTTCATCCTCGAAGTTTAAGGAGGAAACCTATAAAGCCTTCTAAAGCCGACTCCGAAAGACGGTGCAATCAGTCACAAAGGGAGTTTCACATTCGAAGAAGATCAGCCAAGATCATAAATCTGCATCCAAGATGGAAAGGCGCATTCGCGATGGCTCCTAAGAAAGCACAAGGCAAAACCGCAGGAGGATCGTCTCCTAACATCCATGTGGACATTTCACCACAAGTCCAGGTTCTTCTTCCTAAATTTGATAAACGTCGTAATATTTCAATTATGCATGGATCATTTGAGGAATAAGGATGCATGCTTTTTTTTTATTGAAAATACTTTGGCTAATAGATCACAATTGAGGGATTCGGTCATTAGTATTTTTCAATAAAACAAACAAAATAAAGTGAGCATAAAATTTCTATGCATTTTTAGCAAGTGGTTTTTATGCATTGCAAAGTAATGGAATGAGATTAATTAATGTCCATTTTTACAAAACAAAATTATGAAAGTACACTTCGATTAAGCATGGAAGGAATAAACCGCATATCGCATTATTGAACATCTTTTTCGAAATGATTCTTAAAGAAAGTTACTAGCAACTGTAGGAAATTGCTAGGGTTGCATGAAGAAGATTTAACTCTAGGCAAGGGCCTAAAAAACTCAAATCAACGAAAGGTTGTGTGAGTTCAGCATACGACAAATTCATTTGGAAATGAAAGTAGAAAAAGGCTACATGTTTAAACAAAAAAATTAATCCAAAAGTGTAGTAGCATGAATCTTGTTTTCATGTTATAGGATGATCAATTGAAATTATGCTATAACTTAACCTATGCTTTGATCATAAACCGAAAAGTTAGGATTTGTAAATCAACTTATATGTAGGCAGTGAATCATGTGGTTACGAAAATGGTAGCGTAATTATCTTCAAGAATAGACAAGTTAAATTGGTTTAAACCTAAACACCTAAAAACCATGAGAGACTTGTTTAGGAAGGCAACATATCCCAAAGAGCTAACTAGGGTTAGCACGTTGAGGACATTACCTAATTGCTCTTAATGCCAAAAAACTGAAACTCCTATACCCTAAAGAATTGCCCACATTCATGGAATGTAGGGACAGTAGGACATACTTGCAAGAAATGATCTAGGGTTTTTACCCTAAGAATCTCTTGCTAAAAAGATGAAACTTGGTTTGAACTTGGAACCCTAGGACCAACAATGTTGGCCTAATGCAATCAGGAACGGATTGTTATATCTAATCATGATTTCGTGACTCCATTCGATGGGTAAATAGTTCCATAGTTTGATGCAACACTTGTGCAACAGGTTGTAGAGTCGCACGATCTTGTGATTTGATCACAAGGGAATAGCCAATTACTCTGAATGAGATTGACAGATTCTTACGCAAGTTATCTTGCAAGAGAATGAATAATCGTCCTGATATAGTACCTTTCTTGGGTAAAGTGACCAAGGATATGGGGATTAGATATTTTCTTGGAAGCAAAAGACCAATCAGTAAATTGGAATAACATATATTTGAACTTAAGGTATTGATTAAGTCGGGTTAATAGGGTACAGCCCTAACCCAAGGATATAGGGTTAACAAATAAACCCTTGGGGATCTTGCTAAGTCGTAATTGATCCCGAATCGAGTGTTGGATACATTCGAGAAGAAGGATTTGCTCCTTAGCAGTTGGCCAAAAATAACGACCAATGGAAATGATTCTGCTTGTAACACTTTTAAGAGCACTATTTGGCTTTGTTTGTTCAAAGAATTAAAGGATAAATGGATATCTAATGCTTCAGGTTGAAGGCGTGAAGGAAGAGGTAGCTTCAATTACCCCTGACTGCCTACGTGACCCCTAACTAAGGGGGTTGTTAACCGCACCGGTGAGGTGGACCGAACCCCCCGCGAGAGGTCTCTCCGTTGAGTGCTACTTGGAGGAGGAGGATGCTTGGGTGCCAGGGGAGCTTTGGCCGTAAATCCCTCATCTTCCGAGCCCTCTACAAGAGGCCAGCCTAACTTAGGATTGAATCTCGAGGCCCGCATACTAGTCTATGGGCAGAATCTTGGATTAGTAATCCCTGTGGATTGCTAGATAGCCTTCGGGCGGATTATGGATAAGCCTACGGGCTGGACTTTATGTGTTTCAAAGATAAATACGATAATGTGTTGAAAAGTAACTTGTTTGATATTGCTTTTCTATGTGAAGTGCAATGATTATGTGAAGGAATCAGTGCCTAATGGGCTAATTAAGAAAGCTGATTGATACATGTCCAACTAAACGTGTTAGGTAATGAAATAACTAAAACAACCTAAGGAAAGTGCGGAGGATGTGGCCATAGGTTCGTCCTATGGATGGGTGGTCCCGGTTGGCCAGGAACTTTTCTCAATCATGATGGATAGCAAGAAGATCGTTCAAAGGACACGAACAGCAAGAGCGCTAACCTAGAATCTAAGTTATAATAATCCCGATTTATGTTGTTTTAGGGGAACGGAATGGGACTATGCCTTATGGCAGAGAAGTCGAGCCTTGCATCCCTCTCATTTCCCATTCTCCTTGAACCAAGTGCAGCGTGAATCCGCTTCGGACCTAGCGTTTCTACGTAAAGTAGTTCGCTTGGGGTTCGACGCTAGTTGCCGTTTAGGAAATGACTATTAGGAAAAGACCTTGATTCAGGTCGGTCCTAAGTGGGTATGACCATAATACTTCCGCTACGTGGCAGACGCGGAAATACCTAGATCGTAAACCCTGTGACATTCCATGGAAGTGCCGGGCGGAGCTTTCTAGACATCCTTTTCGATGGACTGCTAAGACGTGTCCTGAAGATTACAGGTGGACACATTACAGTTTAAGACCGCAAAGCCATGGGAGAACACCCTTTTTGAAGGGGCAATTGGATAAATTTTAGGCAAAATTTTTTCTAATTATCCCTTCCCCCAGCCGATGCATGGCTGGAGGAGAGGGTGTAGGGGAAGAGCAAGTGAGGTGTGTGGGTTGCATGAGGGGGGAGGCATATACCAGCCATGTATGTGGTCACATCTCCCCCCCCTTAAGCATTATATAACCTCCCCCTTAGCCTTGGGGGGAGGTACGATCAAAGAAAAACAATTGCCATCGTGCTGCTACAGCCGCCAAAATCAGCTGACCTGCTACGGCACAGTCTGCCTATAGCGCCTGCTACTCATACTCCGCGCCACCATCGCCATCGATCACTACCCCCCTTTCGTTGTTGAAATCTCCTTTTCCAATCATTGGCATCCATCCACGTAATCATGGGAAGCAGAAGCTTCCTAGAAGCTTCTAAATGAAAACTTCTTAGGCCTTATGCACGCGTCTATTTCCCAGGTTCTTAATATCCACACCCTATAAAAGGGTAATTCCTATGCAAGGGAGAAAGTAGGTGGGCTTGGAAGCTGTTTTGCCAAAGCTTAGAGGAAATTCGGAGATCGATTAAGAGATCGTGGAGTTCAAGTCATCAACGATAGCTCCCAACAAGACGCAAGGCGCACCCGCACGAGGTTCTTCCCTGAACATACACGTGGACATTCCCACGAGCCCTCAAACCCACGTTTTACAATTTTAATTCCACGTAAAAGAAATGTGTTAAGCACGATAACTTTCATGGAAAGGAAGCACTTATGCATGTTTCTAATTCACCTAGCCTAGTAAAAATGCATTTGGGAAAAATTGCCTACTCGAATGATTTACTAAAATTAATGCATGACATGCAATTGGGTTATTTGCATTTCCAATGTTATGAATGTAAATTACCTATCCATTTTACGAGCTTAGTAACTTGTTGCCTTGTTGTGCATTTCAAAGTCACAAGCCTAAAACACATATTGCCTAGTGTTAAAAAGATGAAAATTGTTAAATGCATCTTTGTTTGGCCGTGAAAGAACAAGCGTATCTTGTTATGACTCACATGGAAATAATTGTTAATGACCGTTGCGTAGCATGGAAATGGGACCATAGACTTGCACGTTGCATGCGAAGAATTTTTTCGAACGGATTAAAGGTTGCATGTCACATGAATTTCATTAACAGTGTTGTATCTAGGAAAGGGTTGCATGTTACATATTCGTCATGCGAAAAATTCATTCATCAAGAGTTGCATTTAGGAAAGGTTGCATGGCTTATCAAAGCACGAAATTCAATTGCTTAGACAAAAGGTTGTAGGCATAGTTCCTTAATGTAAATCCTAGTAGGTCCTATGTCATATGTCCAATAGTCACCTTGAGCTTACATTGATGAGTGTGTCATGTGGCCACCCCAATCAGAATATGATATTAAGGATCAATGATTTTTTTGGCAAGAATGCAACTATGTGTCTTCCCTATACACACACACGTGTGTGTGTGTGTGCATTTATATATTCCTGTAGACTCTCAAGTTTCTCACATCTAGCATCAAATGACTAAACAATATTCAAAGCTATACTCCTTAGCATGTGGGTGCCCAAACAAATGTGCCAAAATTGATGCCCACACCTAGGTGTCCAGACATCCCCCTTAGTTGTTTTAGCTTTCTTGTGTTTGCTTGTCTTACGCAATGGATGCTCTAATATAGATGTATTTCTTGCTACCACCACCGGTCCAAGCTACCGTGCTACTTGACTTGGGTAGAGATGTAGTGATTTGGGCCCCTTCAGTGGTGATGATGACATCGAGCACATTCAGGAAAACATTGGTGACGAGGATAATAGTGATAAAGTGGCTACAAGAAGCATAAAAAATAGCAGGGAAATAACAAGATGAGATTGGATGTTGAACAAGATTCGCAAAATGTCCTTGGAGACGATGTGATGTTGCACTACCCATGCCTTGACTGCCAAAAGTATTGATCTCTTCTTTGGTACATATATTTGGGGATGAGCCTCCCGTCAACCTTTGTGATGCAAGGGTCAGCATTTATTTTCCTCTTGCTACTGCAGAGAACCTTATCATTGTGTTACATAGATGTAGGTAGAGACCTACCTCATTCAATGTCCCTCATCTCTTACAGGCGGCAACATCTCTTGAACACCCACATAGTCCTTGGTAGCTTCTTGATCTCCTTTGCTGGTAGATTGAATAGCCTCCTCTAGAAAACACATTTGGGGATGAGTCCTTGAGCTTTTCTGATGCAAGGAATTGCTGTGGATTTGGATGTAGCAGAGAACCTCATACTTGTGTGTTGCAGAAATGCAGAGAGAGGAAGATCTTAGCTCACGTAAGATCCCTTGTCTCTTACATGTAGTAGCATTAGTTGGACACCCACATAGCTCTTGGAAACTTCCTAATCTCCATGCAAGGAGATTGTGGCAGTTGGTGTGATGGACAAGATATCTTTGACAAATTGGCATATTGAAACAAATACACTTTGACCTATATGGGGCTACATCAAGTGTGGAGATGTTGAGCATGCCTTTCGCCCTTTCTAGGACATGCAAGGTGCTCATATCAAACTTAGTAGCCATACATTTATTGCCATTCTCCAAGCTTGTACCAAGCTCAAAGATGTTCAGGGAGGCATAGACATACATACTGAAGTCATCAAGAGGCATCTAGAAAGAGATCTTTTTATTTGCAAGCACCATGGTTGATATGTACTACCAATGTAGTGCCAATGCTATTTACAAGACCAACCAGTACAGTTTACCTTAGTCAACTTATGAAAGTTTACTTATCTTTTTACAAGGAACCTCCAATACATTGATGCACCTTAAATTGCCCAATGCTATTTGATAGTTTCCCTTCTTGTCGAATAAGCTTGATCATGCATATATTCTTTGAAGATTGTTAGAGTGAGCCAAAATTTCATTGCTCAGTGATAATCATTAGAATCGCTCCTCTCATACACTGAATATTAGGACCTTAAATATAGACTTTTTGGGACCAACACAACTGCAGCATTCTTTGCAGAAGCTTGCTCAAGTGGTTCATCTTCATCAACATCATCTTCCTCTTATTCCACAATTTTGGCAATGTTTGGTCTTCTAAAGTAAATGCTTTCACTTTGATCAGGCAGCTAGCTACTTAATGCATAAATGGCAATTAGTGAATTTCTTAATATACACAATTTATTTTCTTAGTGTGTTTAGAGAGAAGTTCTGTATCCTCTAGCTAAAAGTTAAGTAGATATTGACTATTAGACTTACTTTTTAGGTCCATGGTCCAGAAGCAAATATCCATATACTTTGTATTCGTCCTTGACATGCCTCTAGAGAGGTAGCAACAAATATGTATGGTGTTACAAGTGGTATTCTAAGAAAAGACTTAATAATATTACTATCCTATTTTGTCTTCTAGCAGGAAGATTTCTTTGTTACACTACATGACATGCTCATGGATATTCCAGAAGTAACAAAGCTTCACCATGTCCTAGATGCACATGTCCCTATGTTGAAGTTTAAATTTAATGGAATATTAGTTGACCTCTTATATGCAAGGCTAGTCTTATGGGTGACACCTAAGGTATTCTTTGGTTTAGAGAATGTTAGATGTGGTAATTAATTCTGTGTTAAATTTTTTGGTAGTCATAAAGTTAAAAGAGTTTAGTAGCAATTCGGGGTGCAGTTTCATTGATGATATTGAGTTCCCCCCTGCTTCTATACGTATTGGGCATATACCAAGAGTCCATACTTGCTCTGTAGTACTCAAACCTCTGTAGTACTTGTAGACTTGCTCAAGGTGAAGAAAGATGTCTTTTAACTCCATAGTACTCATAGACTTGCTCCAGGTAAAGTAAGATGTCTTTCAAGACTCTAGGTGGCTAAAAAATGCATGTTTGGATTTTCAGGCAGAAGTAGAAATAGATGAGGTGAAAGCTCAGTTTGATCATAGGTCTCTTTTTTGATTGACAAAGAGTGCATTACTAGGTCTCTGTGCTACTATTTTAGCCTCTTAGTCAATAAGACCTTGAGCAAAATCTAAGCACTTTCTTTTTGGTCATGTAGTAATTGGCTTCACAAATTGTCATGCTCCAACTAATAAAGAAAATTGGTTTCCATTGGTTTGGTTGTTCTTGTTGGCAATATCAAGACTATTCCCAGCCCTATATTTGACACACCCATGCAGAGTAGGACTAATTTCTTGAAATGTGGGTACTTGAGTATGCTGGTGTTGTTAAAGTTAACTTTAAGTGTTGAAATTTTGTATTCACAAGAGAGAATATATGTAAAAGATACATGAAAGAGCTTGAGGATACTTACAAGCATATGCTCTTCAAGGTTTGACATCTCAAATTGTCACAATCATGTTGATTTTGGAATGCTTATACATGTTGGTACTATGATATGAAGCCAAACTCAATGACATCAACAATCAAAGATGGTATAGCAACTATGCAAATAGCAAGGCGGCATGCCTGCTATAGTTATGACAAGAGATGAAGATCTGAAAGGATCTGCTCTAGTCCAGCCCATCCCAGGCAGTCCATTGTGTTCAATGAGGATTTAGCAAGGACTAATGTAGGAAAAACTGAACCACATTAAGTTTTTGATGTAATGGTGACAACAATATTACTGTGATGATGGAAAACTCTATGTTGTCACTTGTAAGTTTTGACAAAGAGGATGAAGAAAGTTTCCCTCTTAGTAGTTTTTCTTTGTCAGAAGAAGGAAGTCTATCTTTCTAGTATCCTCTTTTGAGGTTACAACTAAAGAACACTTACAAAGAGAAAGTATTGGATAGTCTATTGAAGAAAAATCATGGAAACTCTTGGCCAAAGTGTCTTGTAGAGGAGGTAACACTTTGAGCTTATGCTGCTCTAGACTCTTCATTGTCTTCTCAGGAGTAGCCCTAACACTTATTCTACCTTATCACCACATCTAGATAACTGGATTGCACCACTCTTTTGTTTCAAGGACAAAACATGTGTAGAAGTCTGATGTGAGTCCTCAAACTCAGTTTGATATGGCAACAGAGATGTTCAAGCCCCACAGCAATGGCATTTCATCTCGCATTGCCATGGCCATGCTACTTGTAACCTTACAGCAATATACCTTGATGACGTTGCAACATGTCTATGTAGTAGAAATGCTGATTTAGGTACAATTATATAATCATATCAGCCAATGGAGAGAACCAATGCACATGGACACATGGACACTCTTCTGAACCAAAGCTTGATAGTCTACATGTTGAATACTCCTCTCTCTTGGTAGGAAGTAGAAGAGCGGCTAACTATTGTTCATTGTTAAGGGGCTCACGCTTGAAGCATATAGCTCTAGAGGCACTAATGGTATAAGTTTAGAGTGCTCTCTAAATCACCTGTCTCCTTCTTGCAAATTGGATACAACTGGTTATCTATTGATTCAATAACATTCATATCCTTCAACCTACTCAAAGCTTTCCTCACCCCTCTGAAGGATTTCTTTTGAGTGGATCTCATCATTTGGTTTATTGGAGCTACTAGGATTATGTGCAATAAAAAATCTACTCCATCATTGATGATTAAGGTGGTAGTGGAGCACTTTCAGGGGCAACTTGTGTAACCCTTTCAAGAAAAGACCTTTCAAGCAAGTATACCTAGATCATAAGAGATTGGGATATACTCTCAGGTAAGTTACTCATGAATATATGTGTGCATCATGTGGGTTCAAAATAAAGTATTTTTAAAATACATTTTTTTTCACACACAAGGGTGTAATATAAAGGGGTTATTTACAGATTGAATAGAAAAGGGTTATGTTTTATTCATGAAAAATTCACAGACAAGGATATTAATAAATAGGCCTTGAACACACATGCAAAGGATATACATATAGTAAATTCCTCGAGGATATACTAAGGAGTACTAGTAACAATATATCAATGGAGTGTTTGCATTTTGTACTCCCCTTGCTTATATATCATTTTATGTTGCATTTGTTGGGAATCTGTTGAAAATTTCCTAACTGGGACTATTAATAGAGCTTAACCTCCTTTCTATACAAGTTATGGCAGACTTTGAATGGAAGTCCTATTGTAGGATTTTCATTTAAACAAGCTTTTCCCTATCACATTTTCTTGTAACCTTTCCACATTCAAATGAGCCTTGAAGGACATGCTCACAAATAAGGGGAGGAATGTATATCAATAGATGTTGAATAGGTATGTGCCCATATTTACTTGTATCAAATGTTTCTCTGGAGCCAATTGTTGGTTTTCTTTGTCTTACTTCTGACTTTCTTATTCTTATGGACATCCTTAGCTTGATTGATGAAAGGTCCTATTGGTTGCAACAAAAATAGTTTGTTTATGCAATGCATTTAGTAATGACTAGTTTCTAGTGCATTAGGCTTTGCACTCTACACCTATTATTTGCATGATGTAAAGTCATTAGTGCATGCATAAACAATTTAAAGTCTGTGTTTCACGTGAGATGCGCCTAAAATTATGGTTCAATCCAACCTTAGAATCCTAATGGTGTTGATGTAAAGTCAAAGCATGCGAGCTTCCTATTGAGAAAGTTCTCCTTCCATTGACTTGCTTTGCAAATTGCCTTGCATCCGCTTTGGATACTAGTGTTGAATTAAAAACTAGTTGTAGCACTTAGAAATAGTTTAGAAGTCTAGGAAAACATATTCCTACATGAGTAGTACTGAATAGATACAAGTCAGAGTGTATATAGACTTTTGGGGCCTACATTTCTTAAGACTTGATGGTTACAATTAGATATTTGATGTTGTCATGGAGATGTACGATGCATATTAGTATGACTAAAACTCTAAATTGATCCTAGCTTTTAATAATTACAAACTAGAATTGGAGATTACATGTTTATTATGATTAGGATGCTCCATATTCATCTCAAGGCATGAGGATCTTAATCTATAATTGTAAGGATAAATACAATTGTTGGAAGTTTGTCTAATAGGTCTCATTCATCTCAAATTCTATCAATCATAGTTATGTATACCATGTGCTTTAGATGGTGATATTGGACCTCTTGGTCAGTATTAATAGTTAAATTCTTATGCTCTTTATCTGATCTCACTAGAATAAATACATCATTTAGTACTTAGTTTGCTGGTCTATGATTTAACGGTCTTTGGCTACAAGTAGGTGTTTCATGTTGCTAGATATGAACCTTCTAATGTATGTTATATCATTCTTTAAATGGTGATATTGGTCTTGTTTGTTAAAACTAATAGTCAAATTCTTATTCTCATTCTTTGAGCTCACTAGAATCAATATATCATTGAGTACTTGCTGATCACATGTCTAAAATTTTAAAAGGTTCTACCTAATGTTGCTAGTGGTGAATGCTCTTATGCATGCCAATGTTTAAAGCTTTAGTGTGATTGCAACATCTCAGAATCTCAAAAATGTAGGCCTTATTGGTGTTCACTAGGCTTATAACTGAGTATTGTTATGCTTATCATGCTTTGAGTGGTGAAAAATTATCATTTTATTTAGTGAATGAAGCTTTAGATTTGACTTGTTAGCCCAAAAATGCAAGTTTGGAGGTGTTAAGAGTACTAAAGTAGGTTTGTTATAGTAGTTATAGATAGATGGCCCTCTTGATCCATGGCATTCCTTATCAATTCTCTAGTTAAATATATATATAATTAGAGAAAGCAAATAATAGGAAAAATGGAACATTCCCTAGACTTTAGAGAAACTAGGGAATTGCATAGGAAATTTTCATAGGTAGGGATATTTCCCTATGTAGAAAATTTCCTATGTGATTCCCTAGTTTCTCTAACTAAGGAAATCCCTAGGCAAGAAAATTTCCCTATGTAGGAATTTTCTTATGCAATTCCCGAGTTTCTCTAACTAGGGAATGTTCCATTTTCCCTATTATTTACTTTCCCTACTTATGTGTATTTTTAACTAGGGAATTGATAGGGAATGCCCTTCTTTTTCCTATATAGGAAATCATTAAAAGTTCCTTATGTAAGTCAATAGCATGTATTTCAAAAACTAAATCAAAATCCTTAAGCATTGTCTATGACAGAATGGGATATGTGGTTGCTTTAAGTCAATCACTCTACTAGGGGTCTACAACATTTAGAAAAACAATAATAAGAAATGGATGCTCTCAAAAGGCTATAAAATTAATTTTAAGATATAGTTCTCCAAATCCACTCTTACCACACTTTTTCTTTTTATCTTATATACAAAAGATGCTTCAATAAGACCAAGTTGTGAATAGATGTGGAGTAACTATAATTTTAGACCCATCTTGAAATTTTATTATTGACATGTCCATGACAAAGGTGCATGCAACATTAGTTAGTATAATCTATACAAAGTCATTACCATTCTAGTTAATTATATGCAAAGAAAAGTAATTGAATCCCGAAGCTTCAGATTTATCACTACAAATATATATTTATCTAGGCTTGTAAGTAAGGATATTAATATTTATATTGACCTTGTATTCATATCCAAATAATTTTAGAGGACAATAGGTAATATTCAACATGATAAAACTTGATCATTTGGAAAGGTTTTTTTCCTAGTATGTAAAGTATTATCACTAGTTCGACTAAGCCTATATAAAAATTTCTTTCTTTATCTTTCTTCATTGCATGCATCAAGAAACTATGCATAGAGCTTCTCATATCCCTTGCCAAGAATTCCCTTTTTAATGTCTCAAAGTCACAAATTGATAATGTATAGAGATGTCCCAATATGATATGTCTATACATATAATATATCAATAAGGTTGTGCCTAATTTAGAGTGTTATTGTCTTGAAATGAGGTATATTCCAAAACTTTTCAATTAAGCACTAGAGGGCATGCCAAAATGTAGGCATGCACTACTTTTTGTAGATTCTCATTGGTGTGCTCTCAATCTTTTTGTAGCTTCTCATTTGACTACTCTCGATCATTTGAGAAAAGGTCATCACAATGATTGATTGGTCTTTTTTGCTGATATGCATAAGTTCATTTTAGGCATATTGAGAAAATGCTAGTGGATCAAATCTTTTTTTCATTAGTATTATAATTCCAAATCTCTTTGTCTAATGTAAACCCTCTCAAGTGTACATTTGAAACATAATCCAAAGAAAAAAGCCAAATATTCTTTATTCATGTACTAAATTGTCTTGCTTATAACATATTTTTTTCTCATGAGTTCTCAAATCTCCATGCATGTGTTTGGAGAAAAAAAGCACTATATGAGACAACAAAATTTAAACTATTAAGACTTAAGATGATTAGAGAAAGATTTTAACAAGTAATGCTATCTACATTAATTGATCAAAATGTGAAGCACTCATTAATCCATTCCTATTCACTATTGAAAAGCTCGAAAGGTGTATGTGTTTCAATGTTTCTTCATTTTGTTGATACCTCATCAATGGACCTCTAGCGTGCATTGTTTCATGCAGTAGCACACTCAAACTAGTTTGACCTTTCATGTGATTAGTTCATAAATCTTGTGGGTTATAATTTTCAAAACCTAGTCTGAGACTATGCATATTATTAGTTCACAGAGCTTGTGGGTTCTAGTTTTCAAAACACACTTCATCTCCCCTTCTCTAAAGATCTTAGAAAGATGAGCTAAATATCGGAAATCAAGATTAGTCGTGACATTTAATGGGATCCTTTAAAACCAGTAAGAACTTAAAGTCTCTTAGACGTCAAAATGTGGGCAAAAGACTTAACAACATCTCATAGATATCAAAAGACTTAAAGATGGACTTTGAAGACCACCTTGGCAACAGAGAGTACTCAAGCAATGGTATTGTGGAAGTTGGAACTCTCTCAAGGAAGCAAAATGGGTCAATGTTACAGCTTGCTTAGTGCTTAGGAGTCAAGGTAGCCTAGTAGCATATGCAATCCAGAGGAGAGTGTGAACTGGTGGTCTAAAACTAGCACTTGAGGGCACTCAAGCAATGGTACTCAAGCAATGGTTTTTATCAAAAGATTTTAAACAAAGCTTCTAAATCCTCTCTAAAGATAAAATATTTAAAGCTTGGTTAATCCTCGCTAATCAAAAGCCAAGATTTGAAATCGAATTGAATGAGATGGCAATGCCATGTACATTAATGTCAATTAGCCCTACTAGTTATTTTGGATGAACCATGGTGGTTGGTACCCCCGAAGTGTTTCTTTTTTCCCTTTGCAATAGCCAAGTATGGGCATAATTCCTTTAAAAGTCTACCCAAATTTTGAGGTAAAGGTTCACTGTTTTTCACATGATTATTTTTCACTTGTAGACAATCACGTCCTTTTTTAGGGCTTTCTCTTAACACGATTAAGTTCTTTTTCATCTAAACTAAAGAGACATAATATACAACCCACTAAAAAAAGATTGTTTAGATGAATAGACCTACAAGAAAAAGTAGTTGGATCACATGCCGTTGATTCCTTTCTCTATTTGTTAAAGTCCATCCCAATGGCTTGGTTTGCTTGTGCAGCTTGACTAATTGCATCCTTAACAATAGCTAGGAGAAAAATCATTCATGCTACTAGCATTGCAATGATTTCTTGCCTCTAAAACCAGTTTCCTACTTCCATCTCCTTTGTGCTACTCATTTTGTATGGTGTTTCTATTACTTTTATGCATAGGAAGATTTAGAAATGTGAAATGATGATAGGAAAACCACAAGCAATGGTGTAGGCTACTTGATGTAAGGAGATTACTCATGTGGAGTGACTAAGGGATCTCATGCTGAGTGACCCACATGTAATGTCATTGAGTAATAGTGATCTTAGGAGTATAGGTGTATGCATCAAGTTAAGGGGCATCATGATTTAGAATATGGCGAGAGAGAGAGAGAGAGAGAGAGAGAGGAGTATAGGTGTATATATAAATTTGATAGGGAGAGGGAGTTAATGCTCCATTATTCTAGAGAGAAAGAGGGGGGAGGGGGGAGGGAAGGTATTTGTCATGATGGGCATTAAGCCCCTACTAAGGCTAGCCAACATCATGCCAATGAACTAACTCTGCATGTAATAGTCATATATACAATTGGTGCAAATATTTGATCACAATCTAAACCTTAAGCTCCGGTGCATAGGGAGGATCCGTCTGTCACAAAAATGCCATGGAAACTGTGAAATACAGAAGAGCTTCTGGTATAATCTCAACCCTTTTTGTTTAGGGAGTATTTAGTTCAGAATGTTTTTCTTGAGTAGGAAAGTTAGAGAAGCAAAAGCCATTGGAGTATCTAGTTCCCACATCATGACTAGTAACTAATCCCATTAACCCTTTCCAACACAAGAGTCAACGAAGGGCTCCATGAACTTGTGGGGTTTAGTTCTAATTTTGGTACACAAGAGTTTTCTTTAGTTCTATCATAAAACTAGAAAATTCTTTATCCTTTAATTCTTAATTTCTTATCAACAAGATAAGTGTTATTGCCAAAGAAAAAGATGGCCTTTCTTAACCCCAAAATCAATTTTTAAAAAATGTTCAGGATCCCTGCAGGAGATTCTCATGCATAGAAGACCTATGCAACAAAGTAAATGAATCTTTTGTAATTCCATTTGAGTAGAATTAAAAAAAACATAAACCACACTATTTTCATTTCTTGATTACCATAACTATGATTCTACACAGTTATTATAAGACATCCATTTTCATATCACATGATCATACTTGAAAAGGAGCAATGATTTTCATACTACCAATTTATGATTCCTAATGTAGGCTTTCTAAACGAAAAATATAGTCATTTTCTCTTTTATTTTCCATTTAAATTATCATGAGCTAGGTTAGATTTTCAAAATACTATCCATTTAAGCTAGTCGACTTAGGGGCTTGATTGGTTTTCACTCAATCAAATTTCCTAGGGGAATTTTCTACTATTGTCCCTTACTTGTTGTCATTGTGCTCTTTTTGGTACATTTGAAAAAGAACTATGTGTTTTTAATTGTGTAAAACACATTGATTTTCTAGTGAGGTCACTTATGATGAAAGCATGTTGATCTCCCCTATGATGTCAACCCTATGAAAGATGTACATTTTGTAAGCTTAGATAAGAATACTCCCTCGCAAATAAAATGATCTCCTATATTCATTCTTATAGATATTATTGTTTGGAACCCCCTTAGATCTCCATTTTGTATAAGAGCAATGGATGCTACCCATGGCACCCCACTACAAACATGTTGTGATGCTGCTTCCACCAGTGCAAACATGAGGGTAGAGTTTTATGGCAAGAATTTGAACTCATTCGTCAACATCATTAGGAATTTGTTTTCCATTGTATTTGTCTTTTTGTTTGCCATTCTGTTCGAAATATCAATTTGAAAATTTGACTACTTGGTTCCATCCTAATTTTTTTGTATTCGCTAAGTACTAGAGGCGTAAATAACCCGTGAGTATGTCACGTTTGTAGCATCCTTGTGACTACGTATGGTAAATGTGGCAACCTTTTGGAAGCAGAATGTGTATTTGCTTCACTGATCCAACCATGATGTGGTACTCTGGAGCGCTCTACTTTCGGTATATGTGGAACATGATCAGGGAGAAAAAGCTTTACACCTCTTTATGCAAATGGTAGAGGAAGGTGCAAGTTCAAATCTATAGATATACATACTCATTTTCCAAGCATGTCCCACCCTTCTAGGAAAGGGGGAAACTCTACTTAAGAACTTAGAAAAAGTGTATGTTGACTTAGTGCGAGGAGCAAAGGATAAGAGGCTGAAAGTCAAAGGTTTTGTAAGGATGCCAACTAAGGTCTTACACATTACTACCTGCAAGTCTCCATGAGGTGAAGGTAACTGCATGTCCATAAGCGAGTGATGGAATTGCATAGTTTTTTTGAGGTTGTGAAGAGAATCACTTCTATCACAATTGAGCCAGGTGTTGAAGTGGATGAGGGCGCTCCTATGAAGGAATTCCCTTCCCTTGATTACATCATTGACACATTGGTAGCTTTTGGCGAGTGAAGGCTACTATTAGCCTTAAAAGACTATTATGGGAAAAGTGTGTTTTTAATAGAAGGAAGGATCATTAAACACAAATATGTGTTTTTGGGGAGGACGATGAGAATGAGAAAAAAGATTGGCACTAGAAACAAAAGTAGTTTTTTTTCATTCGTCCATGGCTTATGATGACCAACTTAAAAGTGGGATAGTCTAATTGCTGAGTGGAAAGAGCCATGGTATCTCTATCACCATTGCTTAATCCAGATGTTAAATGCAAAAGGTCTATTGAAAATATTATACTTATGGATGTGGAGCTTGTAGTTATGGCACCCTCATCAGAGAAGCCGTGAAGAACTAGGTGGCCATGAATCCCACCAACATTGTCTTTGATGCTAAGAGATTGCGCCTTTCTCTCGAGTACATTTCAACGTGCTTGGCTCGGAACACCCCTACGAGTGCAAGGTGACGGATGCCATGGTGACCTTATTCAGAGATGATGGATGGCTCAACAAGCTATGGAAATTATTAACAACATGCCAATGTTTGTCATGCCTATGAAGTACTAAAACGAGGTGGTCTCAAGGACGACAACATTATTGTCTTCATGATGACATTGCAGATAACGAGTATCATCTATGTCCTGTGCATTGTGCCTTGACTAGAGGCAGTAGAAAGGTAATCGATAGTGGTCCCAATGATCATATTTTCATATTCTATTGGGATCATGGGGACCTTGGAGTTCTTGGAATGCCTACCAACCCAAACCTTTATGCAAATGATTTCAAAGAGGCTTTGCAGATGAAAATTGCTACCTTCGCAGAGATAAACGAAGGACATAAAGATGAGATAAGGCCACAACAAGACCAAGGCTTTAGCAAGCTCATATCTTCACCAAAGAATTAAAACAAGGATGCTTCACCATTATACTAATCGTCCAATTGACACATATCAAATTGCTCTTGCATACTCACCACATCTCATCATATAATTGTGATATTCTTTATCCACACCTTCTCCATAATACCACTTACTTCTACATTTTAGTGCTTATACCATGGAGTGGATCTCTTACCTTGGAAGATCATTTATTTATATCTTGATCCAAGATGTATAGCAAGTTTGAATGCATGCATAACTTCCTCCATCTTACCTTGCCCACATATGTATTTGATTGAAGTGAGACCTAACCATTCTTCTACTCCATGTAGTTTCCTTGAGTTTACTCTTCATCATCCATTGCTCCCATCTCACAAAGCATCCTTGTGGTGGCGATGAGTGACTGTCACAAACTCCTGTGCGTATTTGGTGTGACATCTAGTGAACGCGACGTGAAAGTGTTGCTTCTAATCATTGAGATGGGAGACCCTTTGAATAATCAACCTTCATTATCGATTGTTTCTTCCTTTTTGACTGATGAGATGAAGAATTTGTTACAAACTCTTTTATTAGCCATTATGATGCAAAATCAATAGATGCAATTATCTATGTATCAAAAGCAACAGTTACATAAGCATCAGTTGGAACAACAATGACTATTGTATCAAGAACAAGAGCATATGTTTGGTGCGACCAAGGCGATCGAGCTTGTAGTTAGTGAGTGAAAATTATTTTATGGCTTGAATATTGCAGCATATTTTAAGGCCTTTGAAGTTTTAACCAACTCGAGCAACTATTTCTTATGTCTTGTCATGCCTGCTTTGCGGGTTAGAGTAATAGATCCGTTTGTACAGGACTCTAACCGGGATGCTTTCAAGAAAGCACTCAAAGATGAATATTTTCTAGAGGATTATGGTATTATTACATGAAATACATTCAAAGAGTGGGTTTATCAGCCCAACAATGGACTTGTTTCTTTTGAATTGTTACGGGAGTTTGAAGAGTGATACAACCAGTTGGATGTAGTAGAGCAAAGAGCTCTGAACTCAAAGAAAGTGGAGTTGTTCTTACAGGCCGTTGATCCTACACTTCAAGATGAGTTGGGAGAGCTGCTAGAGGACCGTACATAGCCTATGGGATTAAAGATGGATTGGCATGATGTTTTCGATGTAGTTTCTACACTCATAAAGAGGCATAGATAGAAGGCTTGCTTGCAGAACGAGATGCAATCACCACTAGCAATGTCTTCTCCTACCATGACTTCTCCTATTGCACCATCCACTACTTCTCCTATTTCTCAGCCTATGTATATGCCTATGCCTATTCCTCATGTGGTTGTTAGACCAAACACAAAAATGACTGTGGAAGATATGGTGGAGGAGATATCAAAGACCTTAAAAAGACCTCCAAATTAAGATGACTAGAATGGAGCAGAAACTACTTAGTCCAGCTCAAGTTTCAACCCCAACTTCTTCTACTCCTACAAATTCTTCTAGGAATGATTGTGTACTGGTTTGTAAGTTTCTGTTAAGGATATTATTTGCAAGTATGGTTGCATTATTGAAAAAATTACAACAGATAGAGGTGAGTTGGATGTTGATGAGGCTAGGGAGTTTTTCTCTTGCCTTGGAATTAAACTTGCTTTGAATTCAACATATAATCCAGAAGGCAATGGGAAGAGTGAGAGAGGCCATCTAGTGATTGTGAAAGCCTTGGCCAAAGCATGCAGTGGACGGGTAAGGGAGTGACCTAGATTGTTGCCTTACACCTTATGGACTAATTCCACTACCCATAGTGTGACCACAGGTTATATGCCAGCTGAGTTGATGTATGGACAAAAACCAATCATGCCAATAAAGACTTACACACTCATTTGGAGTGCTTTACCATGGTAGCAAGATGAGATGACTAGAGAGGATCTTTTGGCTCTTCCTATTCCTTAGTTGGAGAGGAGATCCGAGGATATTGAGAGAGTTGCTCAGAATCTCAAAGAGGCCAGCATTTGCAGCAAAGATGAATTTGATAATAGACGAAAATTGAGACCCAAACTCCGGGGGTTCACTATATATATATATATATAACGTGCGTTCATGGCCTATTTATAAATGTCCTAATCTCTAAAATTTTTTGGAATAAAACATAACCCTTTTCTATTCAACCTGTAAGTAACCCCTTTATATGACACCCTTCTGTATGTAAAAAATATATAAAAATGATGTTTTAAAAACCCCTTATTTTGAACTCACGTTATATATACATATATTCATGAGTGACCCCCCCCACCCCCCGAGGACCCAGAGAGATTGAGGAGGGAGATTGGGTGTTGGTCTTTCACAACAGTCTAGACAACTAGTACATTACTATCTGCAAGATTTCAAGACAATGGTTTGGGTCTTATTTTGTACAGCATGTCCATGATAATGCTATGTATTCCTTAGTAGAACTTGATGGTACGACATTGCGGATATGGATTGCAGGAAAGAGAATCAAACTATTCAAAGAGGAGAGATTATGCAACCTATGTAGTTGAGGAGTTGGATGATGAGTTTTATGATGGACTTGAGGTAGGAGATGATTTTGTAAACAGATCGTGTTGAGCGTCGAGCTTGGTAGTGATGAGAATGGGTAGCTGTGGCCCTTTTGGAGGATGTGCAGGTTTGGAGAGGGCCAGTGTCGTGATGAACCTAAGGGTGGAGTTTTTCGACAGGAATTTAAACTCATTAGCAGCATCATTAGGAATTTGTTTTCTATTGTGTGTGTCTTTTTTTTTTGCCATTCTGTTTGAACTCTCAATTTTGAAAATTTCATTACTTGGTTCCATCCTAATTTTTTTGTATTTATTGGTGGTAGTCAAGCATAAATTACATGCGAGTATGTCTGATTTGTTGCACCCTTATGACTATGTATGGTAAATGTGGTAGCCTTTTGGAAGCAGAATGTGTATTTGCTCACGGGATCTGGTATTGTGGAGTGCTCTACTTTCGGTATATGTGGAACCGGATTAGGGAGAAAAAGTTTTACGCTTGATTTGGTGCGAGGAGTAAAGGATAAGAGGGTGAAACTCAAAGGCTCCTGTAAGGATGTCAACTAAGGTATTACACATTACTACCTGCAAGTCTCCATAAGGTAAAGGTACAAATACATGGGATAGGTTGTTTGAACTCCCTATCCATAAGAGAGTGGTTGATTTGCATAGTTTTTATGAGGTTGTGAAGTAAATCATTTCTATCACAATTGAGCCAGGTATTGAAGTGGATAAGGGCGCTGCTACGAAGAAATTCCCTTCCCTTGGTTACATCATTGACACACTGCTAGCTTTTTGTGAATGAAGGCTACCATTAGCCTTAGAAGACTAATATGGGAAAAAGGTGTTTTTTATAGAAGGATCATTAGGAATATGTGCTTTTGGGGAGGAAGACGAGGATGAAAAAAAAGATTGACACTAGAAACAAAAGTAGTTTTTAAAAAATGTTTCTCCATGGCCAATGATGACAAGCTTAAAATTGGGATAATCTAATTGTTGTTGACCAGAAAGAGCCATCATAGCTCTAGCACCATTGCTTAATCCAGATGTTAAAGGCAAAAGGTCTATTGAAAATATTATAATTATGGACATCGAGCTTGTAGTTATGGTACCCTAAGTGAAACTTAAGCTACCAAGAATGCATTGAATGCCATCCAGGAGAACGCTATGAACATGTTGTCAAAAATATTGAAAATGTTTGCTTTGGATGATAAAACCTACAGTTAGACTTTGTTGATTATGTAAGCTTGTTAGGGTGATAGCTAACGTTGGTTTCAGATATCAAAAGGTTGGTTTCAGATACCAAGTGGCCATGAATCCCATCAACATTGTCTTTGATGCCAAGTGACTATGCCTTTCTCTCAAGTACATTTCAACATGCATAGGCCGAGACACCCCTATGACTACAAGGTGATGGATGCCATGGTGACCTTATTCACAAATTATGGATGGCTTAGTAGGATATGGAATTTACTAATATCATGCCGATGTTTGTCATGCCTATCAAGTACTGAAATGAGGTGGTCTCGAGGACAACAACATTATTGTCTCCATGATGATATTGCAGATATTGAGTATCATCTGTCTGTGCCCTAACTAGAGGCAGTAGAAAGGTAATTGATAGTGGGTCTTACGATCATATTTTCATATTCTATCTGGGGGTCCTAGAGTTCTTGGAATGCCTACGAACCCAAACCTTTATGCAAGCTATTTCAAAGAGGCTTTGTAGATGAAGATACCTTCACGGGTAGATAAAATTTCAAGGATTTGAAGATGACATAAGGCCACAACAATACCAAGACTTCAACAAGTTCATATCTTCACCAAAGCATTAAAACAAGGATGCTTCAACATTGTACTAATCATCCAACTAACACATACCAAATTGATCTTGCATACTCACCATATCTCATCATATAATTGTGATATTCTCTATCCACACCCTCTCCATAATACCACTTACTTCGACATTTTAGTGCTTATACCATGGAGTGGACCTCTTACCTTGGAAGATCATTTCTTTGTATCTTGATCCCGAATGAAAAGTAAGTTTGAACGCATTCATGAATTCTTTTATCTTACCTTGCCCACAAAGGTATTTGATTGAATGTGAAACCTAACCATTCTTCTACTCCATGTATTTTCCTTGAATTGAGTACTCTTCATTATCCTTTGCTCCTATCTCACAATGCATCCTTGCGGCGTGCAACTTTCACAAACTCTTGTGCGTATTCCGTGCAACGACATGGTCACCAAGAAACAACTTGAGAAAAATAAAGAGAGCTAGTTTGTTGGACAATGTGAGACCTAACCTTTAATAAAGAAAGAGAGATGAGAGTTGAATTTTTCAAAGAAAGATATGACATTTTGCCACTACCCAAACTCCCACATTTACTATCAATACATCATCATCTTCTCAATGTAGCACCATACATTCCGAGTATATGCCTCATCTATACCTTGCATCTTATGCTAGAGCCAAGATAAGTAGCTTCCCCCCCCCATTGTGTGGTTTTGTCTATCTCAATCTTCTTAAAGTTCCTCCCAAGCTTTCATACTTAATGGCTCATAGATGGTTCTCTTATTCCTTTAAGATCTTATTGTCTCATTGGTTCTATACATCTCACTTAGGTGTAAGAATTTTCCAATTCTATAGGTAGTGCCCAATCTATGAGTATCTAGTGAAGACACAACTAAGTTAGTATTTCTCGAGTTGGTTTGATTGCAGTTGAGTTGGATATAGGTCTAACTTACCTTAGACCTATTGTACTTTTCATTTGTTCATTCTAGTACTTTCAACCTTGGACTATTTTCACTCCTGCACATTGTCTTGTGTTCATTATCTCACTCTCTCTCACCTCCATATGTAATTGTTGATATTAGAGCCTCACATGTACGATTCATCTTGCAATCTATATAGTGTATCCTTTATACAATTTTCTTCTCTATTGCTTCATGGTAAGAAAGAAATCCATCCTCACAATGCAAACAAATCAAAGGACTTGTCCTTAAAAAACTCTTGTATTGTATAGGATCCATGAAATAACTTATATTTTGAAACATTTCCTACTAGAGATATTGATGAATGTATGTTATGCTCATTACTAACTCATTGATAACAAGTTTTCTCATTTCCTTTGATGACTCCATATAATTTGTAAATTCCAACTATGGATCCCCTATGGATATATACCCACAAATGACTAATTCACCACAATTTATATAGATCCTATTTACAAGGAAAATCGGGGGATGACCTCCCTACTTCTATTTATAATAATAACTCTCTCGAAAGTGATACACACATATAGGTCTAGCTCATAAGGGGTAGAATGATATCCATGAGTCCTAAGGAACTCATCCATCCTTTGGAACCAAGACCTTGGTGGTTACAACCTCCAAAGAGCTTTCCACAAGATAAATACCTTATCTTTTGAATTAGCAAAAGATAAATCTATGCGATTGCTCCAACTATACTTCCTCCTCCAAATCACCATTTAGAAAGACACTTTTAACATCCATTTAGGTCAAAAAATTGTATTGTGTGGAATCACAAACAACAAATCAAATGATGTCAATTGCACGGTAGGAGCAAACATCTCTTCATAATCAATGTCTTACTTCTATTGAAAACCTTACACTATAAGGTGAGATTTATACTTGCCTAGCATTCCATCAACCTTTAGCTTGGTCATAAAAGTCCACTTCATCCCCCAATGTCTTTCTTGTGGCTGGCTTGGATGATCCATCAAAGTTCCCATATTCTCCAATATGGTGTTAAGTCTCATTTTGTCAATATTCTCTAGCTCAATTTCCATAGCCTATTACCATTGGGGGTGCTAAAAAGCCTCCTCCCAATTATCTGGCTCAAAATAAGCTATGTAATCATCTATAAACAATGATGGAAATGATGCATGAGATGAAAGCTAGGTAGATCTTCTAGGGCTCTCTCTAGTGGCATTTGGTGGAAGGATCCTCAATTCTCGCATGGTCTATTAATATTAATGAGGTAATACATCTTGTAGAGGGGGACAAGGAGTAGAAGAATTTGTGGGTGGGTTAGGAGTGAGTAGTAGACTAGGCTCATAATGCACTATCTCCTAGGGAATAATGTGAGCAAATGACTTGGGGTCCACTGTAGAAAATTGCACAATGTCCATCTCATCAAACATTGCATATCTCCTAATGATCACATTGTTTGTTTGAGGATTGAACATATGGTAGGCTTCCCTTCAAAAGAGTATCCTGCAAAAATCAAGAGATCAACTCTGGGAGTGAGCTTTCCTATCTTATCATCAAAAGTGTGGTGAATGCAACCATGACTTTGAAGGACTCGATAGCGGGAAACCATAGGCCGAGAGCCAAAAAATTCCTCATATTGAGTCATTTGAGGGTCATTCGTAGTCTACATTGGTTGAGGATATACACCAAAGTGTTAAAAAAGCCTTGACCCAAAGGTGCTTACGGAGCTATACTACAAACAACACAGAGTGTGCCATGTTCATGATGGTATAGTCCCTATGCTCTATGACTCCACTCTATGAAGGGGAGTTGGTAGAGCTAAGCTAGCATGGAATGCAATGCTCCTATAGAAACTTGAAAAACTATTGTGATTTGAATTCATCCCCACTATCACTCCTCATGCATCTTACACATCGAATAATCTAGTTATGCAGAACTGGTAACACCAAAGGAGAGAAAAATGTAAAGGCATCGAACTTATGCTTGAGAAAGTATACCCATATGCATATATAATGATTATTCAAAATCAATAAGAAGCACAATGAACTATTCAATGCAATGGTGTATGTCAACCCACAAAGATCAACATGATTCAGTCTAAGAGGCACTTCAACTCTATGTGAACTCTATTAAGGAAATGGGTCATGATGCTACTTTCCAAGTTGAAAGTTGTATTTGAGATGTTCTAGGTGAGAATGATATTAACCATGATGGCAGATTGATGGGTTTGGCCATTTTGGTATCAATTGATCTACACTTAGGAATGGCTCGATGGCATTCCAACGCCCTCAAAATCCCAAAAGTGTGTGTACATGATGATGATACTCTATCAGGGATACACCACCTAGCTAAGGAAAAGACAAGGTCCTAAAGGCTATGCCTAAGGAGGACCGTCTAGTGTGATGTGGGAAGACATAAAACATGAACTTTATAAAGGCTAAAAGGAAGATGCGATGGAGCCATAGTGGCTGGGATGGTTTGGATATTAAATTGATTTGTGATCTTTTTTTCATTAAATGCAAGTGATCAAAAAGATGATTCACCAAAATCAAATTGACCATGAGATGTAAAAGGGATCAGTTGAGGTACATGGATCGGTCGAAGAACGTACATCTGCAGAGGCACGTGTATCGAGTGAGGTAGAGGGTAGTGCACATCGAGCGAGAAGGGAGAGTGGTGCGGGAGGATGAGGAGGTCGAGGGCTTTGTGGGGGTTGCCTAGGTGGTGGCTCTCGATCACCCTCACCGGAAAATGAGAGAGGTGAGCCTCCACAAATGTACTACTCTATCACTGATGTTGGTGGTATCTTGCATGACTTCGAGGGGAGGGAAGTGATAGCCTACTTGAGGAGTGTCGTACATGCCACATACAAAGATTGCATGATTCCCTTCAAGCACCAAAAAAATGGTTTGTGGCAAGAGGTGCTGCGGGCAATACATAAAAGATACCCTAATCTCGAGAATTCACGATTCTCAGATGATTGGGGATGGTCAAAGGTGAGAGATGCGCTTCATAACAAGAGGTCTCACCTTATGACGTGTGCCAAGGAGTCATTGCGGAGACAAGAGCAAGGGCGCCCTAGATATGGCCAACCACCTAATTGCCACCGCAAGGAGTGGAAAGAGGCCAAGAAGAGAGCAACGGAGAAAATGACAAGTCGCCCGCATGCAGAGGCGCAACGTATCCAGATGGCAACCATGGGATCGTCGCATTATGGATCGGGTGGCAGGGAGTCATGGGAGGCTGAGTTTGTAAGTATTATTTGATTCCTTTTTTTAAATTAAATTTTGTAATTTATTTCACTTCATTATGTAGTGTGTTTTAATACGTTGTATGTTCAAATTGTTTTGTAGTTCCATATCGTTGGTAGGATGCCTACTCCTAGAGAGGTAGGCTACCATCGAGGTCATAACCGAGTGTCCACTTGGCAGCATTTCTATGAGGAGGGACTTATCACGGAGGAGCAATATAATCGCGCCATGAGGATTCCACCACCAGAAGACGTATGTTTTATTTTTTACATGAAAAGTATAGATCAATATGACTTATTGTTTGTAATGGTATTTATATACTTTAATCCTTTGTGTAGGCGAACCCTAATGCAGTTGAGGATAGCGAAGGGGGGACTAGCAGTAGCGGTGGTGGCAACGGCAGTGGCACATGCAGCAGTGGTAGTAGCGATGATGATGCCTCTTCTGAGGAGATATAGAGGAGCCCCATGCATGCATGCCTCCCCTTGGCTTGTAATTTTCATTTTTGATATGTATTACTTTCAGCTAGTGCTTGCGACCATGACCATGCTTGAGGTCACAAGCACTAGAACTCATAATGTAAAAACGTTTTATCTATATATATGAAATTTCGTGTGCTACATACATTGTTTTGTTTTCAGTATCCAATCTTCGAAATAATATTTCTCTGTTTTCCCTGAGCATACAAATTGACGTTGATGGGGGGGAAAAAAACCAGAGAGCATGTGGCCTGCTCTCTGGTTTTTTTTTCATACCTCTGTTTTGCACGTCTATCAGTGCGTCTAAATTGCAGGATAAATGCGCGTCTATTCTCGTCAAAAACTTTCAGAGTAAACCCGATTTTAGACGTGTAGATACACGCGTGTATAGACGCACAATATGAATATATCCATTTTTTTATAAATATGATTATATATTTACGTAGCGTGTTTATATTGGCGTCTATAGGCACGTCTAAGTGTGCGTCTACTTCTTCTTATAAGCGCGCTTTTAGATGCGATTTTGTAGACGCGAAAATAGACGCGTTAATAAATGCGACTGACTTTTTTTTTCACAATTCAAATATTGCGTCTACAAGCTCATCTATGGAGCCTTTTTGTTGTAGTGAGAATGATCATCATCACTTGATCCCATCTCACTTCATGAAGGCATAGTTATATATTTGAGAATTACCATCATCACTCGATCCCATGTCACTGCATGAAGGCATTCTCTATAATTATTATGTAGGGCATTTTATAGACTTGTTGCATGCTATCCATAGCTAGTGATGCAATATTGATAGTACTATGGATATTGTACATAGATAGGGCTTGATATGTGAGGAAATTGATAAGGACATGAATAGCTACATATTATGCTCTCCAATAGTGCAGTAGAAGGTACCATTGAGAGACTATTCACCTTGATATTGTCACATTGTCATCCAAGAAACATCTTCAGAGACCACCCCCACAACTATGGCATAAGCCATTTTTGAAAAAAGTCATATTGAAAAGTCTAGCCTTAAGATTATGCCATGCTTGCATTTACTAATTCTTATCTATGGTAGGACCCCACTTCCATCAACTTTGGCTACATAGGATTTGGGTCATGTCACGTAGGTTGAGAGATCGAGTTAAAGATTATCAAAATACATTATTCAAATTTTTTTGCAATTTGAATTGTATGTTATACTTAAAGGCACTCTTTACACTAGTTTTAACTATACGTGTGCTTTGAAATTGTCTCTCGCATATCTTTATATGCTTGGCTTCCTTTGTCATCCAAGTTACATGACTTGCATGAGGACATTTAGTGTTACCTAGGATATTGAACCTAATGACCACATCATCTCACTCAGAGGAGATTTGGTTTTTCTAGATAGAGGCATGACATAATTGATTTATTTATGTCGTATGTTCATTTAAAGTGAGTTTATGTATAATACCAAAGCTCACTTTAAATGAACATATGACATATTGTAATGACACAAATATGCTTGTATAGACCATGGTTTGGTGACACAAATATGCTTATATAGATGTTCATTTAAAGTGAGTTTATGTCACTTTAAAAGAGGCATTAACTCTTATGAACCATATTTGTGTCATTACAATTGTATATAGGGACCATAATACCATGTCAAAAAAGGTTTTTATTGCACACTTGGAGTAGGAGTTCAAGATGGTGGACTGGAGTCAAAAGAAAGTCTTCCACAACATCATTTCTCAGTGTGGCATAGAGGAACTAATGCATAATATATTTCCATTCATTAAATTTAAGTTTCTTGAGTTGTATTCAAATAAATAAGAATTGACTCAAAGGGAGAGGGAGATTGAGAGATAAATCATGATGTAGACCTATGAATAAACTATAATAACTTAGACAAAAACACAAAGGTAGCTTTGAAGGTTGATATTGATGATAAGGAATTTGATTACTTGAAATGATTTTCTCTTGAATGAGCTTATATAGACCATGGTTTTGGGCCACACATGTCCCAATTTTAACACACTATTAGAAATTATGCTTCTTCATTGTCATACTAAATTCTACTAAATCATATCTCATCAACTACACTCAATCACAATTATAGGTCTTGGGATGTGAGGGTGAACTGTTTGCATGTGGCTATTACTAGTGATTGCACCTTCCCACCTTCTATACCCTAAAAGCTCAAGACGCCTATATCTTCTCTCAGCTTCTCTTACTTGCTTGACTACCATGTAGGTCAACTCATCATGAATGATGAGGGAAGGGCAGTCATCACCGAGCTACATGAGCATAGTGTTCAAAAGAATCTAGACATAATATAGCAAAGAAATGGAGAGACAAGAACTCAAGCAAATGCATTATATTGTAAGCACTCTCTATGAGGAGATTCCATATAGATTTTTAGATGATTACATGCAAGTGCACATTGTAAAAGACATCTCCCATGTATGTTTAGAAGCACATGATGCCTATAATAATGGGTTAGAAAATCGTGGGTGGCTCCATCAAGGGTAGTGGGAGAAGATAAGTAAGGAAGAAAATAAAAATCCAAATAGGTGGAGGCAGTAAAATGAGGTAGCACATGTAAGAGCTATAGTTGGCCCGTCATTACATCTTGGGAGTGGTGGTTGAGCCTCCTTCAAGAGGAGTTTATAAGAGTATTTCTCCAATATATCAAAATATATTTGGATTTTAAAAATCTTGTTTTCAATAATCTATGCACTTCTCCTAATATTCATTGTGTGCCCAGAATTTTCCTAGTACGGGATACAATGACCAAACTAGAGAAGGAATATGTGATGTGCCATGGGATTAGGTTAGTATTAGAGAGGTTATGAGTGTATGGATGAGAGGTAACATGTTTTGTAATAATTATAGCTTTCATTTTATGTTCCCTTTAAGATTACATATAATCTTCTTATAGAATTGGGCAGAGTAGGGATTACATGAGGATGAGATCTTTGATTAGAGACATCATCGCTTTTTACTTTATATGCATACATATATTTAGGTATACTTATAGAATTGGGTAGAGTAGGGATTACATGAGGATGAGATCTTTGATTAGAGACATCATCACTTTTTACTTTATATGCATACATGTATTTAGTTATACTATTATTTATAAATTTTAATTTTAATTTCCACATAGATTTAGCCATATCATTTAGATTCCTATCATTCAAATTTAAACATACTCATTTACTATGTTTATTGATTTTATGTAAAGCTTAAGTTACATCAATTGTTATGATAAGTATCACATTTGTTTTTATAATTTGATGGGTTTTATATATGGCTATACAATACTCCAAATATAAAAGGATAACATATATAAATAGTAGGGATCTAAAAGCAAGTTCCCTATAATGTTTTCTATAAATTTTAGTATATGTGTTGGTATGAGACCATGTATTTTTTGGGATATGCCTTTATTGATGTATATTCTCGTATATTGACTTACTCATATGATACTTTTACAATGATTACTTTGATGGCGGGGCTTCACATTAGAAATAAATTCAATAAAAATTTTAATATGAAATATCATCACTATTCCCCTTATTCCTTGTAGTGCTATAAAGAGACCAACAATTGTTGTCCACTCTATGACTATATTGCACACCAATGTATTTGTATCATACTAGCCATGATGTAGCATGCTTATGTGGAATACCCACATGCCCAAGCTAGAAGCATCCTAGGATTTAGTAGTTAGCATACATAATAAAATATTTACATATAAAACATGTAGTGATCCTTAAAAAAATTTATGAGATGAAGAAGGAATAGACTATGATCAACCTATGATATTTTGTTATACTATGATTAACAAATAAAACCACATAATAACTTGTTGGGTATTAACAATAATCTTAGTTAATGATTGTAATTTTTATTTGAAAATTCAAAATTTTATGTCCATATATTAGTTCTCCATGGCACATGCTAATGAAAAGCGGAAGTAGAAAGACATGCTTACAAAACAATAGCATAAAGCTTCAAGTATAAACAATGTCACTAGGAGAATGAAAAAGAAGACTTTGCAACCCACTTTGAGAGCATTGATGTACATGAGATCCTTGTACAATATATAACTGGTTAATGATACCAAGAAATATGTGATTGCATTGCTGTGCTAGAATGACCCATTATCCAAGCTTGAATTTGAAATATTTGAGGCTCAATGCACACTAGGAAAAACTAAAAGGGAGAACATACAAATAGAGTGGCCCTATCTTGGTCCAATTAGCTAGAAAAAAAGCTTTTAGAACACATAAGTCAAAAAAGTCACGCTAGCTTGCACATACTATTCTCTTATGAGGAATATCTAAAGGAAGACCACAAAGTTCATGCAAGCAAACCATTTGTATGGAGAGGAGAGAAGGACCACACCTTTGGCTAAAGCAATAGGAATCAAAGATCCTTGGTCACACAAACAACTCATTTGGCCTTGCCCAACTATCAAGATTTTGTTTTGGAGCCCCAAGAGGAACACCAAGGAAAAGGGAATTCTCTTGCAAGAAAATCTATCTTGTAACATCAACAAGCTTGTTTATTATGTTTTATATGATCACAATGAAGAAAAGAACACCAGGCACAACAAATCTTCATGCAGCATCATGTAGATCTCCCATGGATTTGATAGAATCAACCATATTCTTCAATATCTTTATAAAATACATCAATATAACAAAGAAAGCAAAGGAATACACCATCTTTGAATGGAAATACATCACATAGTATTCATCTTCAATATCTTCATAGTCTTCTCTCTCAATCTCTCACATACAATCACTCTGTTTTAGTAGATTTGGCTATCTCTGACTCTCTCTCTCTCAATAATACATCATATCCTCACTAAAATCTCTCAAAATCACTCTTAATAATCCTTCTTAGGTCGTGGATACCCCTCCCAAGAGGTATGTCTGATATGAAGAGTCACCAGAGCCACTACAGTGTCTTTTCATAGCTCACTACTGTCACTTCACTCCAGTCTTTACTTGAGTCTTCAGCACCTACTTCTTTCACTTCTTTCAGCTCTTTTGCACTTGTATTCACCTCTTTCCAAGGCTAGAAAACTTTCCCAAGCTACACTCTCATCCATCAGAACACATACAGAAGCATATAGAACAGTCACTGTACAGTACCAGAACAGCTACAGTACAGAAGAGAACAGAGACAGAAGCTCTACAGAAGACCTACAAAAGGTTACAAAAGGTCATCAAAACCTCATAACTCATATTCAAACCATTCCAAACTCTCAAAAACCATTCAATAAGCTTTCACAATATCTCAATCTTCATCAATCAATACTCCATCCCTCCTTATAGAAGACAATCAGAACAAAACAAAACAAAACAGAAGCTATACAGAAGGTATACAGAACCAATCAGAACCTATCAGAACATCACAGAACCTCATATCTCCATTAATAAACATCATGAACTTCCAAAACACAATCAATATCATCCAAAACACTCTCAAACCACTTCCAAACCAATCAATCATCTCATAAAATCATCCATTCAGCTCTCAAAAACAACAAAAATCAGCCAAAAAACAAGTCATTTCAACACTCAACATATCCCCACACTTAATAAGGAAGCGTCCTCACGACCCAGGAAAAAGGGAATACAAGTTCATTCAAAAGCTCAACTTTGATCTTCAATATTTCTTCAAAAACAATCCATCCAACCACGACCCCAACTTATCACCTATATCGAATATAAAAATATAACGAAAGGAAAACCCTTTATACATTAACACTTCTTATCAAACTGAAAATCACAACAAACTTGTAAAGGATATAAGAGTTTTCTGCTTCTTCTTCTTCATCAGCATCTTCAACTCTCCAACCACGACCCCATCACCACAATTCTCCAAAAATGTAGCTCGCACGAAGTCCAATCCAATAGGAAACCACCATGTTCTTTGTACATAAATTAACCCACAACACAAACACTACACACAACACAACCATCTGAATGACTCCTCCAAAAAAAGAGATTTTCATTAAAAATCATCCACCATACATCGGAAAGGGTATCAAAGAAGATGATCTCTCTTGAAAGATTGATGATTTCGAAAATGATCCATAGACAAGGATTCATCTACAAATGTTTTGGGAGGATTCTGAAAAAACTGAAGACAGCACATCCTTTCCAACATGACAAGGTATCTGCTAGGCAAACAAAGGGCATGAAAATACAATATATCCAGCTGCTGGGAATCAATGCTCACATTGACATTCATGCACAACTTTGGAATAGGCTTGGAATCATTATGAGAGTGCCTATGCATATACGCCAAGTACCAAGCAAAGTGAGCAGTTAATCGCACTGAAGGATCGGCAGACTGTGAATATTGCTGAGCAAAATGAATATAGTTCTGGTATGCTTGACTGGCAGCTATCCATTCTCCTGGAATTACTGGCCAATTTATCTGAGGTCCTGTAAGGGAATCATTCGAGCTCCATCCCCGTCTTCTGGAAATCTGATGATCAAACCCGTCATAGTCACTAACCAACTGAGGTGGTTGAGATATAGAAGTGTTAGGAGAGGGAAGTGGAATAAGGAAAAGTGGATGAAGTGAGGGGTAGGAAAAATCATAAAAGGAAGAATAGTTTAAAGAAGGAGTGGCAGAAATTTGTATGGAATCACTTAAGAAGGGTGTTAACTGATAAATAGGAAAGGTAGAAGGTACATGAATGGATGGAGAAGGACATGGTGGAGAAGGGGAAAATACTCGATCCTCAATAAAGGAACAATATGTAAAAATGGGAATTTGAGGGAAAGAGGAAGGTTGGAAAAGAAGGGGTAAAATAGTTGTGGAATTAGTTTGACAAAGGGAAAGATATATATGATATCGGTGAGCCATTTGTTGGTAATACAGGGGGGTAGGAACAGAAGGTCCTAAGATAGATCTTCTTTGATAGGCATCAAAAAAGGTAGAATCAAATGGATTATGTTTTGAAAGATAAGCTAAGAGATCCACCCTCAGTTGATTAGTACTCTGGGCATAGGTAGGGGCTGTGTTCTGTCTTTGATTCAGGACCACAGAATCAATCATGGTATGCCAGGAATTATCAGGACAATTAGCCACTTTGGAGGAGTAACTCTCGAGCATGTCATTTATGCGCAACTCCAAATGGTTGACATACAAAACAACTTGTAGAACCACGTCTCCCATATACCATGCCATATCCACCTCATCTAGAATTAACAAGTCTCCTCGTAGATACATGTAGGACATCAACATGGTATGTGGCATGACAGAATCTTCAAACACTATCCTTACCACCTCTGTCAGCAACTCAGCAGACCAAGCCCCACTCCATCCATCCTTTGGAAGAGGTAAATCCATCGTGGAAAGCTTCATGTAGAAGGCCAACTTCTGTAATTGATAGTGGACAAAGAAAGAATGGTCTGGAGGAACATATTCCTGAAACTCCTCAAATGTAGACCATAGCAAGTCCATCCTGGATTGCAATCTTTCCACTTTATCTTAGAATAGAGGACACAAGGTAGCCTGTCTCTAAAGAGCAGCCAAGTCCTGCTGTGAGAGAGAAGGGATCAAGGGAACATTAGGGCTTGGAGGAATAGACCGTGACTTTGCTAGTTGATCTTGCAACTGCTTGATTTGGGAAGCTTGTGATTCCACTGTGTCATGAGCAGTCTGTAAGGCTGAAAGTTTATCATCTAAAAGAGTTTGGAAATCGTGCGCTTCTGTGGACATCCTCTCCTTCTCCTCTGAAAGACTAGTAACCTCTGATTGAGCTTCTAGTAACTGGACCTTCAAAGAAGATATCTCATCTCTTTGGGTTGCAACCAGTTGGGTTTGTTGCTCCATCTGCTTAAACAAATCTGCTAGGGTATCCTTAGCAAAGGCTAACTCGGATGTTGCCTTATGCAACTGGTCCTTAGACTGTATCAGCTCTTCATAAAAGGAAGCGTATAGCTGTTGAACACAGGCTGTCACTGACAATTCAATGGAACTCTGAATGTCTTTACAGAGAAAAGGAATTGCATCTCCCGAGACTAGACTGTTCAGTGAGGGAACTGAGATGTCCAACGAACCTTCTCGATGTGCTCTGAACAAGTTATTACAAGTGAGATACCTAGGGAGATCACTGCCAGAGGTAGCAGGAATGGACACTGAAGGAAGAACTGAAGGAGCTTTATCCACGACCCACTTCAAGCGCTTGCGCTGTATGACCAGGGGAGGCGGAGAATCATCATCCTCTATATCAATGGGTTCTGACTCATCTGAAGGTGGAGGAGGAGGAACTGGATCTGATGGAGGAGGTGGAGGCACACTCTTCTATAAACCTGAATAGGTCAAGAAGGTAGACAGGTAAGTGCTCAAATCAATAGCTACTCCTTTCAACACCATCCTTGAAGCTGTAAAGAGCTCTTTGGACAAGTACTGGGATGGCGTTTTTGCAGGCATAAACCTGTCCTGGAGAAACTGACAGACCATCTTCCACACAGGATCAGTGATCATGGAAAAGGAAACTCCCGAAGAGTTTATCACCTTCTTAACATCCAGCATTTCCCTTGTCTGCTTTTGTAACAGCTTCAAAATCTCTTCATTAGAGAAAAGCTAGCGAGTGGTAACAAAAGGTTCACCTTTGGAGGGAAGAGACAGAGCCGTCCCTAGGCCTCGAGGTGTCAAAGTCATAGAAATACCCTGGACTAGTCCCGACTTCTTGCTGTAGGAGGCCAGAAACTCGTCACACATCGACGGGTCCTCTGGAAGCAATGGAAAGGAGGTAGCTACAAAAGCAGCGAGTCCCGCCTTCGTGAGAGGCTCAAAAGTGAGTAGGGAAGAGTAATCCCTACTGACTAGTGGGATATACTGGATAGGGGGAGGAGCGTGAGAAGACGCCATTCAGATGGTTACACACACACCACAAACACGGACAATCAAGGAGAATGCCTGCAAAGCAACAAACAAAAAACCAAGGATAAGAGAACAACCAAAACGATAAAACGTGACTCGACAAACTATCCCCAAGCAAACCACAGCCTAGAAAAATTTTGACATGACCTTGAGACATATGCGACCGAAAGCTTCATGCTATGCAACATACAAACACCCAAATCCCTGTATCAGGCAATTTAAAAAAAACTACACACCGTACCCTTAATCGGAATAAAGACACTAAACCAAAACATCACAACAACCTACACACATCAAGACCACATCTTTGATAAACGGGTGTTTGACCATGGAAATAACTCCAAAGACCGCGCATACCCATCCCACGAAACGAGTTCGTTAAAAATGGAAAATTAAGTGCAGTGAGGGGGAATTAATTTAATGAAAGGTTCATTTTAATAAATTACTGGGTGAAGTTTTATTAAGTGATAAACCTTAGCAAGAAAATGGCGGTTCCTTCTTAAAAATTTAATTACCAATTATTAGGTTAAAGCGGTGCTTTAATTCGAATCCTGGACTTCGATATCCAGACTGGGTCTCTAAATGCAAGTTCATTTATTAAAAATTAAGGTGATGTGGAGCGCTTTTTTGCCAGCGCATGCTCTTGTGACGGCTAGTTCATTTTAATTAAAAAATATTAAAGTGTCTCTTTAGCGCACTTAGCGCATGTTAAGTGAACGGTGGGTTTATTTTTATTTAAAAAATGGTGTATTTAGCGCGAATGCGCGTGCCATGGTGGTATTGAGGGTTCATTTTGTTTATTATTTGTTTGTTTGTTTGTTTTTTTTTAAAAAAAATTAACCATGGGTTTTGGGATAGCTGAAAAAATAACAAATAAAAGGGAAAATACCTGGTAGTGGGTGTATGTAAATGCAAAGAATGCGCTCTCCTCAATCCAGAAATATCTGGATTTTTTTTCTAGATGTTTAGTTAGTGTTGGGATGAAAAAGGTGTTTTTATTTTTTTTTGGTATTTTTAAGGAATTTAGGTGTGAAATGAAATAGTGTGACAGCTTAGAAAAATATGCCACAAAGAAGGAAAAATGTTAATGGAATTGTTAGGAATTCTTCGAAAATTAATTTGGAATTTTTTAGCATTGAAGATTTGTGAATTTTAAAATGGTTGAAAGTTTTTTCTTTCTTGAAATTTATAGGTTTAAAAAAAGGTAATGTGTTGCAGAAATAGTAGGAATTGTGCTAGATTTTTTTTTGAAATGTTTTTCAGAATTTTAAGGAGTCTTTAATGTTTGTTTTTGTTTCTTGTAAATTTCAATGGTTTTGTTTTGTTTTTTTTTATTTTTTATTTTAAAGGTTGCGGGTGTGTGAATTAAAAAAAATCTGGGAAAATACCCAGAAAGAAGCTGCGTCGCAGCAACGGACGAACAAACTCCCGCACCCACGCACGATCAATCACGAACAACCTCAAGCTCCCACGCGCGCATACACACCTACGCATGTGTCGATGCCATGAGGGTGTCTGCGGGTGGGACGGGGGTTTATGGAAGGAGTGGGGTAAGCTGCTGCAGAGGAACAGGATGCGGACAGCGGGGTAGGGTGGGTTAAGTGGGTTAACGACGGGTGAAGGTTAGGGTACGGTGTGAGTGTGTGACGTGGGGCTTGCTGGGAGGTAGATGTGGGCGGGTGTTGGTGGGGGGGAAAGGGGCGTAGATAGGGGTAAGTGTATGTTTGTGGGGAATGGGGGAACAGGGGGGAGGGTAGTGTGTGATGGGGGCTTAGGTGGGGCAATGTGTGTTTAGGGTGGGAAGGGGGTTTATGGGGTAAGTGGGTGTGTGAGGTTTGCAATGGGGGGGAGGTGTGTAATGGGGGGGGAATGGGGGTTTAGAAGGGGGTGTGTGTGTTAGTAGGTGGTTGGATGGTGGGAAGGTAGGAAAGGGGGGTTAGTGGAGGGTAATGACGGGGGGGGGGGGGGGGGGGGGGGGGGGGCACGTGGCAAGGAGGTGGGGAGCAGGCAACCGTGGCAAGCGCAGGAGATGCGGCGACCGTGGCACGGGCAGAGTCACGTGGCGCGGGCAATGGCGTCGTCGAGGAGGCGACCGTCCACGTGGCGAAGGCGGGGCGGCACAGGCACAAGTGACATGGCGGGAGGCACTGCACGGCAACTTGGCGGGCAGAGGGCGTCGAGCAGAGGACATCGAGGAGCAGGCGCAGGCGGCGCGGTCGAGGGCGGTCGTCACGACAGCCAGGGTAGGGGCGGGCAGATGTCGCAGTCGGCGGACTGGCGCAAACGCGGCGACGGCCAGGTGGACCACGAGGCGACGGAGAGGAGGCCACGTGGGGGTGGGCACGGCGAGTCGCACGGAGGGGGCGCCAGGCCACAGGGCAGCCGTCCGGCAGGGGGGGCGTCTAGGGCACGCAGCGGGCAGCAGGAGCAGGGAGGGAGGAGAGAAGGAGGATAAGAGGAGGAGAGGGAGAAGAAGGAGGAGAGGAGAGGAAAGAAGAGAAGGAGGGTAGGCGGGAGAGGAGGGAGGGAGGAGAGGAACAGGGATGAAGAAGAAGAGGAGGGGAGAAAAAGAAGATGGAGGTGGAAAGGGAGGGGCACGACAGGGAGAAGGGAGAGGGAGAGAAGGCAGGGAGGCGGTTGGAGGGGAAGGGGTCGTGATGAGAGGGGAGGGGGGATAGGGAAAGGTGGGGGTGGGAAGGGGCAATGGGCAGGGTAGGGGTAGGGGTTGGGTAGGGTAGGGTGGGGTAGGGTAGGCCATAGGGGGGGTGCCCGAGGGGTGGGGTAGGGGGAGGGGGTGGAAAAGTGAGGTTAGGGAGGCTAGGATAGGGGCCCAGGGGGGGTAGGGGGTACCCGAGGGATGGGGTAGGGGTAAGGGCAATGGGCGGGGTAGGGGTGAGGGTTAGGGGTAGGGGTAATGGGCGGGGGAGGGGTAAGGGTAGGGTGGGGTAGTGTTAGGACCCAAAAAGGAGGCGTACCCCCATCCCGCGCGCGTGCGCAGGGCGGGGTAAAAAAATTTACCGAGACGGGATTGAAAGGGCGCCCAGATGCTGGGATGAGGCACGCGGATGCGACTGGGGCGCGTTAAGACGCGGAAAATTGAAAACGAACGCGTTCACGCGCGAAACGGGGCGCGCGAAAACACATAAAAATAAAGAAAATTTAATATCTCCCAATCCGATCGTCAAAACGAAATGTCATAAAAACAAAAAGTGGGCCGGATGACAGGGGCAAGACAGGGAAAATGTGCAACGGGGGCTCCGGGGAAAGACAAGGCGTTCACATGCAAAAAAAAACACAAAAAACGGATCAAAAAACACAATTAAAAATTAATATCGAAAGATCCGTGCATCGGAACGAGGGTCAGGAAAAATGAAAAATGTGTAGAAAGACGTGCCCGACAATCCTATCACATCAAAACATAGTTCCGACTGAGATAAGATGCGTTCACGTGGGAAAAACCCAAAAAACAGACCCGAAAAGGGGATCAAAAATTAATATTGGACGAACCGTTCACCGGAATGACATGCAGTAAGAAGGAAAAATGTCCGCATGAAGGGATAGCATAGGGTTGTCATGTTAAAACGCAATTCCAGTGGAAGTAGGAGGGATTCATATGCAAAAAATACCAAAAATACACCTAAAAACACATTTAAAAATTAATAATTAAAAATCCAAAAGTCGAAAGAGGGTGAAGGAAAAAGGAAAAAGGTGGGGGAAGGCACGAGGACACAACTATCAAATCAAATTGGAATTCCGATCCAAACAGGGCAGGTTCACATGGAAAAATGTCAAAAAGACGCACGAAAAAGTCTTAAAAAACCGTAAAATTAATATTGGACAAACTGTGCATCGGAACGACATGGAGTAAAAAGGAAAAATGTCAGGGGAAAAGTGGTTGTCAGGGCTATGACGTGAGATCACGGTTCCAAAGCAAGCAAAGCGCGTTCACATGGAAAACTGGCTAATTTGTGTAAAATGCTTCAAAAATTAATAACTCGAAAACCGTGCACCGGAAAAGGGTAGGTAAAAAGGAAAAATGGTCAGTTCAAAGGGAGGAACAGGGCTAAGGTTGGATGTGGACTTCAGTGAACGTAGGGTGCATTCACATGGCAGGACCCCAAAATCAGGGATTTAAGGAGAACTGCAAGAGAACAGCCCCAAGGATGGGTGGAAAATGAACGAATGGGTGGGAAGGGACCCCATCAAGGTAAAAGCAAGTCATGGCAGAGAGGCATTAGCAAGTTAAGGCATATGCAGAGGGGTATGCAATGTAGATGCGCAGGGACGCGTCCCCACACTTAAGACCTTAACGGATAGGGTTAACCGAGCAACAGGGACCTAGGACCACACAACAGACCAACCACTAACGTCCCCACACTTAAAACATTAACGTCACTGAGAAACAGAAGCTGTAGGGTTAGAAAAACTTGCCCCATGTTGTCGGGAATCAAAGTTGATTGTCAATGGCACTTCCACTGTCTTTGTCGGCTCAGAAGGTACCAAGACATCTTCTCGGCACACGTCCTTCATGGCAGGGACCACACAACAGCACCCAGGGAGGTAGCTGGTTGAAGGAATCGCAGGAAAATTATCGATGATAAGGAATATGGCACTCAACTCACAGTCACTCAAATGGAATGAAAGAACAGTCACTCGCCCCATGGCTAATATCACTCGAGGAAGAATGATTGAAACCCATATCTCGTACCCGGTTTAGAAATCTATAGGAGAATGGTATAGAAGAAGTATGCCAGGGTGCACAGTTGATGGTGCATTAGTGCGTCCAACCCGTTTGGCATAAGTTCAAGGAGAAAGGCAAGGGAGCCTTACAGTGCAGTGTACAGAATAGGGTGATGTGTCCTGTGATGACGGCAGAGACCCATCCCGTGGGTGCATAGGGAAACATGAACATACCTTACTCCAAGTGTCGTAACGTCCCTCAATCTCACCTCTTGGTAATTGATTGAAGAAACACCAGTCACACTCAGCCCACCCTCTGTCTCACGCTCTGTTGATAGATATAGGAGGGCAGCCCTTTCCTGAAACCCATTGATGTAATCCTCACAGTCACGTGTACAAAGGTTGTATGCCTTGTGCGCATTGGAAGGTGCAACTGTGCATCCCGCCCTGTGTCGGCATACAGTGCGAAAAAGAAAACCAGGGAGCCTTATGGTGCACTGCACAAAAATAAATTGTGCTTTGTGCATTGAGAGGCCCATCCCGTGCGTGCAACACTCCATTCGCACTTCTCACCTCTCATTTGATTTGAAGGGAAAAAGACTGATCACTCGCCCCACCCTCTGTCTCACTCGTTGTTAATAGTTACAGAGGGCAACCATACTCACTTCCCCATCCGGTTAGGATGAAAGCTCACGTCACTTGATTGTTTGTCGACGAAGATCGCATCGTCAGTTGTTGAAGAGGCATACCCAGGGAGGTAGCCATCAGATCGAACGTTGTGTTGGATAGAACATGGCGTCTGCTAGAGGAAAGTTAGACGCTTTGCAGAGAGACCCAGGACACAGCGTACCAAGGGAGGTAGCTTCGGAACTGGATCCTGGAAATTTCAATTGATGATGCCACTTTCTGGACTGCTGGGTGTTGCCACCTTTTCCACAGCCAGCTTCGCGCCCAAGGGTGTATACCACCTTTTCTTGGAACGAGGCCTGCTATGACAGGGAATTGCTTCCTTTTCTCCCATAACAGATTTGTTTTTTTTTTCTTGTTCTCCTACTCCCGAGGGTATTTCCACCTTTTCTCAAAGAATAGGTCGGCATGACAGGGACCTAAGTCCTTTTCTCCCATGACTGATATGTATATTTTCTTTTTTTTTTCTTTTCTTCGAATTAAGTAAGGGAATGGTAGAAAGACCATGTATCAGAACCAACCTCACCACTGTCGCTGGTGGAAAATAGAGGATAAGAGATCAAGGCTGGAAGGTGGGGTTGAGGGGACAAAGGGTTGTGTCCACCTCATCAGGAGTGGCTGAAGAACGGCTATCAGAATTAGCATCATAAGAAGTATAGTGCCGCGCCAATGAGGGAAAGGATCAGGTGACCATGATTGTCAAGATCCCCAAGAGGAAAGTACTTCTTCAGGCGATATCCATTGATCAGGAAGGGATCATCAGAGGCATCAACGGTCTACACTTGGACAGAGCCAATGGGATGACAGCAAGTACCTTATATGGGCCCATCCATCGTTGTTGGAGCTTGCCAGGAAACTTTCCAAATCATGAATCATAGGCTAGGACCAAATCACCTTCGTTGAACTCCTTGTGCTTGATGAAGCTGTCACGGTAAGCCTTACGTCGAGCTTGCGTGGCTTCCATGCACTGTAGAGCCATCCTACGAGTTTTGTCCAAACATTCCAAGTGCAGGAGACGGCATTGTAGTGAATCATCGTCTCCCAAATGCTCTTTGATAGCCACTCTCAAAGAGGGTACTTCCAGTTCAACAGGGAAAACAACTTATGTACCATACACCAGCTGGAAGGGTGTCTGTCCTGTTGCTGCTTTATGGGAGGTTCTGTACGCCCAGAGGGCCTCTATAAGTCGATCACCCCAATCACGACGATGTGCAGCAATTGTTCTTATCAAAATCGAGCAGAGGATGCGATTGGTGACTTCGACTTGGCCGTTGGCTCTGGGGTAATAAGGAGTGGACTTGCGGTGCCGGATCTTATACAACTCTGTCAACTCTTCCATGACTTTATTAATGAAATGAGTGCCTCTGTCACTTACCAGCTCTAAGGGACTGCCAAAACGGGTGATGATATTCTCGTACATGAATAGGGCCACGCTGTTACCATCGTCCTGCTTTAGGGCTTTAGCTTCACACCACTTTGTAACATAATCCGTACATACAAGGATGTATCGGTTCTGTTTCCTTCTAGTAGGAGGATCGATCGGGCCTACGAAGTCAATGCCCCACTTCTCGAACGGCTTCAAAGGAATGACAGGTTGCATTGGCATGGCACTTTTCTTGGTAGGTTTCCCCATTCGCTGACAAGCATCACATCTTTTACAGTAATCATAGGCATCCTTATGAAGGGTAGGCCACCAGTATCCTACTAGCAGAGCCTTCCTGGCTATAGCTTCTCCTGCAAAGTGGCCTCCACATGGCTCGTCATGGCAAGCCTTCAGAACAATCCCAATCTCATCTCCTGCAACACGTATTCGGAGCACTTCATCTTTGCCTTTCTTGTACAGTGCGCTGCCTAGCAGGGTGTAGGGAGCTGATTCTAACATATGCTTCTTTCTCTCTCGACTAGAAATGCCAGGAGGATACTATTGCGTTGCCAGCAGATTGGCAATGTTTGCATACCAGGGGGTTACGGTTTCTACTAGGAAGAGGGAAGCATTGATGACACCCAAAGAAGCATAAAAACAAGGCACAAAAGAATCCAAGCAGGCATCATATTTTCATTTTTTGTCAAGAGAATAATACTACATTGTTACAAAATCACCAAAAAGAGATAGAGATATGAGGGGGCCACATCCACATCCACATCCATAATAAATAAATGGTATACACAAAAGTGTTACGTGCATGCATTTGTGAAGGGTAGGAATACTCAAAATTAAAGGCCAAAGGTCTTATAATATCAAATGTATCAAAGTCAAAGAAAGAATAAAAATATGAAGGGGCTTTTTGGGGAAGAGGTGGGATGGAGTGCACGAATGGTTATGTGCCTCTTTCCCTTCCCTCTCTTGTCCGATGGCACATTCTCCTTTTTGGTGGGGCAAAAAGTTGTTCTCTCTCCTCTCTCCTCTGTCTTTTGTGCAGAAATTCTTTTCCCTTTTGTTCTTGTATAATTGTTGAAGCTATGGATGAAGATGATGAAGATAACGAATCAGTTCATTATTAAGTGAAAGATTTATGGTTTCTTTTCAGTTTTGAGATTAATGGCTCAGCCATGTGCATAGATTTTGCATGCTTCTACCTTGGTTTCATGTTCATTTCCTGCCGTGGGAGGGTTGCTATCATTTTGGTGCGCAGCCGGGGAAGAAGCTGATCTCAACAACTACAATTACAGAGAGATTCTATGATCTTCTATGCTATGAACCCTCAAAGAAGGAAGAAGAAGATGGCAAGGGGTTTCAGAGTAGGAAGATCAAAGACAACCAACAAGAAGAGAAAGTAGTAGAAGAAGAAGAAAACAATTCTCCCCTTCGTCGACACCCTACAGAGAAATGATGACAGATCAGTCCTGAGTGATGGCAGACCATGGATTCGATGAAGATTAGTCGTCAAATAAACCAGATTGAGGGAAAAATTCACCATAGATTGATGGAAAAATTTGTCGTAGATTGATGGAAGGAGGACCCATGGATCATGCAGACACTGTGTACCCTTGCATTCCAGCGGCCTGCCTGTAGAAGCTCATCTCGGCCTCCAAGAATGGCGGCACAAACAACCTCGTCTGCGAGGCTTTTGGTCAGAGGCCACCAGATCTCCCTCTGGCACGCGGACCTTAAAGCCTATGGGCACCACATCATCCATTGCCCCACCTTAGACAAAGCCCCCTAATCCTCCCTTAACATCCTCCCTCAACAACAAATCCCACCCCCATCGCTTCTGCAAGGACAAATTCTAGCTTGTTTTAGCCCCAGGAAAATCAACCAACAATCAGAGCAGGCAATTGATTCGACATCAAAGCAGAGACATTCCCCTCATCAATCAGACCAAAGGATTAGTGCCACATCAAAGTAGAGATAAATCTCTTGATCATTGCAGGGGATCTTCTCTGAACCGCCTTAGCCTCACTCCATCGAGTGATGAGCAAATGGATTGCAAGGATGACAATCAGGAGAACTCCCCTTCCTCCTGCTTAATCAGCCCCAAATCCACTGAAAAACTATCTGCTTATCAATATCTCAATAAGGGAATTATCAATTCACCCTCTTCATCTTCTTATTCTTCATCGCATTTGGCTACCGCTCTAGAAGCCCATTTCCCATCATTTATTGATGTGGAGGATGCTCTGTCTGTTTTGGAAATTGCACATCAAAAACGGGCCAAAGGGGAAGAAGAAGAAGCAGCATCAATCGTAGAGAGAGAGGCAGTCGCAGAAGAAGAGAGTGTGTACTAGAAACACAGATCAGAGACGTTTCTGAGAGAGAGAGAGACAGAGAGTGTGTGTGCGCGCACACACCCCGTTTTCCACATGCTATGCTGGTGAAGTTGCTAGTGAAGTTGTAGTGCTCGGTTGGAGTTGCAGGTATGGCTATGGATAGATAGCAAGCATCTCAAGAGACAGAAGAGAAAGAAGAGCCTCGTTGGAAGCCGAAGCAAAACGATTGCGAATGGACAGACTTGAGAAGATGAAGAAGTATGCTAATGCGCAGCTCGATCGTGATTGTCAGAAAAGTTAGAGGCCATACGGGCACAGAGAGAACAGGCCATATCAGAAAGAAGGGAGAACCTCAGACAGTTCCTTGAGGATGAAGATAATGCATTGGATGAGGAAATGAAGACTGGTAACTTGAATTTGGCAGAAAGAAGAAAAATGAGACAAATTGAACCCTCCTCCTCAACATCCTATCCACAATCCCATAGGCCTCCTTTGGTACTCTCGTTGCACAGTCGGGACCTGTGCATCTCATCCCCTGCACACATGAAGAATCCCTCAACCTTCCCCTCTTCCTTCAATATTCAGTGCCTTCAAATGCACTCTTTGGTGGCATTGTAGAGCCTCCTCTTTCACCCCTTCCTCTGCCCTTGTTTAGGCAGACCAAATCCTATCAACATCATCCCTCGCCACTCATCATGCCTGGTGGGGGCCATCGATACTAGATTTTTGCATCGTGTCTACATCTCTCAAGAGCAGGATGTGCCCAACAATGTTGTCCTTCAGTTTTGTCCTTGCAGCAGCAGGGATCGATCCATCAAGCTTGAAGCTCCCTTCAAGACCTTCAGTTACTGTAATGAGGAAGATGAAGAGGATAATTCCAAGGAGGAGGGATGTTTTAAAGGATAAGAAGAGAAGAGGTAGACAGGGGTGTTGCCACAACCCCAACGGCATATCTACAAGGCGGTCCTCGTTGACAGCCCTCCCTCTTCGTCCTTCATCAACAACGGCCTTCTTCTCCTCTTAACTTTGTCTCCTCCCTGGTCTTCCTCTCCCCTTTTGTCATCCACCCTTCCCTTACCTTACCTTTCAACATTGCCTCCCTTCCTCTTCCAATCTCATTTTTCATTACCCCTTTACATCCCCTTGATCTCTCTCGTTCTCCACAAAGCAACGGACACACTTAAACCCTTAAAATAGTCTAGGTTAAACGAAGTCATTATATTATGAAATTAAAAAGCATGTCCCTTGCTCTCCTATGTACACCTACCTAACTCCTTACCTCCTCCTCAATTGGACATACTCATAGTTCTCCAAGCACCCCAACACACACAAAAATAAAACATAGGTGAGCCTTTAAAGAAAGACACATAATACTGAAAAATTGTCCATTAAAAATACATCATTTTCATCACTACATATTCCCATGCTCTTGCTTATCTTATTGATGGCTTCTCTTAGCCTTCAAAAAGATTAGACAAAGGTCTAATTTGAGAGGACCTAAGAAGACTTATTTATCAACAATAGTCTCTTCCTTCCCTCACCCTTTGAGCTACATAAATAGGAAGTCATCCTTATTTCCCCTATTAGGATGGAGGAGTTGTGCTCATGATCCCTTATTGAAGATAGAACCCTATCTTTCAGAGACTATACCAATTTTCAGTGTGGGAGTATAGTGGAGGCAGGAGTTCCCTTACTCTGGTGGTCGTGGATTTGGAGTCCCATACCCTACCATGGCTAGGCCTCATCCTTGTGATCAAAGTTGTTTTACTAACAATTTTGGAAGTTGTTTTGTGTTAGACAGTGGTTCTTCTTTGACAAGGTTCGCGAGGACGCTTCACATTTCAGTGTGGGAGGAATATGATGACACCCAAAGAAGCATAAAAACAAGGCACAAAAGAATCCAAGCATGCATCATATTTTCATTTTTTGTCAAGAGAATAATACTACATTGTTACAAAATCACCAAAAAGAGATAGAGATATGAGGGGGCCACATCCACATCCACATCCATAATAAATAAAGGGTATACACAAAAGTGTTACGTGCATGCATTTGTGAAGGGTAGGAATACTCAAAATTAAAGGCCAAAGGTCTTATAATATCAAATGTATCAAAGTCAAAGAAATAATAAAAATACGAAGGGGTGTGCTTTTTGGGGAAGAGGTGGGATGGAGTGCACGAATGGTTATGTGCCTCTTTCCCTTCCCTCTCTTGTCCGATGGCACATTCTCCTTTTTGGTGGTGCAAAAAGTTGTTCTCTCTCCTCTCTCCTCTGTCTTTTGTGCAGAAATTCTTTTCCCTTTTGTTCTTGTATAATTGTTGAAGCTATGGATGAAGATGATGAAGATAACGAATCAGTTCATTATTAAGTGAAAGATTTATGGTTTCTTTTCAGTTTTGAGATTAATGGCTCAGCCATGTGCATAGATTTTGCATGCTTCTACCTTGGTTTCATGTTCATTTCCTGCCGTGGGAGGGTTGCTGTCAAGCATCAGGGAGGTTTGGATCATCCTGCTCCCCGTTTGCAGCTTGTGGGATACGCGACAGATGATCAGCCAGAACATGGGAACGACCAGGCTTAGTAATCACCTCAAAGTCGAACTCCTGGAATAGAAGGAGCCATCTCATCATTTGTCCTTTCACATCTGCTTTGTTCATCAGGAAGGACAGGGCCTCATGATCCACATAAAATTTAAAGTGGGTGGAAAGGAGGTAGTGGCAGAACTTCTCTAGGGCAAACACCATTGCCAAGCACTCCAGCTCTATCACTGTGTAGTTCCGTTCCCTATCAGTGACTTTTCAGCTTGCATAATAGATCGGTTGATCCAGCTTCGAGGAGCCCTTTTGGCATAGGACAGCGCCTAAGCCTTCAATAGATGCATCAGTATGTACATGGAACTCTTTCATCCAATCATGAGGTTGCAGAATGGGTGCCTCAATCAGACACTGCTTCAGAGTGTTGAAGTCTGTGTCACATTCTTCCATCCAAGTAAACTCTACATCTTTCCTCAGAAGCTTGTGCAAGGAGGTTGCCTTTGTTGCAAAATGGGCTATGAACCTTCTGTAGTAACCCACATGGCCTAGGAATCCCCTCAACTATTTGAGGTTGGTGGGTGCTGTCAGAGCTGTGATCTTTTCGATCTTTGCAGGGTCTATTGATATCCCTTGTGTAGAGACAATGTGGCCCAATAGAACTCCAAAAGAGACCCCAAATATGCATTTGTCGGGGTTGAGGGAAATCCCATACTCCCGGCATCGGTCAAAGCATTGTTCCAAGTGTCCCCAGTGTTCACGGATCAAACTATAGACACAGAAGTCATCCAAATATACCTCAATAAAGTCTTGCAGATGATTTTGGAATGCGGCCATCGTGACTCGCTGGAAAGTAGCAGGGGCATTGCAGAGCCCAAACGGCATCACTCGGTAAGCGTAGGTCCCCCATTCTATGGTGAAGGTTGTTTTGGACTGGTCTTCTTCTGCGATTTGGACTTGGTTGTATCCACTGAACCCATCCAGAAGGGAATAAAGCTCATGTCCTGCCACTGTGTCCAATAGTTGGTCTATGAAAGGGATAGGAAAGTGATCCTTCTTCGTCTTGGAATTGAGCTTTCGGAAGTCCACACATATACGAAGCTTGCCATTCTTCTTGGGTACCACCACGATGGGTGAAACCCATTCACTGTTTGCCACTAGATAGATGAACTCGGCTTCCAGAAGCTTCAACAGCTCTGCTTTTACCAATGTGGAATAATTCGGGTTCATTTGCCTCTGTCGTTGCCGTACTGGCTTGGCATCAGGCTCCAAGTCAATATGATGCTGACATATTGTGGGATCAATCCCCTTTAGGTCTGTGTAGGACCACGCAAACATGTCCAAATTTTCTTTCAACAAGTTGTACAAAGTTGACAACTCCTCTTCTGGGAGGCTGCTACCCACCTTCAAATGGCGTTCCGTACCCTCTGCATCCACAAAAGTTAACTGCCTTTCACCTTCTACTTCATGGATGAAGGTCCCACGGACTGCTTCTGGATACAGATCGAACTCCTTCAAGGAAGTGATGTCCTCTTTGGCTTCCCACTAGACCCAACTTCTTCTTTTGATGGAGACTTAATTTGCTCCTTGAGATGCTGAAATGGGATTAGAGCCGTTTCGGGTTTGGTTTCACAATCAATCACCTCTTGGATTGAAGACTCCTCTTCTAATGACACGTCCAGAAACGTCACATAACAGGGACCCTCTAATGCCTGTTGGGTTTGTGAGACTGGTGCTTGTTGGCACTGTGCATCATCATCATCTTTCTTTGGCAAGGGTGGGTGAGGACGGCAAGAGCCACTACTAAAAGACGGCTAGTTCTTCTTAATCCATTTCTTATAAAGATTTTGCATATGAGAAGATCCATTTACCAGACCAAATGGTACCATCTCCATTCTGTCCCATAGCATGAGCTCGTCTACTTCTGAGGCTTCTGGAACTTCTTTTTCATATGTATCCTCTTCGGGTGGAAGAGACTCTTCCGTCTCGCTTTCATAACCTTCTTCGTCCATATCATCTCCATCCTCTTCTGTCTCTGTCTCTGTCTCTGGCTCTGTTTTTGTCTCTGTAGGAGCTCTGTAAGAGAAGAACAGGTTTTCTGTTTCACCTTCTGCCTCTATCTCTAGCTCTGCTATGGCCATGTAACAGGGAGAGCAGTACATCCATGCTTCTATCTCAATGTCAGAAGTGATTTCGGAAATCGTTCCTGGTTCAGGCAGGAAGTATTCACCTATTGATAATGGCTTCGCATCTTTTGGAAGTCGACTTACAGTATCCACTATTAAGGAACGTGCCACTGTTTTCTTGGGAAGCATCTGTTTGACAGTATCTTCGTTTGCTGATGTTCCATCTGTAGCCTCATTAGGGGAGTCAGAAGATAATTCCAAGGAGGTAGATCCATGTCCTTTTTGAGAACCATATAACTTCAGCACCACTTTGTTGGGTCCTCTACCCAAGGTCAAGGTTCCTTTGAACCAATCCATCCTTGCTCTGGCTTCAAAAAGCCATGGTCTCCCCAGTAACAGAGGGTAGGATGTACCATAAGAATTTGGCTTCACCACCAGATAGGTTAGCCAATAATCTTTTCCAGCCACTGTAGTCTTCACATATGGGAGAATGCCCAAAGGCTTGATTCTGCTCTGATCCGCCAATCTGATGAGCCATTGGGTGGGTTGCGCACCTTGTAGGCCTAGATCCTTCATTGTCACATCCGTCATAATGTTCACTGATGAACCTCCATCAATCAGTGCATTTGCAATGAAGCAGCCTTCAATCCACACACCAGTCTCTGGGGTACCCGGATCTAGGAAGGCGTTAGCTACGTCTACTTCTTTGACAGGCTCTGGAGCTTTGTTGGACTTTGTTGCTGTTGAGGGAGCAATCTTTAAGCCACGTCTTCTTGTCAGTATATTTTTGAACCTTTTTCGGCAACTGGGAGACAACATCAATAATTGTCGAAATGTGAGGTTTGGTTTAAAGGTATCTAGATCTCTGACCAGATCGTATTCCTTAATAGGATCCACTAGCTTCTCTAACCGGTTAGGGAATGGGGCAACACCCATTTTCATTCTCCTTCTTTCTTTCAACAGAGGTATCATGGGAACTTCTTCTGCCACTTGTGGCACTTCCTCCTCTTCTATCTCCTGGACCTCTGATCCTGTCTCTGAACTGTCTCTGTGACTCTCTGTGGCACTGTAGTACTCTGTACGGCACTGTCACGCTCTGTTCTGTTCTGTTCTTCTGGTGGAAGATCGAACGTCACTGTTCTGGCAGGAGGATTGTTTTCTTTCTGGATAGGTGGTTCCTTCTTCTTTGCACGTGTGATGGCAGCAACTTCCAATTCCACTAAATTGGAGGTAGGCTCTTGGGCCTTGGCCGGACTATCAGTAGCACTGTTTTTCACTAGGGCTGGGCTTGGACAGTCTTTTGCAGTGTGGCCTTCTCCTTTGCATTGACTGCATAAGGGCTTGTAATCCACAGACCTTCTGGGATTTGGACAATTTGGTGAAATGTGTCCCTTTTCTCCACATCTGTAACACTCCACTTCTGATCTCTGACCACCGCCAGACTGTCTTCCTCTGTAACTTTGGGATGGAAACCTTCTAGGTCCGAAATTAGGACCAAACTCTCTAGGCTTGGGTCCAATATCCTGCGTTGTCAGTTTGGATTCTAGCAAGTCGAATCTTGCGTCTTCTTCCTTCCTTCTCCTATCATGCATCTCCTTCAGAGAGCAAATATCCTCTGTATGGTTCTTTCGCAAACAGTAGGAACAGAAAGCTCCAGGGATGGTTGGTTTTCGTGTACATTCAGTGGCTAAATGTCCTGCTTGATGACACTTACCACACCAAGTATTTGACCGTATCACATCTCTTCCTACTCTTGCAACGTTGGATATGCTAGCGGTATTCACTTTCAGTGTCTGTAGCTGCTCTGTAATAATCACATCCATTAACTCCTTTTTTATATTTGCAACTGAGTTGGATAAATAATCCTTCATTAAGCTTTCTCCTCCTGAGGTACTGGCAGTAGGGTTTTGAGGAGTCTCTGTAATCACTGCATAAAAAGGTTGGGCTGGTGCAGAGGGATCTCTGTTCTGATTTTGATTCAGAGCTCCTATTTGAACTGTTGGCTATTGGCTCCAGTTGGTAAGGTTCCACTGTTGCTGCTGATTTGGCATCGAGGAAATTGGTTGGGACCATTTTTGTTGTGGTTGAACCATCATTGGAGGCATTGATTGTGGCCACTGTGGATTTGGTGCACTGTACTTGATATTGGGGGCATCTGTTGGTAGGGGTAGGGGACAGTCCCTGGGACTGCATTTGGTGGGTACATCATTCCTGGTATCAGAGGAGGTAGGACTCCTCTTCCTGGATTCATCGCCAATCTAGCTTCCACTTCATCGTACAGTCTTGCACCTTCTGTTGTTGCAGGTTGCAGTGTGGCTGGTCTTTGCAGCTCCACAAACTTACGGACTTCTGGTTGTAATCCCCTGAGAAACATCCCCTTCTGAATGCCATCATCTAGATTATGGTTGGTCCATCTCTTCAGGATGGATTCCATTCATGAGACATAAGCTTCTACTTTTTCTCCAGAGAACTGACTTAAATTCATAAATTCCTCTCGCATCCGCTCTTCAAAACCTTCACGCCTGAATTTAGTGAGGAAGGCCAACTTCAGGTCATCCCATGTGCCAAAAGTTCCTGCTGCTTGTCTCTCATACCACTGAAACGCCACGCCCTTGAAAGTGGCGGGGAATATTGCTAGCCAATGCTCAGGGGTTCTGGCATTGTTAGCCACACATGCTACCATAAACTCTGCTACATGAAGATCGGGGTCTTCATTGTATTCTCCCTTAAAAACTGGCAATGGGACTACATTCGCTAGCCTGTCATCAATATTTCCAGCATGGATCTGGCTTGGAAGTGGACCTCCAGCAGGAGGAGGAAGGGCTTGATGTGCCATTGGGACTTCTGTAAAGAGTTCCGCAAGGGTGTCAAAGGCAGCTTCTGCTACAAGCTCGTTCTCGGCTCTGATTTTTGCTTTCTCTCTTCTCACGTACCTCTGGACTCGTTCTAACGCTTGCCTCTTTATTGTGTCATTCATCAGGGGTTGGATCCACTATGTTGTTAGTGCTCCATAGAGGGTTAACAGAAGGATTTAGTCTCTGGAGGACTCTCTTGCCAACATTTCTTCTACTTCTTCCTTTTCAACGTCTCTGAATTTTGCTTTCATGCCACTGCACAGAGGAAGGTATTCGGTTCTGAAGGTGTCAAAATGCATATGTCTAAGCATTGTGGTGGTGCCATCATCATAGTAATGCCAGCTTCTGATGGTTTCAATAGTGTATGTTGTAAAGAACACTCTGTCTACCAACTTCCAGTGGGTTTCCAATTGAAAAAATAGAAGATTATCAGTGCACCAAGCATCCCACGTATCTTGCCATTGAGCATCCACGAACAAATTCCAACTCTTTTCCTTCTTGTCTTTGTGAACCTCTACAGACCAAGACTCCTGAAGCTTCTTCACAATCTCCCACTTGATGATGTCTGGAAACTTCTCAATGAATGCCAAATCTTCCATGTATGGTCATTCTCTCTATTTCTGCTCTTCAGTTTGTTCCCAAACAGTTTGCCACCAAGATGCAAGTTTCCACTGCTTCAACAGGAAGAGGAAACTGTCCACTACATAGAGCATGCATCATGATGGTGATGTGTTTTCGCCATTGTGGGATGAACTTCTTGTGGAAAGTGGCTTTGATTATGAGAAATTCCAACTCTTCAGTGGAAGAATGAACTTTACAAACATCCATTGAATTCTTCTCTTCTTGGCAATGCCATTTCCTTCATTTTCAGCCTCTTCTGGTGCTTGTTGATGGCAAGATTCCCCGGCTGTGCACCAAAAACATGGAGCCCCAAGAGGAACACCAAGGAAAAGGGAATTATCTTGCAAGAAAATCTATCTTGTAATATCAACAAGATTGTTTATTATGTTTTATATGATCACAATGAAGAAAAAAACACCAGGCACAACAAATCTTCATGCAGCATCATGTAGATCTCCCACGGATTTGATAGAATCAACCATATTCTTCAATATCTTCACAAAATCCATCAATATAACAAATAAAAAAAAGGAATACACCATCTTTGAATGGAAATACATCACATAGTATTCATCTTCAATATCTTCATAGTCTTCTCTCTCAATCTCTCACATACAATCACTCTGTTTTAGTAGATTTGGCTATCTCTGACTCTCTCTCTCTCAATAATACATCATATCCTCACTAAAATCTCTTAAAATCACTCTCAATAATCCTTCTTAGGTCGTGGATACCCCTCCCAAGAGGTATGTCTGATATGAAGAGTCACCAGAGCCACTATAGTGTCTTTTCATAGCTCACTACTGTCACTCCACTCCAGTCTTTACTTGAGTCTTCAGCAGCTACTTCTTTCACTTCTTTCAGATCTTTTGCACTTGTATTCACCTCTTTCCAAGGCTAGAAAACTTTCCCAAGCTACACTCTCATCCATCAGAACACATACAGAAGCATACAGAACAGTCACAGTACAGTACCAGAACAACTACAGTACAGAACAGAATAGAGACAGAAGCTCTACAGAAGACCTACAGAAGGTTACAGAAGGTCATCAAAACCTCATAACTCATATTCAAACCATTCCAAACTCTCAAAAACCATTCAATAATCTTTCACAATATCTCAATCTTCATCAATCAATACTCCATCCCTCCTTAGAGAAGACAATTAGAACAAAACAGAACAAAACAGAAGCTATACAGAACCTATCAGAACATCACAGAACCTCATATCTCCATTAATAAACATCATGAACTTCCAAAACACAATCAATATCATCCAAAACACTCTCAAACCACTTCCAAACCAATCAATCATCTCATAAAATCATCCATTCAGCTCTCAAAAACAACAAAAATCAGCCAAATAACTAGTCATTTCAACACTCAACATGTTTGCAGATTGAATCAAATGTATTTATCATTCTCTTCTTGGTCACAACAAGTTGGCTAAGCGGGGTTACTTGCCAATATAGAGGAGAGTGTCATCTCAAAATTGGAGACCTTGTGCTTCTTCTTGCTTACCTAGACTTGCATATACATTTTTTATGACGATGATGCTACTCGTATTAGTGAGATCATGTTTGCTACATGTTTGTTGTGAGTGATGACCTTACTAAAATCACTGATGGTGGAGATGAAGTCTCTAAAGATAGAGAAATCTTGACTACAGTGGAACCCATAGTCATTTCACTAGCCAGTGAAGGAGACACTAGATTAACTCATGTGACTGGAGGATCTCTACATGACATTGAAGATAAAAGAGAAGAGTGCAAGCTTGTGTGCTAGATTAGCCCCATCTAGGTGAACTTTGTTGGATTTCCTCTAGATGATTTACCTCAATTGATTGAGCATTTGAGTTGTAAGATTGCCAACATGGGAGTCTCAATCAAAGAATGTGAAATACAACATGTGGACTCCTCCATTCTTCTAAAAGGATGGGTTGTTCCAATTTTGGTGGCACAAAAATGAGGATTGAAAAGAGGCAATAGTTTTGATGGGAAAGAAGGAAATAGGAGGAGAAGTCAAATTAACACTACAAAAAAGGAGGTTTGGCCTAAGATATTATGTTGATGGGAAAGGTAGCATGTGCTTGGACAAAGGCTACCCCTTAGCCATAGCTAGATGTCCTTCCAAGAATATTATCAACCCTCCATATATAAGTAGTGAGTTGTTCTCTCCACTATATATGCCTCTAGTTTAAATTTTTATGAAATCATGTATATAGGCAAGAATTGTCTTCATATATTTGTTTTCTAACACATGAATTTTAATGAATGTTCTCTTGCCTATGTTGTATTACATGGAAAGGCACTTTTTGTAATAAACACATCTGACCAAATGTTCATGCTGGTTCATGCTCTTGAGGGACTATGTTCTTATGATGATGAAACCATGATTGAAAAGGAACTACTTGAAATTTACATTTTCACTTAAGGTGTTATTTATGCAATGTCAATGAGCTAGTGTTTCTATGTTTTCTCATGTTTGCTCAAGTATTTTGAGGTGAAGTGTATTATACTTATGATCACACACATTGAAGGCTTGCCAATTACATAATTTAGCTAACCTTGAAAAGAAGGTTAATGGAGTTGCAAGCTATGGATAGAGGTTTAGAAGAAAGGGTTTTGTACTAGGTTTAATTATCTCTTGTCGCTTCTTTTGATCTCCCTATGATGTTTGAGAGTAATGCTTGCTTTCATGATACCATTATATTTGGGGGCTCCAATGCACCATAATGATTGAGATCCTTATGAGTTTATCATGTGTCATCCTATGACACAAGTTTAATTTTATTGTCATCCAAGTGCTAAACAAGACCATTGAGGAGCCATCTTGTGCTTTCTTTTAAGACGTTATCGTACTGCTGCGCATCTGAGGTGTGGAATCCACCAAAACATTATGTGTGTGGGATTTGTTACTTTGTACATACTTAGTCATTATGTTTGCACTTTTGTTCTGCGTGGGCAGTATAGTGAAGAGGGTTTGGAGCAAGAGGAACTTATCTGTAATGCTCTAGTTGGCATGCATACCAAGTTTGATTATATTGAGGATGCATACTCAATATTTTCCATCTTACCTTGTCTTTTAGTCTGGAAAGCTGTTCTTGGGCTTTTACACATATGCCAAAGGTTACTCCCTTACAAAGAAGAGCTTTCAGAAGAGCTGCTTTCTTCAGATGCTAGAGTTGCTGATGTGTTTTGTGAGAGGATCACATTGGAAGTAATGTAGCTTGTTAAAGCAAATGCCAGGCATATTAAGTCATCCACAGGCTAGAAGACTATTTGTCATTGCTGTCAATTACTGCTTGTCACTTAGAGGCATCAAAGGCTGGCTTTCAAACATTGGTTTTCATTATGGTAGATGGTGTGCACTTAACATATGCGAATAATGTCCTTTGTTTGGATATTGCACATGCTTTTGTAAAGGTATCAATTGGTGCCCCTCAAAGGTCTTTCCATTCATTGGACCTTATGATAGAATCTGCGAAATGTCTTGCCAAGTGGTCAGACAAGCTAGACGAGGAGGTTTTGACCAACAGTTCACGGGAGCTTTGGGAGATGTGGCTGAGACTAGCACAGACTTTGAGATTGGTTATGTATATGGTGCTTTGATATTCGTAGGTGTGGTTGGTGGAGTTCTTTGTGAAGCTCAATATTTTCAGAATGTCATGCGTGTTAGCTTCCGCATTAGATCTTCTATGATTGCTGCTGTGTTCCGTAAAACACTGTGGTTGATTCATGAGGGAAAGAAGAAATTTGCTTCTGGCCGTACCATTAGCCTGATTACTACAGATGTTGAAGCTCTTCAAGGATTCTTTTAGTTGGATGACACCACTAATGAAGTTAGGCTACAAGAAACCCTTGGTGGATTCAGACATTTGGCATTTGGATATATGGGATCAAACATAAACACTCTATGCCCGTTTTTTTTTTAGAGAAATTTTTTTTTTGAGATATGGAACTAGAGAAACCAAAACCTTGGCTTCTACGAGCTATACATGGGAGTAATGGCCTCATATTCTGGTTGGGGGTGGCATTTTCAAATCGTTCCAAAGAGGAGGCCGCTTTTCGGTAGGAAAAAGGGGCATATGGTTTGAGAATAGCAGAAGGTTTTATGGGCAGAAGAGATTTATAAGCGGAAGGGCTTTACCTATCACGGAACAGGGGAAAGCAACTCTCTAGCTAGAAGCCCTGGATCTGGAAGGCAACGGACAAGAATCCAGGATGAGAATAAGAAGGAAAAACATCACTTCGTAAAGGAATTGCGGAGAAAGGGTTCCCAATGCTTTAATTGGACGGCTACATGTAACTAAAACACCAGGCTTTGAGAAAGCGGCAGAGTAAAAAGATGACTAGTGGAAGAACATATGAGAAGTTTCCCAGATTGTAGAATGAGGGGCCACGATTAATCAAACTGACAAATTGTTTTCGCTTTCGGGGCTGGCTGATGGTGTAGGACTTATGGCTGCGACACTGCTGTCCATGCAATTTGCCTATGTATGAGGCATGGCAAGCCCTGCACAGAGACCTTGCTGCTCAATGAAACGCATGTTCCAAGGGACATCAATCTGTCTATTCTGCAAATCTTCTCGAAGACAAAAGATCTGGGGACGGCATGATGAGCGCATTTCCTGGTAGTCGGCATCGGATTGGATTCAATAACGTTAATTTGCAACTACCTTATTCGACTGAGTGTATCTTTTGATAGCTTGCCTTAAGCAAATCAAGCCTTTGACAAGACTTTGAAACCCAGTATCTACACATGGAACGCTTAAATCTCTTGCCACCATCAAGAAGAAACCGAATGCCCTGTAGCATCAACCTGTGACATATAACCTTCTGTTTTAACTTGCCTGGACAACCTTTGGAATTTTGTACAAAACATCCCATCGGGCACAAGCTTGGACTCATCATCAACAATAAACTCGTGTACTTTTTCACTAACTTCAATCCATGATTTTCCAGCCTTCTTATAAGAACCAGTATTTATCTTCAATTCTTCTGTTCTCAAAAAACCTTTCCACATTTGGAGATCCTTATAGACAATTGACTTAAGCACATATGCTATAGCATACACTGAATCCAGTTGCAAAACTCTGTCAAAGCTTTACCTTGCAAGCTCCACATTCCTATGAAATTTACAACCTACAAGCAGAGACCTCAGACTTTCAGATACTGCTTTATGTTCTGTAAACTCAGTGTCAATATAACTGGTTCAGATGCCTTTGAGTCAGTTCAAAACAATATCGACATGGCAATGAAAATGCATGTTACACAAGTTTGTTCTTATCACAGTTCTATTTGGTGAAGAGTAACGTATTTTGGAAGACCTGTGAGAGAGTTTTGACTGTGCAAGAGCTGTGTATATCTATGTAAAATTGCACCAGATCTAGTTGGCTTACAGAAATTTTATCTATGAAAGAGAGCTGCTATTTATATGACATGAGTTTTTGTCAAGATGTTTATTGGAGATGCTCCCATTCAGATGTAGCTGAATGTATGTCACATATTATCTAAAATTGAGCTTTCAAATTGAATCTGATCTCGCTAGATTGACCTTCTATCCTGAAATTATTCAAAGTCCTCTGTGGTCGCGACTTTGCTTTCGAAACCCTTTGACAACGTGTTTGGGGACATGTCCACGGCATTCTAGAAATTTACAATTTAAATTGGGGAAGGTTACTCCTTGATGGGTTTATAAATGTGATGTTCTAGAAATTTAAATTGGGGAAGGTTACTCCTTGATGGGTTTGAAAATGTGATGTCCTAAGGGTCATGTGTTGTTGTGCAAGGATGGATGGTTGGTTGGAGATATTAGGATAGGATCTTTGAGTTACGTTGTTCATTTGTCATATGAATGGCAAACACAATAGGAAACTCATTAGTGTATCAATTAAGAGAGAGAAAGAGCAAGAGAACTTGACTACATGCCTTAATGAGAGCTAAGTCAAGCATGTGTCACCATAAAGAATAGAGTTGAGGATTTCCATTTGGTTTCTCTATTCTTGTAACTTGGGTCTCATTTATTCATTCTACTTGATATAATGAAATGTTTTGTGAAATTTTAATTGCAACACTATAAATAGTTGAGGATATCTTTGAGGAGTTCATGGATGATATGCAACTCAGGTAATTTTTAATATGTTTAGTTATTCAATTAGTTATTTATTTAGTTACTGATTCAAATATTAGCTAATTGTTTAATTATTAGATTATTAATTTTCAAAATTAAAACCTTTAATTATTAGAATATAGAAACCATGATAAGTGTAGAGAGAGGTTTATTTATTTCAATATCTCTCCTTGTTTATATTGATTAAATGATTATATAATTATCTCATGTATAATTTCATTTATTATTTAATTTAATGTGAAATATTATCCTTCAAAATAAAAGTCATTGATAAATATTTGGAATGATATTACCTACTCTTATATCTAGTGCTTTTAATTGATTTTTATCATCATTCCATGTCCTAATTATGATATAGAGAATGCTTGCATGATTATTGAAAGAGCTAGATCTACTAGCTCCTATTCCTTTTTAAGTGTATCTTCAAATATAGCAATTGTTGAAGAAGATGAAGCCATCCCAGTTATGGTGTATGTTTGAGACATTGTCAACCACTCATTTTTAGATAATTTGATAGGGCACAACTTAAAGAAGAAAGGGTGTGCTTCCCTCTTAATTTCTTTTCTTTCTATGGTTTTAAATTTGTCATCTATGATTTGTGTCTTGTGCTTTCTACTTTTTGTTGGGGTCCTTGCTTGTTTTAGCACACAAAGATACAAGGCTTTCCTTATACTTGCACTAAGCATGGTGTCTAAGTCCCATGTCCTCATAGTTGGCACTAAAGGGACACCATGGATTAGTGTAGTTTTTATCGGTGTCTTTGGCTCACTTGGCACACAAAGGTACAAGGATTTTCTTATGCATATACTAAGCATGGGTCTAGGTCTCATATCCTCATAGCTTGACACTAAAGGGACGCTATAATTAGTATAGCCATGCATCTGACTTATTTGGTTTATACCTTGTGCTTTGTTTCTCTTCGTGTTGATGTCCCAAGCTTGGTTGGCACACAAAGATATAAGGTTTTCCTTATGACTATGCTAAGCATGGTATCTGGGTCCCATGTTCTCATGGCTTGGAGCTGAAGGGGCACAATGATTAGTGTAGTCATGTGTCAAACTTTAGTGGTTTGTAGCTTGTGCTTTCCACTTGGTTTTAGTCTTGCAAGCTCGCTTGGTACACAAATATACAAGGTTTTCCTTATGTCTGCACTAAGCATGGTGTTTAGGTCCCATGTCCTCGTAACTTGGTACTAAAGGCACACCATGATTCATGTAATCATGTGTCTAACTCTAGTGATTTGTTGCTTGTGCTTTCCACTTTATGTGGGTGTGCCAAGCTTGCTTAGCATACAAAGACATAAGACTTTTCTTATGTTTGCACTAAGCATGGTATCTAGGTCACGCATCCTTGTGGCTTGGAACTAAATGGACATCAGCATGATTAGCATGTTCATGCATTTGACTTTAGTGGTTTGTAGCTTGTGCTTTTCACTTTCAGTGGATATCCGAAGCTTTCTTGGCACACAAAGACACAAGGCTTTCCTTACCCCTATACTAATCATGGTATCTTGGTTCTAGGTTCTCATGGCTTGGCACTGAAAGTGTAACATTTCCACACAATAAAAGTTAGTTGGTTAGTTCGAAAGTTAGTTAGTCAATTAATAAGTTAGTAAGATTACTAGCCTAAGACTAACTAAAGTAAAAAACTAACTAACATTAATAATTAAGGATTTTTATTTAATTTAAAATATATATTTAAAAATGGAGAGTTTTAAATCCGATATTTCTCTCGGATTGATAAGGACTGTAGCCACCCTTCATGGAAGTTACAACGTGAATGAGACTTATGAGCTATATTAATCACTAGCATTAATGCGTATAGTTTGGATGGTCCAAAAATATTAGACTTTGGAAAAAACTAGTATATTCTAGATATTTTAGATATTATCCTAAAAAGATATGGAGATTTCTAGGACTGGATGTCATTTAAAAGAAAAGACAAGTGATGTTTTATTTAGTCTTAGAGATTTTATAAAAAGAAAAAAATAAAGAGAGAGATTCGCAAAATCGTGCGCACCGTGATTGCAGTCTACAGATAGAAAACAACACTTCGAATAGAGAAAAGAAGGAGTGAATTGAGAGCTTTCTAATCAAGAATCTTGGGGTTTTACCGCCCTTTCGGAGCCAATGGAACCATCAGATTTATAATCTAAGCATAAGATTACTGATCTTTCCAAGATCCCCCTCCACAAAGGGCTCCTCTTCTTAGCGACAAGCGTCTTCTCTAATTCACTATAAATATGAGGCATGGGGAGGCACAAGAAGCAAAAGGAGACTCGGAGAGGCTGCGAGAGAAAGGTAGAGAAAGAGAGGTAGAAGGATACCCCTTTAAGAGGCTACGAGAAGAAGCTTGAGAGAGAGAGAGAGAGAGAGAGAGAGAGAGAGGGGGAAGGAGTTATCTCGAGAGGCTGCAAGCGAGAGAGTTAGCTCAAATTTTCCCTATCTTCCTCTTTGATACTAAGCCTTCTCTTACGCTCCTATCTCGAATCTATTCTGCCTTCTTTATCTCTTGAACCTAATTACGGATGATGGCCCCCAAGCAAAGAATGTCATGTGTAGATTGCAATCCCATAACCAATAATGAAGCTTCAGACGAAGGCATCATTGTCAATCAAATCGTGGTACCAATCGTAAGCAATGTATTTCCAAATTGATAGATGGCTGTTTGGATCCTTGTATGAGATACATTAGGCCCCATACTATGATGCACGAGTATAGGTCGTTTCATCTCATGTATTCAAAATATCTAGCTTGCAAAGTGCATGTATCAAGGGAAGTTAATTGGACCTAGTTGCATATGACTTATTCATTGATAGAGAAATTACAAAGAAGAATTGGTTAGGGGTTATGAATGGCATAATCATGACATTAAAATTTGTGTATACAAGTGTTAAGTAAATTTTACATAGGATCACTCTTTGATCCCAATGGGGAGAGCAGATATGCGATGGAAATGTTATCGTGATTATTCTTGCATTGTTTGGAAAGAATACAATTGATTTTTTGATTGGTTGATCGAACAACATCCTAAATGCTTTTACATTCAATTGGTTGTTAGTTTGTTGTTTGGATGATTGTTCCAAGCGCTTGTGATTTATGCTAAATGCATGGCAAGGGTGTGTGATGACAAGTTGCCATGGGGATAAAGGAATGTTTTATTCGAAAATGATATGAGGGTTGAATGCCTTGTTGTGCTGGGCTCCTAAAGGATTTAATTAAGGCATGATATTTTTCACAAGTGGATCACCTCCGTGATTGCACCACAGATTAATCCAAAGTGGCCACTGCTCGATTCATGGGCCGAAGGTTGAGTGGTGAAAAGGCCAACCAGAGAAATGATGTTTTGCTCCTAGACAGCTTGCAGGTCATGGGGAGCTCGTGACACCCCTTGCTAGGTCTAGAATGGAGTTGAAGATCTCCGTGGCCCCCAACGTCTCGGCATGTTGGGAGATCCTATTCTAGATAAAGGATTGAATTTGTGGTGCCATGTGATTTGGACCATTTACTTTTGCAAGGCAGAAGGGATACACAACTTCTCCTGTATGGGCAAGAGACAAAGATTAACTTGAAGATACGTTAAGGAACTTGTTTGAACTTGTTTGTGAATAGATTGCTTGCTCTATTTTCCTGTCTGTGTTGTAAGTAACGCGAACAAACGCTATTCCCTAAAATGCTTAATTAGTGAAGCTAACTTTAAGTGTCGCACATAAATGTGGTAGCACCTAATTAGAAAACTAAAGATATTGAGGGAAGCGGGTGGGTGGAACCCTTGACGGGTCTGTCCTACGGTAGGGTGGTCCAAGAGAATTGGGAGGCTTCTCACAAGGTTTCACCATCGTTGATCTTAGAAATTACTAGGATAGAACCTCGATTCATACTGTTTTAGGGGACGGGAATGAGACTATGCCCTACGAGAAGAGAGGTCAAGCAACGCATGCCTCTCTTTCCCATTCTCCTTGAATGAAGTGTGGTATGGGTCACCTTTGACTCGGGTATCTCTGTGTAAAGTAAGATGTCCAAGACCCAATGCTAGAATGGTGTCAAGAGAGCTTGGCCACTAGGAGCCAAGATTTGTGGTCGATCTTAGTGGGTCAGGCCGTGAACGTTCTGTTGCGAGGCGGATTCGGGAGACCCTAGGAAACAAACCTCGGAACATTCCATGGGAGTGTCGGGCAGCGACACTTAGAATCATTTCTCGATAGACCACTAAAAGCATGCCTAGACAGCCGATAGGCAGACACATTACAAAAGGATACCATGATTAGTGTAGTGATGCATCTGACTTAAATAGTCTACAGCTTTGTACTTTCCATTGTGTCAATATATAAATAGTGCTAGGTAGATTGAGCCAGTTATCTATGTACATGTACACATATATTCTAAATCAAATAAAAATATTTATATCTAAACAATACACAATATTATACCTAAAGAAGGGGTATGCAATAAATTGTTCTCATATATCGTATAAGTGTAAAAAAGGGGTGGGCAGAGTCATATGACTCTTGTAAGAGTCGTAGATAGGGGGTTTTCTAGAATACTTCACTCCTAGGTGGCATGTCTCCTTTAGAAAGAGTGAACTCCCCGGGCTCTATTCTTGCATTAATATTTAAAAAAAGGATATATCCATTCTTTGTGGCTCTTTTTTATTAAGAAATATGATGAGCAACTTGAGATAGTTGCATGTGGTCTCACAAAAGCTAGGTTTGAGTAGCATAAAAAGTTATCCAAGAATTTGTTGAATGATGGCACCAAACCTCTCTCTTTGAACTTGAGACTATCTTCTATTTTCTTGGCTTTTGATGTTGAAGATGACAGGGAAGTCAAATTTTGCCATGTATGTGTAGGTCATACTTGATCCCATATCTTGCTTTGAACTTTCCCTTAAACAAGGTTGTAAACAAATCTTTCTATGCATTAATTTAGTTTTCACTTTGATACCACCTATGACATGCCCACTTTTGAGATATTCTCAAAGGCACGATTTAGTGATCCACTAAGATGTTTTCCTAGGCGACACTACTCGGTCCTCTTTCGAATAATACTAGGTTTACTGCCTAAACTTTTTCAAGTCCACTCCGCAAATGGAGATTCTTTGCCATTTCCACAAGAATTGACTCGAATTTTGGTTTCTAAACTAAGGTCACCTATCAGATTAACTAGCATCAGGTCTTTAAGCATTTGCTCCTGCTACATCACTCAAACCCTATTGTACTTGGTTCAAGAAAGGTGAGAAACAAGGTGAAATACGGGCACGTCAACCCCTCTGCTCATAGGACAAAGTCTCACTATGTTTCCCTAAAACGATACAAACTTAGGGTGTTGACATATTTTATGTGGTCAATGTTTCCTATACTATAACACATCAAAATGTGGAGAAGCTCTCTACTTATTTAGACTACCCTGCCTTAAGGCAGATTCATTAGGAATCTAGTCCTTCTACTTCCCTTGGTTAGATAGTCTTAGTTAACCAATTATCTAACACATTTATATTGTACAAATAAAATTAGCTCCCTTAATTAGCCTTTTTAATCCTATTGTTCCTTCATGTAACTTAATTCACAACATATGATCATCCTCCATTTTGTGGATGTGATCCCTCATCATAGGGGAATCTCATAGACAAAGCTATCAAAGCTTCAACTTTAGAGATAATCGATGCCCAAATTTCTAGACTTGAAAGAGAGATGCCAATCTCTACCAAACCTCTATAATACTGTAGATACGTCTAACATACATGAGCACAAAATCTATACGACTCAAAAAGAGAAAAGAGTGGGCTCTTGCATTCAACCAATCCCATAAAGTTTCCAAATTCATGGTCACACCATCATGAGGGTCCAAGTAGGTCAAGGTACAAGGACAATAACAAAAGCCCAAAGGTCACAGTCATCAAGGAGACACTCCATATGGCGTGACCATAGAGGGTAGTTCATCCCATCTAGATTGTTAGATGCAGATAGACAAGGCCATGAAAGGCTCGGGGCAGCTAAGGAGAGAAATTCTAGGCTGGTTGTATTTTTTTATTTGGGAGGAGGGCAGGGGAAAGAGAGTGAGTGCAATTTTGTTGGGTTGTTGGTGTCTAAGGTTTTGGATAGCATAGAAACATCATACTCAGTGAGGTGACAATTGATCTAGAGGTTTTTGAGGTTGTTGATCACCACTTCCCTATAAGTGACCCGATCCGATAACATCTTGGTTACAGGAAACATCATTCGTGGTCTCAAGGACAGTAGGTGTCTTTATTTTGGCACTAGGTGGTAGCAGATGAGTGTTGTTGGAACTCTAATCTATAAAGCTAAAGATTTCATTCTCTCTCTTTCTTATTCTCCTCTCCTATCTCTACAAATCCTAAGCTTTTCAACACTTGTTGTATTGAAACTTATTTTCAGTTGTGACCAGGGCTTCTCAGCTAACTTGGGTAGTGTGCCATCAAATCTCAACTATGCACCAGGAAGATTTGCTAGAAAATTAAGGATTTACATAAGATCTAAGAAGAATTGCTCATCTATAGAAAGTTTTATTTGCTTGTAAGAGAAGAGGACCCAAATCTTGTTAGAGATTTGGTCATCCCCTAGACAGATATAGACACAAAATTTTGAATTCTTTTTCACTTCCACTTGAGCTACATGCACACAAAGAGAGAGAGAGAGAGAGAGAGAGAGAGAGAGAGAGAGAGAGAGAGAGAGAGAGAGAGAGAGAGAGAGAGAGAGAGAGAGAGAGAGAGAGAGAGAGAGAGAGAGAGGTGTGTGTATGTGTGTGTGATTGAAGAGAGATAATATTAATATGCTCTATTGGTTAAAATTGTCACCTATGAATGCTGAGGGAAAAGCAAGTGCTCAAGGAAAAATGAGTAATTTAGATTTAAAAATACTTTTGGAAAGATGTAGGTATACGATCTCCTTAAAGAAATTTGCTCTATGAAAGAGGAGAAGATGAGAGATGCCTATTGGAACATTGGAAAAAGAGACATACTAAGATACAAAGTGATTTCACAAATAAAAAGACATGTAGAAAATAAAGAGATTGCATATTCACTTGAAGATGTTGGTTTGGATGCTATTTCCACCAGATGGATCTCTAGCATGATTGGAAATCTTTTAGAAAGTTGAAATGTTGCTCACCCTAACTTCCAAAAGGATTTTGATGTTGAGAAAATTCAAGCATGGGATGCATTATATGCAGAAGCATGAGTTTCACAATGCAAATTTGATAGAAGCGTTACTAAGTCAATATCATGGGACAAGAAGATGCGGTTTGCATATGTTGCTCTTGGACGAGATTTTACCACTTCAATGATAGGTTCTGAAGTAGAGGTCCTTCAAAGTAATTATGCACGTACGTCTCATGTATACTCTATGACTTACCAAAGTGAAGATGAGATAATTGCAGGAGAACAATTGGGAAAATGTGCCTATGGTGTTGTTTTCAAAGTGAAGATTGTAGGTGTGGCAGGATTTGACCGCAATAAAATGTTATAGAGAAAAAGATTACACAAGGCAAGTAGAGCAATGAGAAGAGCGATAGTGATGCCGATCAGACATCCAGTGTCACATCGTATTTCAATGGTGAAAATCTTTTAAATTTCATGACTCAACTTCCTCCATCTCATGGGCAATTCACAAGATTATTCAATGCTTGGGGAGCATGCAAAAGAAAGAATGATGAAGAAACTCAATCGAGGAGTTATGAAATAGTGCAAATAAATATATTTTACAAATGTATCATGTCCATTATGTACACATTAATTTTGGAAAATTTGTGTCGTTTGCATAAAGCAAGATGGCTACACACTGATCTACACCCTGATAATATTGTATTAGATTTTGTTGGTGATATTTGCCATGTGGGGATTATAGATTCGGGCAGAGCTTTGGATTTCTCAAAGATAGGAAAGGCATGTTTTAAGCCACATTGGGAGTGTACTGATGATGACAAAGTATATGCACAAAAACCAGAAAAAATGTAAAGTAGACCATGCACAAAGAAAATGGTTAGCCCCTAAATTACAAGATACTACATTGAAGGGTTATTCTAGTCCATAGACTGATGTTTATGCTCTTGGTTGGATACTGCAAGAGATGTGCTATTTCTATGAGGATGTATCTGATTGCTTTGATGTAGCTAAAGCTATCACCCCATCCTTGACACTGATTAGTTATCAAAGATTAAATGATGAAGGCAAATTCATCAAAAATAGTTTCATTTGATGAGATAAATGAGCATATTTGTAAGCGTCATGGTATGAATGGAGAATTGGTTGTGCACCTATTAGAAGAAATGGAGGCAAGCCTTAATTGAATACTTATTTGTGTGATCAAATCCATATCACATGTCTTGTAACTCATTTTACTTGATTAGCCATGTATAAAATTTTTTTGAAAGCTTTTAGATGTTAGTAAAATATTTATTTTATTTTTATGTATAATTGAAAAATGATGTTACTAGCTTTTGTGCATATCAATTTTTTTTTCCAGTGGAGTTATCATTACTTGATTTTTTATAGGTAACTTTTACTTTTTGACCTCACTTTGATTGTCATCGGTTGTTTAAATGAATAACATTAGATGAAATACTCAAGCATGCTTTTAGTGCTTCAAGAATTAGTTAGGTACGTGATTTTATTTTCAAGAGAAATCATTTTGAGATGTTGAAAATACGCTCTTTATTTTGCGTGGATCATTTAGAAATGATGCTATTAGCTTTTTTGCAAACCAGGTTTTTTTGGAATGGGGCTATCAATATTTTAATTTTTATAGGTAACACAAAATTTTTAATCTGTCTTTGATTGTCATGGGTTTTTTGAACAAATATCATTAGATGAAATACTCAAGCATGCTTTTGATGCTTTAAGATTTAGTTGGTTACCTGGTTTTAATTTTTAAGAGAAATCATTTTGAGATTCCATGTGCTACAGTGGCTCAAAACATATTACTTGGTTGAAAGATTCTTCAAAGATATCAAAATTTACTAAATATATTGTCTTGTATATTTTATTATGGTATAGACTTAGCATTTGTAAGTCTTTTCTAGTTAGTAAATGTGAAACACTGGTGACTAGCCTAGTACATAACAAAATATATTAATAATTATATCTTGGTATTTTCATCATGGACTTAGAGTGCTTGTTGCAATATATTATGTAAACATAACAGTTAGAAACATGAGGATTTCTAATCTAATTAGGTCGTTCTTGTAACACCCTCTCAATGTTGAATGTAGTCCTTTCTAAGATGCAAGTATGATGACACATGGTTACATTTGTGCCCTTCAAGGTCCGATTTATATACTATTTTGACTGAACACAAAAAGTCATTCTTGCATACAAAGGCATTTTCAAAGGAGGTTGAGAAATCCAAGCCATTACTTACAAGCTTGTGTGGACATCGTCGAAAGGGAACGACAAATGATCCAAAACAAGCATCTTTTAGCAAGTTTCTACTTTCTACAAAGATGGGGAGCCCACAACCTAAGGTGATTCATTGCCCCCCTCCCCTAATGACCATGAGGATAATAGAAATCCATTGATAAGTTTGAAATTGTTATGCTAGGGTTTATGGAGCCACATTATTGAAGTGAATAAGAAGAAAATCAATGTGAAACCTTTATTAGATTACCAATGTGGTGGTAAACTTGGTTTGCATAACCTTTTACTAGGGCAAGTTTGGATGATGGAAGAACATGTTTTCCAATAGATGCTTGCTTCTGTCATGTTGATTGTCAACATGTTTCAACCAATGGGCAATCATTCAAAAGACTTCTCTTGTAGTCATTGAAAAAGTATATCCAAGCTTAATGAATTTAGAATGAGAATATATAAGGAGAAGCTAGTACAAGAGAAGAGAGGAAATAGGGGAGCAGGATTTGGTAGAAGCTTGGACTACCTCATTAGACAAGAGCTCACGCAAACAACACTTGTAGCCAAACAACATCTAAGAGATCTTACCCTCAAGTTATGGATGAGTAAGTCTGGGCTTGCAATTCTCTCAGTGAAAATAAGGAGATTACATGAAGCCAACATGGAGTCTCTAAATTGAAAATATGTCAAGAGATTCTGTAACAATATAGTAAAAGCTCATAGATTGGGAAATTTTGGTGGAAAACTTGCTTTATGGGACTTTTTACAAGATATAGCTACAAACATGGTACAATCAAAGGAATGTCAACAATATACTAGAAATATACAAAAGCTTTGTTTGAGGTTGCGAAGATGTGGGGTGGACCAAGATTGCATGGGTTCTTCATTGCTGGCCTAAATGGCCCTTTACTCTCAAGCACAATGAGAGGCCATATACAAGCCACCCACTTTATCCTCAAGATACATAGATATATCTTTGATGCTATTGCTATAATATATCAAAAGTCAAAAGAAAAACATGTCATTACAGGAAACATTCCCTTTATCTTGGTGGAAGATGAGGCTGCTATAAAGAAGTGGATAAGGTAAACATACTACAATATTTGTTCTTTTGGCTTGCAAAAAATATTATGAATCAATTTTTAAGATTTATAACATTTACTATTTTCATTGTAGGTAGAATTATAAAAGATGATACTCTTGTTGGATTTGATGGATACAAGTCTTCAAACCATGAATGCAAGGCATCACACATGATTAAAGTTGGAGAAGGAAAAGCAGGTTATGATATCATTCTTGATGCATGTGAAACTCGTATCATTGGCAGTTATGCAATACTATTTGTTGCAAATCCACTTCATGAAGCACTTCTATGCTTGGTTGTAACTGCTCATTGTACTTGTAATCGATTTGATGCAAGTTTTGTTTATAGACAAAGTGGATTGAAATTTTGACATTGTGGGATAAGAAGCTCAAATCAAAAGTAGACCCTATTATTGGACATGCATTAGATGTAGATAGTTGACGAAGAAAATTAATGTTAGGTGATTATGTTAATAAGCATGGCACTCGATATGAGATCACATGGGATGATGGCCTCTTTCAAGAAAATTATTAAATGGAGAGGTTTTGGGCATGCATGATCATGATTTTATACACAATGGAAACGCTAGTCACTATTCTCGACAAACCAAAACGTCAATTGGCTCTTGGGGATGCCTAGGTTACTTTGAATCATGTCACCATTGGTTATTAATCTTTTTTTGTTAATAAACATATGCTTAAGGAAATAGATATGAGATGAGATGATCATCAAAATTGGGCTCTACAGCAGCATATAGAATATACAATAGACAAGTCCAATGGTGTTTGGGAGAGCTAGCAAATAATGGAAAGCACAGAAAGGAGCCATGGTGTTTGGGAGAGCTAGCAAATAATGGAAAGCACAGAAAGGAGCCGAGCATGGTTGGAACACAAGTCTATCTTGAAGTTGTTGAAGACTACATTCATATCTTCTTATCTCCATACTTGAGCTTGGTGGAGAGAGTCCATTTATCAACAAAAGTGGCATTCTTCTTCCAACTCTGGAGATTTTGGATTTTATAACATTCCACGCATACATTATCAAAGAATTTTATTAGTAAGGTGGCATTTTTAGATGTACAACTCTCATGCTACTTTGCTGTACTGCTTATAAAATATTTTGGAGCCTTCCATCCAGATAAGATGCTTCCTATACATCTGAGTAGATTTGATGTAGTTCAAATATTTTTTAGTAAAGTTGGTAGCATGGTTGGGCAAGAGCACACTTATGACTTGATGGACATGTTGCATAGTATAGGAATCTTGAATGGGCCTTCACATTTTGAATGCAAGAAGAATGTTGTGAAATTCACACGGGCCCATAAGAAATAAGTTTACAATCATGAGTCAGCACAGCACCATTATCAAGATATAAGATATTTCTCTCGCTGCACACAAGGCTTGTTGAATCTTCTATTTCTTGTTTAGAAGGACTTCCAGGTGGAGAATTTGATAAAAACCCAGTTTCTTTTAAAGCCCTTACGACAGCCTCATCCTCATAGTCCACAGCTTCAAGTGGTAGCATCTCTGCTGCCTGTGGTAAAATAACCTCAATCTTCCCTTTGGCTTCATTTACACCTTTGGTACTGGCTCTACTATAGATTTCTTTCTCTTTTTGTAGAGCCTGTGCAATGGCAGCTCTACATTCTGCATTATCTCCCATGGCCCTTGTATTCAATTTTTGAAGATAGCATTCAACTAGACGATCAAGGTGTACCTGCCTAGTTGCATTTGGAACTTTTCTTTCCCCATTTTGTTGATTCAGTGTGTAACTATTGGCCTGTTGGAATGGAGACTATACTGGCACAAGATTTCAAACTGCACAAAAATGTGCCAGCATCCAAGGATAGGCCTTCTTCTTGCATCTCCCTGAAACAGTTGAGCACTTTCTCACTGAGCCCAAATTTGGAGTATCCAGCAATCATTGCCTTCCATGAGATTGCATCTCAAACCTGCAATCCATTGAATACGTTTTGTGCTTCTGGAAGCAAGCCACCTTTGCCATACATGTCCACCAGTGTACTGCCTACATGCAGCTCCATTTCCAAACCTCTTTTAGTTATGTCAGCATGGACATCTTGACCTACTTCTAGAGCCCCCATAGTGCCACAAGCTTTCAGACGGACAAAAAGACAACCCTATTGGGAAACACACCTTCATGTTCCATCCATCCATAAAGTTCAATACTGGCTAGATCATGACCTTGTAGAAAAACACCAGCAATCATTGCACCCCATGATCCTACATATGAATTTACCAGCTCATTGAACACTTCATATGATTCAGCAGGTTCTCCATGTTTGGAGTACATATCAATGAGTGCATTTCCTACTTCTACATCAAAATCGGATTCTGTCCTGATTATCTAATCATGTATCATTCTACCATGCCTTATGGCCCCAATGCTATTACAAGCTTTTAGAACACATGTCAATATGAAATTGTTTGGCACAGGGCCCTCATGCTGCATAGTATCATACTAATGGAGAGCCTTCTCTCCCTATACTGCCCACGCAGAACAAAAATGTAAACACAACAACTAAATATGTACAAAGTAACAAATGTCACACACATAACCTTTTTGTGGATTTCACACCTTGGATGCGCAGCAATACGACAATGTTCTTCATCATATTGTATTGCCCAGTAATCATTTGTGTAGTGTAACTATATCTATTGCAATAAGAACAATGTCTGTTACGAAACTTGAGATGAGAGAAGTTACCAACACGATGACTCTATGTGTAAAGCATGGAAAGGGATGCCTTAGAGCAAGTAAAGCATGGTCAATTTCTTCTAACTATTTGTCCGCTTGTGAGATCATATAATTGTTTCTTGATTTGTGTGTCATCATTCATGTCGTTGTGAATATTCAATCAAATATGTAAAATCTTGATAAATTTTGATTCGGAATCCACCTTTGTTAGATAATATAGTAACAATATTATCATAAGTAGGAACCTTTATAGTATCAAGAAGCTCTGTTATCAATTTCTTTCATGGAATAGCATCACCAGCAGTAGCAAGCTAATTTATAATATTCTTGGATGACTCAATATGTGTATTCATAGAAGTTTCGATGTGGTATTGTAATCAGGTAGCTGAATATGAAGATAAATTATTTCTATAACAGATTTCTTCTCAAAATTTGCTATCAAATGCTCCCATATAGCTTGTGAGGTTGAAAGATTACAAACATCAAGCATAAGAGATTCTTGAAGAGTAGAAAGAATCTCTTATTTTAAGACATATAAATTTATTCACAGAAGGGGTTTTTATATTTCATATATATGATTTTTAGAGAAGGGTATTGTTAATTTACAAAACTAATATGTATCACTTTACGAAAGGGTATGATGAACCTCAATAAGTAAACATAGCACTTTTGTTTTTCACGGTACTAAGTCCACTTTTCCAAGTCATGATCTTATAGAGTCCTTATGGGATTCATTATGGAATTCATTATGGGATTACATGGGTTACTCGTAAACTATGTTCTTACGTTGTTTATGTTTATAATGTTGGCGATTTTTGTTTATGAGAACCTCCCACTTATTTGTAGTTTCTCCTTTTAGAGAAACAATGGTGCACAATAATGCCCATGACCATTTCCATATACCACTCTACTTGAAGGAATACTAGGGGCACACGTGCACGTGCGCGCGCGCACACACACACAGAGTTGACACAAATCCATGTGGACTTTAGTTAAACTTGGAATAATTCACTTGCTCTAACAAGAAGTGCACATCACTACAACATACCCCCAAATAGACAATGCTAGAAAAAGACATAGATAAATGATATGTGATTTTAAGAAACAAAATGAAAAAGGGATTACAAATGTTCTTATTATTCATTGCCACATATTGCCAAGTAAATGTTTAGACACTAAGTTGGATTGTTGATTACTCAACCCATTCAAATTTGATAGATGAACTTAAGCAACAACATATAAAAGGGACTACAAATTTCCTTATTATTCACCAGTGCATATTGTCGAGTGAACTTTGGACACTCAATCCTTTAGATAGACTCATGTCACAAGGAGCTTTTGAAGAGTTCCTACACATGAAAACTCTTGGAATGTAGGAAATTCTCTATTTTTCCCTAGGTATGTATATATGGATTCCTTATGGATAACCTCGGGTAAGTTACTCATGAATATATGTGTGCATCAAGTGGGTTCAAAATAAGGTATTTTTAAAATATCATTTTTTTATATTTTTTACATACAGAAGAGTGTAATATAAAGGGGTTATTTATATATTAAATAGAAAAGTGTTATGTTTTATTCAGGAAAATTTCATAGATAAGGATATTTATAAATAGGCCTTGAACTAACCTAATGTAGAGGATATACATATAGTAACTTCCTTGAGTGGATAACTAGGGAATTACATTCCCTAGATCTCATGGTAGGAAATCCTAGGCATGCATAATGAATTCCTTATACATAACTAGGTAATTTTATTCCCCACGCAATCGTAAAGGAGAGATACTACAAAAGCCAAACAAAATATAGAAGCCTTGTAAACCCCCCTTTGAGCTACGCTCATCCTGCTAACAAGGTTTTGAGTGTGTGAGGTCTTTTGGAATGTTGCAGGATGACTCAACAAAACATGTACGATCTTATAGGCCGAAGGTGATCTACCCGAACCAACAATGGAGCAAAAGTTGGATTTGATTATGATGCAGCTTCAAGAGGAACGAAGAGCCCGACAAGCTTTGCAAGTTCAATTGGCCAATTTGCAACGATCTACTACCGACCAAGATGGATCGCAACTTGAAGATCTTATATGACGTACCATCGATGCAACACTTGAAGCCCAATCCATTCGCAAAGAAACAAAGATAAGTAAAAGAAACTTCAAATTTCGTATCTTCAATGGATCATGTGATGGAAAGACTATACTTGCTTTTATCAGTCAATTTGATGATTACTTCCATGAAGAAACATATGCTGAGAAAGACAAAATTAAATGTGTCACTAACCATTTAGTTGACCGAGCATCCTTATGGTGGACTGTGGTCCACAAGAGCGTTGATTGTCCCACTACCTGGGAGACTTTCCAAAAGAAATTTTTGCAGAATTTCCTTCCTCCTGAATTCCACAAAAAAGCTATCAAGCAATGGGATCTTCTACACAAAGAGATCGTGAACCTATTTCCCAATACACTGAACATTTTTGGAATGCCCTATTGCAACTATGTATGCTCGAAGATGTACCTGAAGCAACTCATAAATGCAAGTTTATGTCTGGCCTACTTGGACATTTCTATGTGAAAGTCAATATGTTCAAGCCAACAACACTTGAAGATGCAATTTCCTTGGCCCATGACACTGAAGACAAGATTCGTGGACGAGACAAGCGACCACAACAATTCCCAACTAATGGTAACTTTGGTTTCAAGCAATTCAATTCAAATTTTCGAAGATTCAATCAAAGTTTTTTTCTTCCATCTTCATTCTGTAAATCTTGGACACGACCACCTGCCTTGCCATCAACATAAATCCAAACCTTAAGCCATCCCCATAGTCAAATCCTAACATTCATAAACTTCCTGCCATTATCAATAATGTATCCAAAGTAAAATCCATAGTTTGTTACAAATGCCATCAACCTAGACATCTAGCAACCAATTGCCAATCCAAAAAGTCATCCGTCCATATCAATTATCTAGGAGCAATAGAAGAAGAAGAACGTGAGGAAATGCCAGACTTTACGGAAGATGATGACGACATTGGTACTACTTCGGATACTTTGCCAGGTATACCAACTGCGCATTCTTTGTTAACAATGAAATGTTTTGTGCGTGGTAAAGAAAAGACTATTTTACATGATGATGGGAGCACACATGACTTTATTTCTGCAAAATTAGTCAAATAATTAAATTTACAAAGTGTTTCTACACATTATCGCATCAAGGCTACATTCTTAGGCATGAGATATAATGGAACACAAGAGGTGCATAATTTAGAAATTAAAATTGGTGATTATACTGCATGAAGAAATTTCCTAGTTGTACCTTTGTAGTCTAGTGACATTATCTTAGGAATGCCTTGGCATCATCAATACAATCCTAATATAGATTATTCTACGCATTCAATTAAAATTTATTTTCAAGAAAAACAAATCACATTGCATGGTATGCACGCTCCCAATAATTTTCCACTGCTTACACATATTCAGGCTAAACGTGCATTACGTAAGAGTAGCAAATCTTATTTAATATGGGTGAATGAAATTCAAGCTAAAGAAAAAAAGATACATCCTATGCATACACAATTTCTTGCCCAATTTCAAGATTGTTTTGCTGTTGATTTACCACCTGGATTACCACCTTCACATCCTGAAGATCATAAAATAGATTTAATTCTTGGAACACAACCACCATGTAAAGCACCATATAGACATAACCGAATTGAACAGAATGAAATTCAAAATCAAAAAGAAGAATTGTTGAACAGAGGATTAATTAGACCTAGTAGTTCTCCATTTGGTGCACCTGTCTTATTAGTGAAGAAGAAAAATAATACTTATCGCATGTGCATCGATTATCGTGTTCTAAATAAAATTACTTTTAAGAATAGATATCCGATTCCTAGGGCATATGATCTTATGGATAAGTTACAAGGATCTGTCATATTCAGTAAGATAGATCTTAAATCTGGATATCATCAAGTAGATTGGACAAATCTGATATATTCAAAACTTCATTTAGAACACAATTTGGACACTATGAATTTCTAGTTATTCCTTTCGGTCTAACTAATGCACCAGCCACATTTAGTCGTATGATGAATCACATCTTTTTGAAACATCAGTATTGTGTCATTGTTTTCTTTGATGACATATTAGTTTTCAGTAAAAATGAGAATGAGCTTTAACTTGTTAAAAGACAATCAATTATATGCTAACCCCGAGAAGAGTGAATTCTTTCAAATAAAAATTGAATATCTAGGACATATTATTTCATTAGAAGGTATTAAAGTCGATCCTAAAAAGATAGAGGCAATTTCAAATTGGCCCATACCCAAAAATGTACATGAATTATGTTCTTTTCTAGGTCTTGCTAGCTTTTACAGAAAATTTATGACGAATTTTTCATTACTTGCATTACCTTTGACAAAACTCTTAAAGAAGGGTATCGTGTATAATTGGTCTGACAATCAATAAAAATCCTTTGATTTATTGAAACATGCTTTAACTCATGCTCCTGTATTACAATTACCTGACTTCAATAGACCATTCTTATTAGTAGTTACTAACGCTAGTGGATCCGGAATAGGAGCAGTCGTTATGCAAGATTCTCATCCCATAGCTTACTCTAGCTGTAAACTCAAACCATCTGAACTTAAATATTCTACCTATGATAAGGAATTGTTAGCCGTAGTACAAGCCTTACATCAATGGAAACATTATTTAATGCGATCTGAATTTATGATAAAAACTCACCAACAAAGCATTAAACATCTCCTTAGTCAACCACAAATATCCGATACACACATTAAATGGGCCGCTTTTATTCAAAGTCTTCATCTCCTTATACAATATCAACTTGGATAGAGAATGTTGTTGCTGATGCTTTGAGTAGAAGACCGACAATTCAAAATATTTATGTGATATCATTTGATTCCCTTATCTCTATGAAAGATACTTATCACCAAGATCCTACTTTTCAAGCTGATTGGAATAAGCTAGTTGCAAATAATTGGATTTCTATTGATTCACTGTCTTATACTAATGGATTTATGTTTTATGAAAAAAGATTATGTGTGACTGTTCCATTTCGATAATTTGTTTTGCATGAAATTCATTGTCCTCCATATCAAGGTCATAGAGGAATTATATCTAGTTTGCGTACATTGGTTGAAGATTTTTATTGGCCACACATGGACACTGATGTATATAACTTTGTGTCTGAATTCCTAATTTGTCAACGAGTTAAAAGACATCATGGTAAACAATATGGTTTACTCATGCCATTATCTATTCCATCACGGCCATGGGAACAGATTTCAATGGATTTCTACCTAACACTAAAGCTAACCATGATATGATTTGGACTGTTGTAGACACGTTTAACAAACAAGCATATTTTATTCCATGCAAGAAAACTTTACTTGCATCTCAAGCTGCTCAATCGATTTTGAAAACTATTTTCACTATTCATGGTTTACCAAAAGTCATTATTTTTTATCGTGATTCTAGATTTTGCAATAATTTTTGGATTACTTTGTTTGCTAACTTAGGAACAAAGATTTATTTTTCATCTGTATTTCATCCTGAAACAAATGGTTAAACAGAAGCTAGTAACAGTACTATTTTAGATCTTTTGCGTACATACACCATTTCAAAACCACATACATGGGATACATATCTACATTTACTTCAGTTTGCACATAATAATACACCACATACAGCTACAAAGAAAGCACCATTTGAAGTTATTTATGGATATCGATTACCTACACTTGTTGTATCATTATCAAACAAAATTCAAACTGCTGATGATATTGCTAACATGCATGCCACTATTTTTGATGAAGTTAAAGATGTAATTGCCAAAGTCCAGCAATCATACACAAAACAAGCAAACAAGAAAAGATAGGCTATGAGTTTTAAAGTTGATGATTATGTTTGGTTATGAATTGAAAAACGAAGATTACAAAGTGTAGATAAACACCCCGTTGTCAAATTAGCATCTAGATTTTATGGACCATTCAAGTTCATACACAAAATCAATGTCAATGCATTTAAACTAGAATTACCACAACATTGGCAAATCCACAACACCTTCCATATCAGTTTATTACAACCTTTTAGAGGCCAACTACTTGTACACCCTTGTCTATGAAAACCCTCCTTTATTAGATGATGAAACTGAAATCCTTGAGCCTGAAACTATTATAGATACTGACTTTATGACCACTAGAACTAGCCGTAGATATTCTCGATATTTAGTCAAGTTTAAAAATCATCCTGTTGAAGAGGCCCAATGAATGCACGCTAGAGACCTAAATGCTTTCCCCACTCTGTTAGCTCCACATTGAGCTAATAGCAATTGTTGATGACAATTGCTATCCCACCCCGGGGGTATGATGCCAAGAGGCATATTCCACGGTGGATTCCGTGACCACGGTGGATTTCGTTAGATTTTGCAGTGGATTCCATAAAATTTTATTATTACCAGGGCTCATACACAAGGTGGATTCCTTGTGCGAAAAGTTGATGGGGACGCCTATCCTTTTCATGCGTTTTGTTAATTTTATGTGTACATGGATGATTCGGCAAAATACATATTTAAATTAATAAACGTTTATGAGTTTAGAGTGTGTACTCATGATAAATTAAGGTTAGGATTGATATCTAACCAATTTATTTTTGTAGCTGAAGACTGCTAGGTATTCACTTTTGTCGGTTTAATTGCATTATTTTTCTAACAATTGTGAATGATTCAGTTGATGTGTAGAATGAGCAGCGGTGGCATTGGGAAGCATTGGAGGATAGTGTGTATTCAAATTTATCATCAATTTTTGATGGGCGCGTATCTTAGGCATGGCGCCTATATTTTGTCACGCTTATTTATTAAAGCGTTTGATATTTATTTATTATTTTTGTATACGCATGGGCACACGATTTAAATACTTGTATTGGACATTGTATTTGGATACCGCCTGACTTCTTGGGCGCCCATTAGCTTTAATTCTTTAGTGGCACAAAAGCAAACTCAAAAGAAAAATCATGCTATTTTGTAAATTGGGCTATTATTTGAGCTTGAAGATGAATAATATATAAAATACATGCTTTGTGGAGCACTCACACAAGGCATGGGGGGAGATTGCACCCAATTGGTCTCTTGTTCATGTCGTGCAAGCTTTCTTCATTGGTTTTTGTGTAAAAAGTAGAGTTCTTTTGTTCTTGGGAACCTTTTAACACTCACTATGTGCACATACGGCGTCCGATCTGTGCACTAAGTGATGCAATTTTGATAGTAATATGGATATTGTACATAGATAGGGCTTGATATTTGAGGAGATTGATAAGGACATGAATAGCTACATATGGTGCACTCCAATAGTGCACTACACTACAAGGGTACACACATATAGTGACGCTAAGTAGCGATGTTTTTTTTCGGCGTCGGTATTAGCGTCGCTATCTGCATCGCTAAAAATGTCGATATTAGCGAGGCTAATACCGACGCTAATAGCGACGTCTTACTGCGGTAAATTTTCGCGGAAACCCAAACGTTTCTTTCAAATGAGCGCGCGAAGAGGGAGAGAAAGAGAAAGGGAGGTGAGCAAGGAAGCAAGCCGCGAGCCGCACGCGAGGAGAGGAGCATCACCCATAGGAAGAGGTCGTGGAAGAAGAAGAGAGCACATCAGTATGCCCTGTTTTGGTTTCTTTACAATCTTTGTTTTGCTTTGCAATGTAGGTTAGAAAGTGTTGGTTTCTCTTCGATCTTTGTGTTGCTTTGCAATGTAGGTTAGGAAGTGTTGAAAGAGAGAGAAATAGAAGCGAGTGTTTGCAAAATTTTTCTTGTGTTGGTTTTTATTCTTTGCAATGTAGGTACGAAAATGTATGTGTGTGAGCATAGTTTAGAGCCGACCTCAAAGATAGATAAGTTTAGAGCCGAACTCAAAGGGATAAGTACAAATATTTTTAAAAAAAGACTTGAAATATATATAGTGGAGTGGTCCCAATATACAATATAGAATCGCTATTAAATTATCATTCCATTACATCGCAGTCAAGATGTCTAGCACTCACGACCAACATGGTGGTGATCATGAGGCTTGGCTCAATCAATGTGTCCCTTGTCCATGCAGGCAATGCAAATTGGCCATTCGTCAGAAACGTCGTTTGTCCATAGAGCATGTGCAAAGGTATGGAGAGTTTCGAGTTGAGATAATCGACGAAGCAGTCTTGAATCACGAGATTGCGGTAAGTTCTCTCTCATTACTATATGACATGTAATTGATTTAAGTATAATAGTTTGGGGTTATCTTAGAAGTTAGCTCCTTAACGTCCTTTACAGGGTCAGGGCCATGTCGATACATTGCAGTCCGCAGATCTCTTGCGTCCAGTAAAACGGGTTCGTTCGCGCTCTATACAAATGCGGTCCGAGATAACTAATTGTCTCATAGAAGGTGATAATTCTCAACCCCCTTCTATGGGTGAGAATGCTGGAGACATGGACGATCCTCCTGCTTTTTTGGAGCCCAAGTTAGAGGATATGATCGAATCATTGCTTCTGACAGACTCAGAATCCCAAGATCCTTTAATTGCAGATGCTGCCATTCCATTGTATGATGGGAGTCGGGTATCCCATTTGAAGACACTTCTTGCATTGTTGAGCATACAAACAAAGTATGGATGGAGCGATGAGAGTGTGGCAGAGCGATTCAGGTATATTATGATGTGTATGATTCTTTATTAAAAGCCATTAAAATGTGCTATGTAGTACTCTAATAACGTGCTTCATTGCAATTTGTAGAACATTGAAATATTACATTTTACCTAGCCAAAACATGATGCTTGAGTCTCGTGATGATGCAAGACAAGTGCTGCGAAATCTAGGCATGGATTATAATTGCATGCATGCTTGCCCCAATGATTGTGTTCTCTTTTGGGGAGAGTTTGAATTATTGGCCACGTGTCCCAAGTGCGGTGCGGACATGCATCGAAATGACTTGCCAGAACAGATTGTTCCACAGAAGGTTTTGAGGCACTTTCCGCTGATACCGCGTGTTCGTCACATTTTTCGGACCAAGAGCTTTGCAAATTTTAGTACATGGTATGCGGAAAATCGATCCACTGATGGTGTATAGCGTACACCAACTGACTCAGAAGCATGGCATCACATTGACAAGACTTTCCCTGACTTTGCAAATGAGGCGAGGAATCTACGATTCGGTCTTGCCATGGATGGGGTAAATCCTTTTGGTTTACATTCCGCCTCCTATAGTGTATGGCCCGTGGTCCTTGTTAACTACAATATACCGCCATGGCTTTCCACCAAGAAAGGACACCTTTTGCTCAGCTTGCTTGTGCTTGGACGATACAAAGTCAAGAATATGGATGTCTACCTCTCTAAACTGATTGATGAGCTAAAGGAGTTGTGGGAGGGAATTGTAGTGGAGGACATGAGCAAACATATTGGTAGGCAATCCACAACTATAAGGGCAATTCTTATGTGGACCATGCATGACTTTCCAGGTTATGGAGAATGCTCTGGTAAAGTGTGTTTTCTTATTTTGCTAGTTTTCTTTGAGCGATGTTGGTGTTATGACATGCCTCATTGTACATGTGTGTTCTGCAGGGCCAGTCACGTCAGGCTACCATGCATGTCCTCTATGTGGACCAAGGTTGGATTCTCATATGTCAAAATCTATGAAGAAGATGGTATCTGAGGGACATCAGGCTTTTTTGCCTTGTCTGAGTTGGTTCAGTTTGTCTCCCAAAAAGAGATTCACACATCATTGATTGAATCCGTGAAATGCATGGCAGTAGAGACTGCTTGTCTTTTGGAGAAGTATCTTTCCACTAGCATGCTCACGATACAAACCCATCTTCTAGTGCATATTGTAGATGAATTGCAGGGTGCAGGTCCAGTCCATAGTCGATGGATGTTTTTCCTTGAACGGTTCCTGAAGACCTTAAAGGGATTTCTGTGACAATGGGCTTGTCCTGAGGGTAGCATGGCTGAAGGTTGGTTAGTGTTGGAGGCCTTCGTGTACATTTCTGAGTGGTTGTCCACTGTGGATCGGGACAAAGGCTTGATAGGGTCACTTAAGGAGGATGATCGTGTGAATGGAGATGTCCTAGTGGGAAATGGAATAGAGAAGAAGATGGACGCATCCATGGAGTCCAAGGTGAACCGATTTTGTATGCTGCATAGCACTACGATGGAGAAGTGGCTGCAACAGTATGAGGATCGAGTTGAGCGAGAGTCTACAAGATCTGCGGAGTACGCGGCAACGGCCCATTCGATATCCGAAGGGCTTAGAGGAGATGCCTCTACTCATGTCCACTAGATGGCTACATGAGGCCCTAACCAAAGCATCTCAAGATGGAGAAACAGTTATTGAAGAAGAGTGGGACTTCTCACATGGATGCAATCCCAAGGTATGGATGCAATCCCAAGGTATGCAATCCCAAGAAATTACAATCTATACTGCAAATTGCAACTAATATACTTGTTCTTCTCCCAGTATAAGGTCCATAGTGCAGCATGGTCACGTGGAAGACATTTTAGAGTAGAGCACATCGACAAGTTACGCTCGACAATGGACTATGGAGTGGTGGCAATGTTTGAGTAGGAAAGCCGACGACGTGCCACAGATCCAAACCATGTAGTTGCAGAGATAGAGTATTTCGGATGTTTACAGAGTATCCTTGCAGTGGACTATCGAATTTTCTCCGTGACCATATTTGATGTGCAATGGTTCAAGGTTATTCTCGAAGGAGCAGGTGCAATTGTTCGGCGAGGGCCAAGTGGCTTTGTTGAGATTAACTCAAGGAAGAAGTGGACCGATTTGAGTGATACATTTGTTTTTCCAAATCACTGTGAGCAGGTAAGAGTCCCCAATACTTGACTTGCTTTAGCAATCTCAAAGTGGACTTTTATACTAATCGTAATATGGATCAGGTCGTCTTTTTTCCTAATTTGCAACAACCTCAATGGTGGTATGTCATTCCCATGACATCTAGGAGTATCCCCGTGTTTGCCAGAACCCCTGTAGCGATCGTAGAAGAGACACCTTTAATAGCGACAATGACAAAAGGCATACAAGGAACTAGGATGAACCGCTTGGAGGACCAAGACATCTCACCTATGGAGATAGAGGATGGGTTTTTTGAAAATGAAGCAGAGTCCTCATTTTGTGGAGAATTTTGTATAGATCTCTTGGTGTATACTGAGCTATGTCAAGATGAGATTGTGGAATCCTAAACAAAAGTGACTCTATCAAAACGTTCCTCCCACTACACCAATGCCACTTTTTGCAAATCGGTTAGGACAGTTTGTATGTTTTTGGAGTGTGGTGTTTTGTATTATCTAAATTTTTTTATTATTTTAAAATGAAGTCTTGCAAATTAAGTCTTAGTTTTATTATGTCTTGCAATTCATTATCTAATTGACTTATTTTTCCTTGTATGTGCAGGTTTAGGATTTGGGCACGGACGGCAGGATGAGTCGGGATTTTACAGATGACGACATTGACGCGATGCTAGCGCGTTTCTCACTGGAGCAGCTAGCACGGGTCAGAGATAGGGCCGATGCACAGCTTTCCCGTTCCACCTCAGCAGGATTGGCAGACTCTAGTCGATGCTTTGGTCTCCAGTAGACGGAGTTGCATGTCACGCTTTGCTTCAAAGTCATGTAGTCAAGGAGGAGGTGGCTCCTATTGTGGGGATACAGATGCAGTCTCTCCCACTCGCACTGCCACCACGGAGTCAACACCGTCTTTCACTGGCAGTCGCGGGCAGATGTCTACTACTCCCACTCCTTCACGCACCCCACGGATCACTCCTAGGGCCTACAAGAAGTACACGAAACCCACTCCTCCAGGTATGTATTTTTGCATCCTTTTTCGCAGTAGCACTTATCAATTCAAGTTGTGTTTGACACATTTGTATTAATGTCATGAAAGTACCCGTTTGCAAAATCTTGCAGGTTACTTGTATCTCATAGATAAGGCCTCTAGCCATTTACACATGAATGATGATGGAAAAGCTATCATCTCTAGGATGCATGAGTTGTGCCAACAAGTATTTCGGCACAACATTACAGACAAGTGGAAGGAGATCCCAGATGCCAGCAAGGAGTACATAATCGATACATTGTATCGAGAGTTCCCTCAGCCCTCTAGCAATGATAGATTTTCGAGAGGGTGGATGATGATGCTTATGCGTGACTATCAATCGCATAGGCGGTCTGATGCACGGGAAGCAGTCAAGTAGGGCAAATCGAAGCCGGAGTGGCTGGATACAGAGTACTGGAGTAATCTCCAGGATGAGGCGACACCCACTCCAGACAAGTGGAAGCAGCAAAAGGACGCAGCAAAGGCGCACTTGGATGCAGGATCGGTGCATCACCTTGGTAGCGGCGGCTGTGCAACATTCTTGGCAGATTTTGTAAGTATTAATAGGATAGAGTACTCTAATTTAATGAAATCCATGTTGATGTATGCATTTCGAACATGAATCTAAAGTACATTGTTTTTCAATGTTTGTGTGCCACAGCAAGGTTTTACGAATCGCGACCCGACTGCACTAGAGGTGACACACAGGGAGAAGCATGGCTTGAGTGCCCTGATCGAGAAGCTCTATGCTCGCAGAGGACTGGTAAGTAGTAATAAAATATATCATTCCTAATTTGAGAAATCTGTCATTATATGTTAGTTTGTATTTGGTACTCACAATTATATATGTATTTGCTGTTGCACACTCCCTTCGATATGCCACTACAGCGAGAGGAGTTTTCTGATGCGGATGAGTCGTAGAGAGCAGATTAGGCTACATAGGATTACTCCCCATCTTGTATTATGTAAGGCCTTATGGCCTCTATCCTCCATATGTAATAACAAAGTGTATATGATTCGGACTTCTATGTTGTAGCATGACTCCATATTTGCTTTGTCGTAGTAGCACTTCTCAATTTAAGTTCTGTTATTTTCTTTATCAATGCATTGCACATTTTTGTTAATTAATGTCATGAAAGTACTTGTTTGCAAAGTCTTGTCATTATTTGGGATCGATTGTCTAACTTCTTTGACAGTAGGAATTGTCTCTTAGCCCTGTGTGGCTCTAACTGTGGCAGGGCTGCATTTGTAGCTTTGCCACAAAAAAAGTTTATTCTCTGCAACCGTCGGTATCAACGTCGGAAAATAATTCTGCAATCGTCGATATTAGTGTCGAAAATTCCTCTGTAACCAGCACTATTTTCGTTGCTAATTTTGTCCGTATTAGTGTCGCTAATACCGATGAAAATAGTGAGGCAAATAGTGACGGTTTTGTAGCGACGCTAATACCGACGCTAATAGCAACGACGGGGATATTTTTTATATATAAAGAAAATGCCGTTATGAACGTCGTTATAGCATATATATGTTGTAGTACTAGAAGGTATCATTGAGAGACTATTCACCTTCATATTGTCACATCATCATCCAAGAAACAACAACTTCAGAGACCACCTCCACAACTGTGGCATAAGTCATTTTTAAAAAAAGTAATATTGAAACTAGGCTTAAGATTATATCATGCTTGCATTTACTGATTCTTATCTATGGTAGGACCCCACTTCCATAAAATTTAGCTACATAGGATTTGGGTCATGTCACTCAGGTTGAGAGATTGAGTTAAAGATTATCAAAATACATTATTCAATTTTGTTTGCAAGTTGAATTGTATGTTATACCCAAAGGCACTCTTTACACCAATTTTAACTATACATGTGCTTTGAAATTGTCTCTCGCATATCTTTATATGCTTGGCTTCCTTTGTCATCCAAGTTACACAACTTGCATGAGAACATATAGTGTCACCTAGGATATTGAACCTAATGACCACATCATCTCACAGGGAGGAGCTTTGGTTTTTCTAGATAGAGGCATGGCATAATTGATTTATTTATGTCATATGTTCATTTAATTTCAATGTATGTATAATACGAAAGCTTATTTATATAACATGAAATTAACTCTTATGAACCATATTTGTGTCATTAGAACTGTACATAGGGACCATAATACCATGTCAAAAAAGTTTTTGACTGCAAACTTGGAGTACGAGTTCAAGATGGTGGGTTGGAGTCAAAAGAAAGTCTTGCATGACATCATTTCTCAGTGTGGTAGAGATGGACTAATGTATAATATATTTACATTCATTAAATTTAAGTTTCTTGAGTTGTATTCAAATAAATAAGAGTTGACTTGGAGGGAGAGGGAGATTGAGAGAGAAATCATGATATACACCTATGAATAAACTATAATAACTTAGACAAAAACACAAAGGTAGCTTTAAAGGTTGATATTGATGAGAAGGAATCACTACAACAAAAGGGCCTCTTAGACACACTTTTAGACGCGATTTTTGAATATAGAGAAAATCTTACGGGCACATCTACCCACCCGTCTATTTGTGCATCTACAAATTTGCGTCTATAATCGCATGTATTAAGGAATTTACATGCAGAAATAGACGCGCAACAGACGCACATATACACACGTGAATACAAGTGCATAAAAAAACCAAAATTGTTATTTATTTAATTTATTTTGTGCGTCTACCAGCGCGTCTACATAGCAAATTAGATAGGCATATAGACAAGCCCGTAGACACGCTTTTACAAGTGTCCATAGATGCGAACGGAAAACAAAAAATCTCCTTTTTTAAAAATATATATTTAATTTCTTTTTTAAATTTGAATTATGTAGCGTGTGTATAAGTGCGTGTACTCTGCATCTTAGACACGCTTATAAACGCGTGTTTTCTGCAATTTAGATGTGCGGATAAAGGTGCAAAACATAACTTTTTTCCCCCTCCCATACATCAGATTGTGCATTTGGGAAAAAGATAATGGATCTAAAAGCACAAGAATTGAAAGTAAAAGTCCATGTATTCATTATAGATCAAAAGCATTTACATGGGGAGTTTAAGGGCTTGCGACCTAAAGCGTGGCCGCAAGCAATAGGCTCAAAGATGGATAATACATATACAAGAAAATAAGGCCATAGAGGAGGTATGGTGCTCCGCTATGAATCTGAAGAAGAAACATCTTCACTAGCACCACCATGGCTACTAGTGTCGCTATCCCCCTCCTCACTATGCTCCACATCCGAGTTCGCCTACACACACAAAAGATCAAGGTTGCTTATGTAGACATGGTGAAGAAAAAGTTATAATTAGCTATACTTTTAATAGGAAAGTAAGAAAAACATACCTCCTCTGGCTATCGGATCCTCATAGCCCGGTTGTATTGGTCCTTAGTGATGAGACCCTCCTCATAGAAGTGAAGCCATGTGGCTGCGCGGTTATGGCCTTGATGGTAACCTACCTCTCTAGGAGTAGGTATCCTACCAACGATAGTAGTCTGCAAAACAATTATGATATATACAAACAATTATGAGACACAATGTATTAGAACAAATTATATAAATAATTGAAATAAATATAAATTTTAAAAAACTAGAAATCAAAATATACTTACAAACTCTGCATCCCACGACTCTCTGCCACCCGATCTGTAATTGTTTATATAATTTAAGATTTGGTTTAGGTATGGATGGAATCAATCCATTTGGCATCAAAAGCACATCATACAGTGTATGGCCAGTGGTATTGGTAAACTATAATATTCCTCCATCCATGGCAATTAAAAAGGGACATGTAATGTTATCCCTTCTGATTCCCGGAAAGCACAAGGTAAAAAACATGGACATTTACTTAGAGACTTTGATTGAAGAGTTAGAAATGTTATGGAAAGGTATTGAGGTGCAAGATACAAGCGCATCTGCATCCTCTAGAGATTTCACATTGAAGGCCATGTTGTTGTGGACCATGCATGACTTTCTAGGATACGGGGAGTGTTCAAGTACATGTATATAACTCTATATTTGAAATTCAAGACTTGAATCAATTGCATTTTATTAATTCACTTGTTTGTTCAGGTTTAACCACATCAGGATATCATGCATGTCCTATTTGCGGTCCCTCTCTAGTTTCCTCTAGGCCAGCACGTTTAAAGAAGGTTATCTACGACAATCATCATGGATTTCTTCCTATTGACCATCCCAGATATGTTCTCCCTACTAATGGAATGACTCCACAATCTCTAACCATTCGAGATTGGAAGGAGAGATGGATTAATACTGACAGCCACCCTCCACTTGGCATGAGTCGGTAAGAAGTGCATTTCTCTCGATTGACTTTAACATATTTAGCATGATGAATTGTTTACATTATATATTGTTTGTTTGTTAGGTTCTCTATATTTTTTCATCTTTCGTATTGGACTGAACTCAATATCAATTACTTGTTGGACCCCATGCACATATTCAAAAATGTTGTATCTACATTATGGGATCACTTGATAGGGGCTCGTGATTCAATCAATGTAAGGGAGGATTTACGTAACGTTGGTCGCATGAGACGAGCCTACCCATGCATTGGACCCAGAGGAAAGATTGAGCTACCCCATGCACCTTGGATGTTGTCAAAGAACGAGGAAAAAATAGTGAATGAACAAATACATTGCTTTCGAATACCCACAGGATGTATGAGATGTCTCAAGGGAGAATTCATAAAGAAAAAGAAAAGAGATGTGGAGCAACTATCTGGTTTGAAGTCCCACGATTGGCACAAAATGATTCAAGTAAGGGTATCTCTAACCATGAATATAGTAATTAGTGGAGTAACTATGTGTAAACTTTGGGGTATGATGACTTTTTCCTCAACTAATCATTTGATCTATGAATATTGTTTACATTCAGTTTGTACTTCCTACTAGCATATCCCATTGTGTATCCAAAGATGTACGTGATATCATTTACAAGATGGGAGAGCTTGTGAGGTGTGTATATATTGTATTTTTTCATTATATATCTTTGAATTTCTACACAAAAATAAACAATTCTCAAATACATCCTGACAGATACGTGAACTCGAAGGAAATTGATCCAAACACATTGCAAGATGCTCGAGTATTATCTGTTGAGGTGGTTTGTTTGGTGGAGAAAATTTTTTCTCAATCCATTTTGACTACTCAATTACATTTACTTGTATATTTGATTGATGAGATTGCACTTTGTGGGGCAGTTCATGCAAGGTGGATGTTTTTTCTTGAGCGCTTCATGAAAACCTTGAAAGATTTTGTGAGGCAAAAAGCACGGCCTCAGGGAAGCATGACTGAGGGTTGGTTAGTGCAATCATCCCTTGTTTATATCTCTGAATATCTTGCTGAAGTGGACCCCTCTCAACCACAACTATGGAAAGATGATGGAGACTTGAGGATGACCTCTATAATACCTCAAGGAAAAGGAATGAGTAATGAGATTTGGATCAATTACTTCTGTAGGGTAGAAGAGATACTTTTGTTGGACAGAAAGGATACTAATTTCTCCTATATGGGAGGGAGACAAAGATTAACTTGAAGATAAGTTAAGGAACTTGTTTGAACTTGTTTGTCAATAGATTGATTTACTCTATTTTCATGTCTATGCTATAAGTTATGCAAACAAACCATGTTCCCTAAAAGGCTTCATTAATGAAGCCGACTTTAAGTGCCAAATGGCCGCAGGAAGAAGTGGCACAGGGTTATCACGTTAAACCGCAGTTCCGGTGGAAGTAGGAGGGGTTCACATGCGAAAAACTCAAAAAATACTCCCGAAAACTTATTTAAAAATTAATAAGTAAAAATCCAAAAGTCGAAAAAGGGTGGAGGAAAAAGGAAAAAGGTGAGGGAAGACACAAGGGATACGGTTGTCAAATCAAATTGGAATTCCGATGCAAACAGGGCAGGTTCACATGGAAAAATGTCAAAAATACGCACGAAAAAGGTGTAAAAAACCGGAAAATTAATATTGGACAAACCGTGTAGCGGAATGACTCGGAGTAAAAAGGGAAAATGTCAGGGGAAAAGTGGTTGGCAGGGCTATGACATCAAATCATGGTTCTGAAGCAAGAAAAGCACGTTCATATGAAAAACCGACTAATTTGCGAAAAATGCGTCAAAAGTGGTAGGACCTAATTAGAAAACTAAAGCTATTAAGGGAAGCGGGTGGGGTGGAACCCCTGACGGGTCTGTCCTATGGCAAGGTCGTCCCAGAGAATTAGGAGGCTTCTCATAAGATTTTACCATCATTTGACCTTTGGAAATTGTTAGGATAGAACCCCGATTCATGTTGTTTTAAGGGACCAGAATGGGTTTTATGCCCTACGGGCAGAGAGGTTGAACGGGGCTGTCATGCTGCTGCACATCTGAGGTGTGGAATCCACCAAAAAGTTTGTGTATGTGATATTCGTGTTTTGTGTATACCCAGTCCTTGTGTTTGCATTTTGTTCTACATGTGGCTTGCGTGTTTGTGTGTATATGAACCCTAGTTTTCCCGTAAGTGTGTTTCCAGTTATCGTCTCAAACCCGTGTGTGTGCTGGGACTTCGTTCCATTGTAAATAATATTATCTGTGTGCATTTATCTCTGCGTGTGTGTGAATGAATGCTTGTGTGTGTGTGTGTGTGTGTGTGTGTGTGTGTGTGTGTGAAAAATATTAAAAAAACCGATGCCAAGGTAGTTTGCTAAAGCTATCAAAGTGGTACAAGAAATCCCATATCTAAGATAAGAAGAAATACAAGAATGCCCTACAAGTGGAAGACTAGGAGACTTGATGAATGGGTGAAGCTGGATCAGTTGGAACTTGATTCTAACGAACATGAGGGAGATGAAAAAGTTGATGATATGGCTGAAAGCATGGAAGCCTAAGATTCTCATGATGCTTTAGGAAACCGTCTTCTCCTTGATGTTGCCTTATGGCTTTCGCAAAAGTTGAAGGATCACGTTCTGAAAACTAGAAAGGATGTTCTGAATTTGAAATATATTGATCCAACATACATGATTCGTGCAATTCCAAGCAATGCAGCAGATAATGTCTATTGCACACTTCTTGCTCAGAGTGCTACTCATGGAGCCATGGTAGGATATAGTGGTTTTACTGTTGGACCTGTTAATGGTCGGCATTGTTATATACCTATATTGAGAGTAACTGAGAAACACAAACACGTCAGTATAACAGATTAGATGTGGACAAGGCTTCTGTCATCAACCAATCAACCACATTTTATGCACAATGATGAAGGAGCAGAGTCAAAAGTAAAGGAACATCTGGATACCCTTGTTCATGTTTAAGCGAACATTTTGGAGATACGGTAGAGTGTAAAGATTCAGAAATGTGCCTAGAGTTTCAACCTAGTCACTTCGGAATTGCATTTGCACAGGGTGCTCGATCCAATAATGCTATTTGCAGGCAGATAGTATTTTGGGTTGGGTGGTGCCATGTATGTAGCACTAGCTTACCGTTTTGAAGGATAACGATAGCCTTGAAAGTCGGAGTTACACCAGTAGGTCAAAGTCTCAAGCCTTGTAAACGTACTCTTCTCAATTTAGTGCACTGATCCCTGCTTTTCTGAGCGATTAGTCTAAGATTTATGGGCACTTCTGTCGATCCTGAAAGAGAAGAAAAACACACGCTGATATGGAAAAAAAGAAAAAGCATGGCCGTTGTCCTGGGGGTGAACTCTCTAAGGCCTATCAAAGATGCACATGCTAGAAATAAAAACTAAGGCAACTGACAGGACGAAGCTCAAAGTGTACGAAAGGACACACGAATTGGATGCTGCTACGAGAGAGGAATGCCAAGATCAGAAGACAAAGATTCCTCAGGAGTCGACGTAATGCTGCGACAACAGAAGGGAAATGAGAGTGGATGAAGAGGCCGTGATCGTGTGAAGGCAAGGAGGAAAAGGAGGTGAATCAGGCTCGCTATATACCTTAAAATCCTTTTCTTATTGCTACTAAGTCAATGAGTGCTGAAGTGTATGTTTTTCAGAGGATTCGGTTCTGCTTGTGGAAAGGTGCAAATCACTCAGTGAATAAATCATACTAGGGAGGAATCATGCATCTTCAATTTCTCTTCCTATTTCTCTGTCGACCACAAAAACACTATCTCCGCGCTCAATAAGCCTGTCTATAAGATGGCTACCAACAAATCCTGCACCCCCTATGACCAGCACTCCGCAGAGATTTGCGCTTTAAGCCCAGAGGGATTTTGGCCCCATGACTCACCAGCTTTCCCGCATAGAGTTCACCACTACTCTGTCTCTAGATCGGTTGTATCTAGAAAGCCGTGGTGAGTGCTCCATCTATGTCTTTGAGTTGAATAGACGGGGTTGCAACTTAGTCACAGAATGGGGAATTCAAAGAAAGCCAGTTGCTATATAGGAGTACCGCAACATAACTGAACTTACCTTGGTGGTATCAATGTAACTGTTGTTGGAGCTGAGCGGAAGAAACTTTAACTTGGATGTAATAGACATTTACTTTATTCACAATCCAAAGATTCAGCTCTCATTTTTCCCTTTAAAAGGTGATGACACAAAGATGCAAGGACAGTAGACCAGGTTCCTTCTTTTTCTAAGAACTAGTTGCAGCTTGTATTCGAAGCTGAACAAGGAATAGAGATAGAGAAATAGAAGAGATATCTTCTAGCATCATCAACCATGGAGAAGAAGAAAGTTTTATAGAACCTAAGAATTTCAGCATTTCTGATCAATCTTGCTGCCATCATGGAAAAGACTGATGAAGCACTGCTACTTACTATGTATAGAGAAATTGGCATGGAACTTGGAGAAAGATCTTCCCCCCTGGGCATTTAGAGTAATTCTTGAGCTTGAGATACAAGCTTGAGAGTTGAATTTTCTACTTGAGATTGGGTAGCCTAAAACCAGTGGGCTGTTCGGATTTGATTTCGTCTTGTATTCTGTAAACATATTGGTAGTAATACAATTGTTACTTTGCATCATATTCGTCTTGATTATTTGCTTCGCTTGATCTTCCGTCTTGGAATTTCTCAAGGACCTTTGTGGTCGCGACTTTGTTCTCAAAAACCCTTCGACATCTTTGGTGAACTTGATGTGAAAGCGTCGCATTTAAAAATTTCAGGATGGGTGATACTTCAACATCAACTTCAGCCCCTTCTCTACAATTTCTACTTTGTCCTCTACTTCGACTCCATCATTGACTTCTACTTTGAGTACTTCTACATATGATTTAAAGAAGATTTTTCAGAATATGTCTATGTATATGCAACTTTATTATCAATAGACACAACTGTATATGTAGCAATAGCAATAGTTACATCAACAACAGTTGTCTCAGCAAAGGCAACTATATTCGGAGCAAGAGAACGCAATCAACACAACCAAGGCGATTGAAGCAGTTGAAAATGAAAAGAAGCTATTTGATGGCCATAATGTATCAGCTTATGAGCAAATATTTTCGTCGCCTTGTCACACCCGCCTCAAGGGTAAAAGTGACTGGTCTTTTCCTTCAAAATTCGCATTAGCAAGATTTTAAGAAGGCCCTAAAAGAGGAGTATTTTCTTGAGGACTTTGGGATGGATACACGGTGGTCATTCCGAGAGTGGGTCTACATGCCAAACAAAGATCTAGCTGCTTTAGAATTGATACAAGAATTTGAAGAGAGGTATAGTCAACTTGATGCCACTGAACAAAGAGCATTGGATATTCAGAAAGTTGAGCTTTTCTTGCAAGTTGAAGATCCTACTCTTCAGGAAGAATTAGGAGAGCTTCTTGAGGATCGCACAAAGCCTATGGGTCTTAAAACAGATTGGCAGGCGCTTAGGATGCGATCTCAACTTTGACCAAGAGGCGGATATGGAAGACCCACCTACAGAATGGATCTATGACTCTGATGTCGTCTTTTGCTCCTATGCCTGCTTCTACCCTTGTCATTTCTTCTCTTCCTCAGCCAGTTACTTGGCCTATGCCAATGCCTACTGTTTCTAATCCTCCCGTTCCTCCTGTTCCTAGACCGATGCTGGCTCCTTCTGCTCATTCGCTCCTTTGGTTCCTTCCTCTCTTGGTGACATAATCAAAGGCATAACGAAGTCAATTAAAGAAGAATTGGTGGGAAAATTAAAAGAGCAATTTTCCTCGACAGTGCCTACTATTTCTTCTAGTGCTCCTAGTACACCTAGGAGAGATCAAAGATGTATTTGGTGTGATAGTACGGATCATCAGCATTGCAGGGATTGCGAATCTTTTCAAGATGCAAGGAGGAAGAATTTGATATTTTGGGGACAAGATGGCAAGATCTGGTTGGCTGAAACAGGAGCTCCGCTTCTACCAATTTCGGGAAAGGCGGAATGAAGAAATTAGTAGATGACATGGTTGCGCGTACTTCTTATGTGGCAGCTAGAGGAGATGCCTCTGCATATGGAGTCTAGATTGAGAAAGGTTCAGAGAGTCAGTCAACATTATGGACATATGCTATAGAGATGGCAAACAAGGGGAAAATCCAACAAACTGTTTTGACTAGTGCAAGTTCTAGCATCAGATCTGAGAGAGGTTGGGATTCGCTTATTGATAGGTACACTATTTATGCCTACTTGGCTAAATCTTAGGGAGCAGATGTACTTGTTGAGGAGAAGCGTAAGAGAGATGAAGAGAATCCAAATGTAGCTAAAAAGACTAGAGGGGGTGAGTTTGTTACTACACCTACTGTAGGGCCGTCTTCAAGACCAGGGCCAGAACGACAAATTGAGGATGCTCAAAAGAAAGAAAAGAGGCAGGAACCTAGACAGAGAAAGCAGCCAGGATTTAGATTAATGTCCGATATTGATACATCTACGGACATGAAGAAAATCTTTAATAACAAGCTACTTGGCAGTGAGGCGACTTTTACTATTTCAGAGGTTTTGGGCATCTCGAAAAGAAAGTTTCAAGATTAGTTCCAAGAAGTCCTAAAGAGAAAAAGACATACATTGCCTACTACTGATACACAACGAGTTTTGGTTGGGGAGTTGGATGAGGATGAGGATGAGGTTATGGTCGAGAATGCTTCTGTTTTTCCCCAGATAGAGAAGAAGGTTCAACCTATGCATTATGCTAATGAGCCTAGCTTGGTACCGTGTAGTCACTTTTCGCAGGGTCATTGGGCTAGGGCAACTACAGAAACAATGGTAAAAATTGGAGAGAAACATGTGCCTTATGTTGCTTTGGTGGATCATGGTTCAGAGATTAATCTCATAGTTCGTGAAGTTTATGAAAGTAATAGATGGCCTATGGATATAGAGCATGGGTGGCGTATGAGAGCCTCCAACAACACTGTAGGTGATTTGTATGCTGTCTGTCCTAGTGTCAGGATTTCTATTGGAGATGTAGAGGAGGATTTCCATTTCTTTGTTTAGGATTCATGCTCTTACCCCATAATCCTAGGACAGCCATTCATCATAGAGATGCACATGGAGATGAAAGTAATGGATGAGGGATCTGCTTATGCACGGATTCGCAGTAAAGATGGTATAGTAGGTGGAGTATAACTATCCCAGAGACATTGAAGTCATCTAATAATACTCTCATAAAATCACTCATATAGGGGTTAGGTCTCTTCCTCCTTCTTTGGAGGTTTATTTGGCTAACTCTATGGTTGCACATATTTCTCACTGATCTATAGAACATTAACGAGGCCCCATGGTTGTAAAGCTCAATTGTCCTTTAGACTTTCTCATCATCACTTAATCCTTCCACCATGTTGGCTATTTTTGCATTGCTGGTGGGCCTGCATTGTAGTGAGGGAGGGGTAACATATTGTAAGAATAGAATAATCTTGTGTTGATTGTGGTAGATAGTGGGTTTGTCTTGACCCCCAATTGTGAGTAACCTTCCTTGGTGGAGCCAAGGCCTTCCCAGCAAGAGGCAACAGTCCTTGCATGCAAGATCCATATTCAAAGCAACAAAATGAAACCAAAAAGGGAGTAAGAAGGAAATGGTAGCAACTTTGGTAGTAACTTTGGTGATACCATTAGGTTGTGAAACCTCCTTTGCAACTTGCTTGTTTTTATCTTGCTGTTGGGATGGTATACCCTAGATATTCTCCTACTGGAGCTTAGAATTCATAGTTTTTGGGCCTATGGCGGTTATTTGGTTGTGTAAATTCCATCCTAAACTTGGGTGTGGACTTATCATCATACTTGTTTGTGATCCATGAACCTACGAGGTTTGTGCCTCTTGATGCTAGCTATATTACTAAGAGTGTATCATAGTGCAACTGCCATCCATTCCTTTCAGGGATTTATCATCTCGACCACCATTGTGCTATGAAGGAGTCTTCCTCACACCTGAATTTCTTGACCAAGCTTCTAGGTTGAACATCAGGACCAAAACTCAATAGCATATACTTCATTTTTAGTCAATTCCTCCTCTATTGTCCATCTTGGTACTCGGTGGAAAACTCTCTCTTGTTTTTCCCACAAAGAACCTATGGGTCTTATTCTTGCTTCCTTGTAAGTTTTTCTATATTGGGTTACTACATTGACATGGAAATCCGATAGCTCTTTGATTTTAACTATGTTGGCTCTAAGTATGGTTGTTGGGGCTTACCCTTGTTGTCTCTAGGTATCATATACTTAGGCTTCTAGACACTCCAATCACTAGAGTATTTTCTATATAATGAAGAAATAATGTTTAGAGAATGGCTAAAAATTATACTTGGCCTCTTCCTCCCCTAGTATATATACCATGGGTGGCCATGAGCGAGTTGTTGATACTCCTAATTTGTGTAAGCTATTGTAGGCATCAACACTTGATTGGCAGACAAAGGACTCCATTGGCTAGACTCAGATGCTTGAGTACCTTGGTATCCTCTAGGGTAGACCATCTAATAGTCACTATTGTATTGGTAGTAGTCCATGTTTTGAGTGGCCATATTACAATGTTATACCATTGCTAATTCAAGTTGCATCCAACCTGGTCATTACCTGGATTATTGCATTGTGTACACCATATATTTTTTGCCTCATTTTTTTGAGTGCCCTTTCTGGATTTCTTTTCCTTTTCTTTCTTCTTGGATTTGATGGGATTTTTTCCCTCATCATCCTTGGAGTCATCTTCCTCATTCTACCTCTATATCTAAATTAGAAGTCATTATCCTAGTTTCTTTAAACTAACTTTGTGAAAATTTTTCCTTTTCCAAATTTTTCTTTGGCCAAAAGATGTTCCAAACTAAAGCTTTCTTGTAAAAGAGATCTATGTTATTGCTAGATAACTCATGAAAGGCAAAGCTTTTCAGATTGGCTTATTAAAGCCTTGGACATAGAGTGTATTTTATATTTTATCCTCGAGTTAGGTGTTTGGGTCAATTCTACTTAATAGATTTTTCAACTTGGCCATGTAAGCTTGGAATGATTTATTTCCTTTCTTGAGGTTTGGAGCCATTCAAGCTTCTATGCATCTATTTGGTTGGGTTGAAATCTATTGTGGGATGTGGATAGTGTGACATTCTAGGTGGGCCATCCAATGTTCTATCACTACCCATGTCACGACCCTTTCTTGCATCAAAGATTCGAATACAATGACTTTGTGAGGCTTATTTATCTCAACTAAGAAAGTTGATAGTGTAAGCGACATTAAATTGGTGGGCGAATGTATCTAGATCCTCTTGAGAAGATCCAAAGAATTTTGGAAATAAGATGATGGTCTAGTGGTGGGCCATTCTATTAAGAATTGAAATTTAGAAAGGAGGTATTGGTGGGCTCATTGGTTGAATAACAACTAGATGAGCAAAAGAAAAGAAATGTCCTATTAGCTTCAATGGAGTAGTAAGACCAATTAGCAGGGGTGCAGATTTACTTCCATTTCTAGGAGTAGAGTGGGAATGACACTTTCATAGCAATCAAGGGGACTATGATGTGTGGAATGCATCATCCTTGAGGATAGAAGGAGCCTCAAGAGTGTAGAAATTACACAACACAATATTGGACAGAATTTGAGCAAGGAGTAGAGAGCACACATCAAATATGAGAAGAATAGAGATTGCTTTAATTTCAAATGAGCAGCTAAAAATATGGACTTGTCCACCTATGCATTTCCACTATTAAGCTTAGATGGCGATTTGGACATATGATAGGTGAAGAACTTAAGGGTAGCTGGAAGAACTTTGATTGGTGGTGAAAGATAGATTGATGATGGATTTGGATGGGTCTTCCTTTTTTAACCTAGGAAGGCAGTCTAGTCGGGCTATCCAACCATATTATAAACCTTCAAGGGGTGCCTCATAACTCCCACACCCTATACCTCAATGTTACCTTGAGTTGCTACATCTAGCATACCTACTCTATCTAACCCAAAGGCTAGATCTACAAAGGTTGGCTTTTCTGCATCCGATTACATTGACCTCATTTGAGATACAAGTTAGGACCCACCCAATATCTATGGTCATACATGGCTTGTCATAATGGGGGCCTTATAACGTAGAGCACCATGGATCATCAGTGGCACCTTATGAGGTGGAGGATTGAGCATACCTAACAAGGAAACGGTGCCATTTGGTGTTGTTCAACCCTAGACCACCATGCTTGGCCCAAAGCCACTACATCAAGCCAACCTTGCGCATATGAATGCATTTAGCCTAGTGCATAGAGGAATGTTGATGATGGTTGCCATGTATAATTGGGTCCGAGTATCATTGCCACAATGCAAAGTGCAGTCATACTCACAACCAATACATGTGGATAACAACATCCTAATCTATACTCAACGTATGAGGTGTGGGGATAGACATAGTCAAAACGATATGAAGGGACCAACTTTGTTACTATCATAGAGATTTGGATGCAAGTTAAAGAATGGGTCAAGTGACCCAATAGAAAAACTAATAGGGATGAACCAAAAAGATAGATTGATGATCCTATCTTGCTTGGGTACACCTTTCCCTTTTATAGCTTACTACAAACTACAATATTCTCTCATCCCTCATGCTCTGCCCATGGCCATAACCGTTGTTGCACTAGTTTCCTCATCAATGCACTACTAGTCACCTTGCTTTAAATGAAGCTAATTGCCATGCACCTTATTGACAGTGAGACTCCACTTTCTAAGCTCACAATTTTTTGCATTCCTTGCACTTTATGCCTAATATTTGCATGAATGATGCTAGAATTTTTAAAAGACAAACAAATGAATAAAGGAGAAGATAGTTGTGATTCAAAATATGGAGGGCACAAGGAGATTATGATGTTAACTATGAGAGTGATTGGCCCTTAACAAGTATCAAATAATAAATTAAGTTTTCTATGCTAGATCCTATTAGTTTTTGTATTGTTAACTTGATGGACATAGGATCCTATATCCATTTAGTTAACAATACAAAAAGTATGTCCTATTAACATTTGGTGGAAAGCTAATGGAAATAGGTAGGAGTCTCTTTGCCTTCATCAAGTGTGTTGCTATACTACCGCCAGCTAAAAGTTACTGCAATAAGAGTTATAATATTCTCGAGAACATAAGACCCCCCCTTTATTATCAAATTAGACAAAAAAAAATTCACTCCCCTCCCTCTCGACACCGCTAGCTGGCAGAGGGAGGGGAAGCTAAACTCATAGTCAATGAAGGTGAAGGAAAATATGATGACGTGAAGAGGTACTGGAGCTGTTGAGGGTAAGAAATGAATGGGCGATGGAATCGATGGGGGGGAGGGGCACACGTACGCCACCTCCAACTCCCCCCCCCCACTACTCCTTCTTTTCCCTTAATAAGTTGCATGGTGATGAGAAATTTGGGGGTCTTGTGATGTTAAGGATGCTCATCATAGCATCCCCTCAATTAATACCCATCTTTCCCCTGTAAAACACCCCTCCATTAAGCAAAGAGTACACATTTATTTCTTCTCCCCTTGCTGCCAAATTGCAAAAGGGTGAAAGAGAGAGAGAGAGAGAGAGAGAGAGAGAGAGAAGGAGGGAGAGCGAAGAGCCTCAAGGGAGCTTCCTCTCTTGGAAAGAGTTTCGAGTACCCTCTCTCCCCATCGCATTTTTCAAGATCTCTCTATCAATTTTCCTCTAGTTGGCTAAAGGTTGTGGAAGTCAAGGCAAAGTGTAGGAAACTTGGCACAAAGGAGTGCTCCGAGAGAAGATAAGGCCCGCATTCCAAGCTTCGAAATGGCCCAAAAGCGCAAACCATCCCAAGTAACCGGAAAGGCCAAAACCATGGAAGGAGGATCGAGAAAAGATGCCACCGCTAACATGAATGGGTTATTGGGAATAAATGCTACTTTGACACTCCAAAACCAGGTACCATTATGATGTCTAGCCCTATGAACAAAATAGTAAAGCATAATCATCATAGAAAGAAATCGTACTTTTTCATTGCGTCAATTGCATAACTAGAAAGGTAGTTATACAGGCTTAATGATCATGATTTTCCATGAATTGATTAAGCATCTATGGGTTTTTGCAATACTAAGCTGATTATTAGGCACTAATTTTTGCGAGTACATCTTAGGTTACCAATATATAAATATGCAAGACCGTGTAGGACTATGGCATCCTATAAACCATTAGAGAGTCTTGGCTTGCATTTACATTACGCATGACCAATTCATGTACCTTGCACAAAGAAAAATATGTGTCACAATTTATGGTTTGCATAAGTTCATTGAAATGAATTTCCAAGAATAGATTAGGAAAGACTTGCATCTAGATTTGCGTGGCATCGTGGTCAGCTTTGGTTGCACCACATGATAGGGATTCATCTTAAAAGATAGATTTAGCATGCACATGTAAATTGTTAAACTTAATTGTAAGAGGAAATTCGATAACTGAAACCCTAGATGATAAGTAAGGCTAGGGTTTAATTTTAGAATTCATGCTATAATCATAGATTGACCTAGAATCAAGTAAATACACTCATGGATCTCTAGCAACTAGCTGCGATAAGTTCGATAACACCTTTAGGGGTATCATTTTTTAAAACCATGATCTGTGGGTGCTGCCGCTTGGTCCCTGCTATAAGGCTCCATGGCCTTCCTACCTGCACCTATGCCAGACAGGGTTGGATGCACTAATGCACCATCAGTTGTGCACCCTGGCATACTCTCTTCATCTCTTCACACCATCCCCTTGTCAATTCCTAAACCAGGTGTGAGCTATGGGTTTCATCATTATTTCCTTGAGTGATGTTAGTAATGGGGTGAGTGACTGCTCTGGCAGCACCGTTGCACCATCAATTGCACACAAGGCATACAACCTTTGCACAAGTTACTGTAAGGATTACATCAATGGGTTTCAGGAAAGGGCTGGCCTCTATATCTTTCAACAGAGCGTGAGACAGAGGGTGGACTAGGTGTGACTGGTGTTTCTTCAATCAATTACCAAGAGGTGAGGATTAAGGGACGTTACGACCTTTGGAGTCAGGTACATTCCCGTTTCCCTATGCACCCACGAGCTGGGTTTCTACCATCAGCATAGGACACATCACTCTATGGTTAGGGTCTCGCAGACAGTTGGGGGTAATTGATGCTGCCTCTCCCTTCAGGCCTTTAACCTGAAGCATGAATTATCTTTCCATCTTTAGTTCCTTGAGCAAAAAATGCAAACAATACTCCTAAATTGTTACAAAAATAATCAATCCAGTGGTTGTTTAATTTGCTAACTGCTAAGGAGTGAATCCTTCTCTCTGAATGCATCCAGCATTCAATCTGGGATCAATTGTGACTTGGCAAGATCCCCAAGGGTTTTTTTGTTTACCCTTTTATCCTTGGGTTAGGGTTATACCCTATCAACCCAAATTAACCAACACCTTAGGTTTCTTAAGTTAAGACAACAAATCCTGGCAACCATGTCGCTCCAACTTGATTGATCCTTTGCTTACTAAGCAATACATAACTTCCCTTAACTTGGCAAGTCAGCCTAAGAAAGGTGATATAACAGGATGTCTACTCATCCTCTTGCAAGTTAAACTTACACTAGAATCTGCTAACCTCATTCCAAGGAATGGCAAATCTATCTTGTGATTAAACCACAAAGCCATGCGATGTTGCAACTTGCTGCATAGTGTCACACCTAACTCATGGGATCATTTCACCCATTGAATGGTGTTTCCTAGTCAAGGAATTTTGTTTAGACAAGATGCAAGTTTTAGGGTGTCTTCTTACCCAACCCAACCCTAATTGTACTAGGCTGACAACATTCGGTCCTAGGGTTTCCAAACTCAATCCGAGTTTTAACGTTAGGTCGGTTGATCCTTAGGTTAGAACCCTAGATCATGGTTTGCATGGGCGTCCAATTGATCCAAACATTCCGTGAATGTGGGTAGGACCTTTGGGTTTGAGGGTTTCAACTTGGCATCCAAGTACGATACTAGGCTGTACTTCCAACGTGCCAAGCCCTAGCTAGTACTTGAGGTGTTTATCGTATTGACTAGTTATGCCTATACAAATCCCTAACAATTATAATATTACAAGTGATTTAGTTAAATTGATCTACTTGTCTTGCAACAAGGAGGATCCTTTCCTAGAGATGCTAAACTTGTTCTGGAGGTGTAAATAATTGCAACATGCAATTCATTACTTTTAGGCAACTATAAAGATTGCAATAACCCTTCTCTTTCCTTGCTAAAGTCGTGACGAACGACAAATGGAAGTCATATTTGTAGGTGATTTCAACATGGTAACTTTTCTTGATGTTTTGATCTAGCACATGAGATGCATAGACAAGTAATATTCTTTGGCAAAACTCACATGGAAAAATATATACTCTAATCACTCATGGAGTACAAACTAGGCTTGATCACCTCTATTTCAAGGATAGGGTGTGTTGGGTATTTGTAATTTTTCTATATCGAGATTGAAGGTGTCCTTATTAATTTTGTAATTATTTTGATAATTATATCATTAGTAATAGAAAATTTCAATGCTTTGAATGTCCTTGTTAATGAGAATTGCATTTGTTTTGTGGTTGTCGTGGCATTTATAATCATGGATAAGGATTTTGGGAGCAAGAGAGAGCACGATTGAATAGTATAAGATGTAGTAGTGCAAGCACCTTGCACAATTAAAGAATGTGTTGTAGGCCTATAGAAGGATCTATATGTTTTGGATTTTTTAAGAGAATTGAACTCTTGCCATATGGGTAGAAGACCGCTGGTCCTCAACCACATGGTTAGAAGACATTTGAGAACTCCTACACTCTCTAGATATGATATGAAAATAATTTACTATAAACAATGGAGACATTGGGGTTTTGTGAGCATTCCATTTACAAATGAACTTTAGGGTTTCTTATTTAGAAAGGTGCATTGTTAGTGTTGGGGTGAATGTCTATCTAGCATGCACATTGCAAGGGTCTTAATACAAACATTTTGGTCCAGTAGTGCGACATGAGCAAAAGGTGGAACATGATCTTTGGGGTGGCAAGAGGAACTATAATGAATAGAATGGAATGTGAACAGAGAATAGAAAACAACAATAAGGAGTGATGTTAATGAGGGTAACTTACTATTGATCAAGGTTTTCTTCTATGGCCTCTTGAGTAGCATCATATAATGGGTTAATGATTTCATGTGCAAGGTTGCTCACTCCACTGAAGTGCTAGAAGCATCTCAGGCATGTGAGTTGATCATAGCGAGGGTTGTCAAGCTAACAACACTACTTAGGCGGTTGCATAACTGTAGGTCTTGTTGAGGCAGTTAGAGCTTTGGTAGTGTTGTCTTTAATAGAAGGCAAGCAACTAAATGTGCGATCAATTTTGTACAAAGAAACCAGCAACAAAATTGTCAAAAGGAGCATACTAAGATAGAAAAAGTGATGAAGCCAAAAGCTTCAACACAATTGACTAACGTCTTAAGAGAAAGTAAGATATTGATTTCGTAGAGGCAAGATTGTGTTGTAGGAAGGGTAGATGCTCTTAGATATAGTTGCCATCAACAAAGTAGAGGCAAACGATCCGAGTGAACTTCTTGTAGCAATGAAGGTAGCATTACTAGGTAGTCCAACCAACTTCTTGGCAAGGGCCATAAGTAGTAGGTGAGCAAGAGCATAAAATATTTAGACAATTGATTTGGTTAGCAAGAATTGACTTTTGGTGGAGAGGATGGTAGATGGGTTGTGCAGCTCCAAGAGAGAGGGTTTTCTTAATGGCAACTTGTTGTGACTTTCCATATAAGTAAGTTTATCCAACCACACTATTCTCATCTTGTACTTCCAAGTCCTTGATCCATTCCTTGAGAAAATGACCTTCCATTTTGCTTCTAACTTCATTAGAATATCATATTTTCACTTCTTGAAATCCTTTTTGTTTTTTTCAACTTGCTCTCATTCCCCCCTAGAAGTCAGTAACAACGGTTACAAGGTGGCCCGCATACTAGTCTATGGGCGGAATCTTTGATTATTAATCCCTGTGGATTATGGATTGCCTTCGGGCGGATTATGGATTATATGGATATTTTCCAAAGATAAATAAGATCAATTGATGTAAAGGAACTTGTTTGAACTATTTTCTATATTAGTGCTAAGATTACATGAAGGAAGCGGTGAATAATTGGCTAATTAAGGAAGTTATTTTAAGCGTGTTCAACTAAATGTGATAGGTAATTAGACAACTAAAGCTACCCTAAGGAAAGTGTGGTGGATGTGGCCATGGGTCCGTCCTACGGATGGGTGGTCCCGGTTGGCCGGGAACTTTTTTCAAATTAAATCGATAGCAAGAAACTCTTCTCGAAGGAAATGAACAACAAGGGCGTTGATCTAGAGTCTAGGGTACTAGATTCTCGATTTATGCTATTTTAGGGGAATGGAATGGGACTATGCCTTATGGGCAGAGAGGTGGAGCTTTGCATCCCTCTCGTTTCCCATTCTCCTTGAACCAAGTGCTGCATGAATCTGCTTTGACCCTGACATTTCTGCGTAAAGTAATTTGCCTAGGGTTTGACGCTAGCTGCCATTCTAGGAATTTGACCATTAGGGAATCCCCGATTCAGGTGGGTCCTAAGTGGGAACGGCCAGAATAATTTCGCTACGTGGTAGACTCGGAAAGAACTAGATTGCAAATGCCATAACATTCCATGGGAGTGCCGAGCGGAGCTTTCTAGACCCTCTTTCCAATGGGCTGCTAAGACGTGTCCTATAAGTGAACAGGTGGACACGTTACAGTTGGTATCAGAGCAAACCAACGAAGGATCTATCTTTATAAGAAAGCGTAATAAGATGAAGTAAAGCAAATGTTGCTATTAAGAACATTTCCTTACCTACTTGTCAATGCTGACTTGCAAAGTTGGAAAGCGTGAAATAGATTCTTAGTGTTCCAGGTCATGTTTATGACCGTGATGCATGCCTCAGATTATCGACGGAGGATCGATATGATGAATATCCTAGAGCACATCTACAATCCATCACCCTTGTACATGGAACGGAGATGAATGGGTGTTTTAGGGATCTATTACATAGCTGCCCAGCGACTTGCATACCTTCAAACCAACTTGAAGAGAATCAAGTGGATGGAGGACTTAAAGATCATGAAGCTGTTCCTCTTTATTGAGGCTCACGCTAACACAACCCTACAGGTCAGAGGTCGAAGGTTTAATCAGAACACGTATGTGTACAAGGAAGTGACTCGAGTAATCCCTACCGACAGAATTAAGGTGTTGGGACATCATGAGAAGAACGGATATCAAAGGAAAAGATACCCTAATCTTCCAATGACCTATCAATTCCTGAAAATCCATGACCCCAATCCATACTATTACATAGTTCCCGTAGCTGAATGCAGCAACATCTTATTCTCCTCGAATTAATGTATCAGCTTGTTCTATCTCCCCAAGAATGATTGTACTCGAAAGGGCTATGCCCTTATGAATGAAATAAGACTCCTTTTATCAATGATTGTCTTGACTATGAGTATTGATAAAAAGTTAAGTGATTTGGACACTTGGCTAAAAGCTGAAGTGGACATGAAACGTAATGTAATGTGGAATTCTTACTAGGAGGAAAGTCGACTTCGATCAGATTCAGGGTCATGAACCTAGGTATCCATGAGTGTTTGCTCGGAATGGATTGGCAGCTTAAACCTTATGATGCCCACATTCATTGTGGAAAGAGCCAAGTTTCCTTTCGAAACTCTGAAGGGGAATTGGTCACAACTCAAGGAGAGGTTGGAAAGCCAAAAATTCAATTAGCCAAAGCATCTCGAATAATAAAGGGAGTTAGAAAGGGACTACCTGTCTATTTGATTAAGCTCAATAAGCTAAATCAGAATCAGGAGTCTAGTGAAGAACCTTCATGGCTAAAGGAGTACGCAGACGTATTTCCTGAAGAGCTGACAGAACTTTTGCCTCAAAGGGAAGTTGATCATGAGATCAAGCTAGTACTGCGAGATGCACCAATTGCAAAGAGGCCTTATAGAATGTCCATCCCGGAAGCAATTGAGGTGAAGGAGCAACTCAAGCAATTATTAGATCAGGGCTACATCCATCCTAGCAGTTAACCATGGGGAGCTCGAGTGCTGTTCCAAAAAAAGAAAGATGGAACGCTTCGGTTGTGTATTGATTACAGAGGGTTGAATCAATCAACCATTAAGAACAAGTACCCTATTCCAAGAATAGATGAACTTCTTGACCGTCTTCAAGGTGTGAAAATATTCTCCAAGATTGATCTCAGGTCTGGATACTATCAGATAAGGATCAAGGAAGAAGATATCCCAAAGACGGCATTTAACACAAGATATGGACACTTTGAGTTCCTAGTCATGTTATTCGGGCTGATGAATGCACCTGCCACCTTCAACAAGTTAATGCAGGATATCTTTAGGCCATATCTTGATGACTTCGTACTCGTCTTCTTTGACGATACCTTAGTCTACTCCAAATAGGAAGAAGATCATGAACCCCAGCGTTGCATTGTCCTTGAGACAATGAGGGCACACAAGCTTTATGCCAAAATGAAGAAGTGTGCGTTCTTCAAGCAACAGATTGAGTATCTGGGATTCATCATATCAGCGGAAGCGATCTCAATGTTAGCTATATATAGACATAATATATATAGCTAATAGGAACCCTAGAAGTGTGTCAACTGAGCACACATGATAGGAATACATAGAGGGGACCTAGGGTGCTATATATAGACAGACTATATATAGCTAACAAAGGATGTTCTGGAATGGCCAATACCAACAACTGTCAATGAAATGCACAATTTTCTTGGATTGACGGGATGGTAGAGGGTCTTTATCAAAAACTATGCTTTGATAGACTACAACAAGGTTTGGTATTAGCACCTATCCTCAAACTTCCAGATCTTGGTAAGGAGTTCAAAGTAGTAACTGATGCTAGCACGCTTTCCTTAGGATGTGTGCTTATGCAAGAAGGTCATCTTGTAGCATACTCTTCAAGGAAACTAAAGAGCCATGAGAAGAATTATACTACCCATGATCTAGAGCTGTTAGCTGTCATCCATGCTCTCAAGCTTCGTAGACACTACTTGCTAGGTAACAAGTTTACCCTAGTGACGGATCATAAAAGTCTCAAGTGGATCCTTACCCAGAACGAGCTCAACATGAGGCAACGTCGATGGATTGAAGTGCTGGAGGAGTATGATTTTGAAATCAAATATCGGCTTGGAAAGGAGAATGCAGTTTTCGATGCACTTAGTTGCAATGCATTTCTTAATTCTCTAATCTTGAGAAATCCATCAACAGCTAGATCTCTAGCCACAAAGGTATGCATGCCAAACAACCCAATACTTGAGGTAGCTAGAGAACAAGCATGCCATCATTCAACCTATCAGAAGATGCTAAGGGAGATCCCTATCAAGGATAAGGACCAAAAGCTACAGGCTAAGTATCAAGAATTCTCTATCAATAGTGGAGTTCTCTACTATAGAGCAAGATTATGTATACCGGCAAGCCAGTCACTCAAGCAAAAGATACTTTGGGAAGCTCATGATTTCCCTTTCTCAGGACATCCTAGCTATGCGAAGACCCTCAATGTAGTCAGGAAGAGCTACTATTGGGAGGGGCTTAAAGGTGATATTCTCAAATATGTCACTAAGTGTTTGTCTTGTCAATGTATTAAGGCTGAACATGTCAAAATGCCAGCAAAGTTCCAACCACTTGACATTCCCAAAATGAAATGGGAATTCATCAGTATGGACTTTGTTGTTGGCCGACCCCAAGTTTAGGGAGGATACAACTCCATTATGGTTGTGGTGGATATGCTCACCAAGGTTGCACATCTTATTCCTATTAAGACAAACTATAAAGCCTCTGACATTGCAAGGTTATTTATCAAGGAGATATTCAAACTGCATGGGTTGCCCAGAAGAATCATTAGTGATCGTGATTCTCTCTTCACATCACACTTCTAGAGAGGTATCTTTGAAGCCATTAGGACTCAACTCTATTTTAGTACAGCTTACCATCCCCAAACTGATGGCCAAATGGAGAGAATCAACCAAGTCATCGAGGATATGCTAAGGACACACCACTGCCATGAACCAAAAAGTTGGATTCAATACTTGCCACTGGTTGAGTTTGCCTACAATGCTTCTTATCAACAAAGCATTCAGATGACCCCTTTTCAAGCATTGTATGGGCACGACCATCGAAGTCCTTTAAACTTGTCAGATCCAACCCTAAGATGCTACAAAGCAAATGTTGGAAGATATGGATAGACAAAAGGCATACGCGGATTCAAAACATCAAGATAGAACCTTCATTGAAGGAGACATGGTCTTCATTCTCATATGCCCAAAGAAGAGTTCCCTATCCTTAGGTGAATGCAAAAATCTAAGTCCGAGGTATTGTGGACCCTACAAGATCCTCAAGTGCCTAGGACCCAATGCTTATAGAGTGAAACTCCATGAGAATCTAAAGGTTCATAATGTATTCCACATCAGTCTACTGAAGAAGTATGTACCTAATCCTAGCCATGTACTTGATGATCAACAAGTTGTAATGCCTAGCCAAGGAGTCCTTGAGCTACGCCTTGATAGGATCTTAGATGTTAGGGAGAGGCAATTGAGATCTAGAACCTTGAGAGAATGTCTCATCGAGTGGAAAGATTATCCCGTGGAGGATGCCACTTGGATGGATGAAAGTACTCTCAACCAACAATACCCCCAGCTCTTCTCGAGATGAGGACATCTCGATTCTTCCAAGGGGGAGAGAATGTAATATTTCCGCTCGAAATATTAAGGAGCTTTGATCACCACACACCTACGCAAAAACTTGTGCAAGCTTATCGCCCACATTGTAATTATTGGCAGCTTAATCCGTACCCTGCATGCGCAAAAATGAGCCCTCCGCATTGTGAAATTGAGGCTGGGGTTTAAGACTGCAAAACCGTGGGAGAACACCCTTTTTGAAGGGAAAACTGGATAAGTTTTAGTTTTTTTTAAAAAAATTATCCCTTCCCCCAACCGATGTATGGCTGGAGGAGAGGGAGTAGGGGAAGAGCAAGTGAGGTGTGTGGGTTGCATGAGGGGGGAGGCATGCACCAGCCACCTATGTGGCCACCTCTCCAGCCCCTTAAGAACTATATAACCTCCACCTTAGCCTTGGGGGGAGGTATGATCAAAGGGGAATGATTGCCGCCGTGCTGCTACAGCCGCCAAAATCCGTCGCCTGTTGCACCACAATCCGCCTACATCGCCGACTGCTGCTCATACTCCTCGCCACCATCGCCATCGATCACTACTCCCCTTACGTCGTTGAAATCTCCTTTTCCAATCATTGGCATCCATCCACGTAATCCTAGGAAGCAGAAGCTTCTAAAGGAAAACTTCTTAGGCCTTGTGCACGCGTCTATTTCCCGGGGTCTTAATATCCACACCCTATAAAAGGGTAATTCCTACACAAGGGAGAAAGCAAGCGGGCTTGGAAGTTGTTTTGCCAAAGCTCGGAGGAAATTCAGAGATCGAGTAAGAGATTGCAGGGTTCAAGTCATCAACGATGGCTCCCAAGGAGATGCAAGGTGCACTCGCGGGATGTTCTTCCCCGAACATACACGTGGACATTCCCACAAGCCCTCAAACCTAGGTTTTACAATTTTTATTCCACGTAAAACAAATGCATTAAGCACGATAACTTTCATGGAAAGGAAGCATTTATGCATGTTTCTAATTCACCTAGCCTAGTTAAAATGCATTTGGGGAAATTTGCCTACTCGAATGATTTACTAAAATTAATGCATGATATGCAATTGGGTTATTTGCATTTCCAATGTTATGAATGTAAATTACGTATCCATTTTACGAGCTTAGTAGCTTGTTGCCTTGCCGTGCATTTCAAAGTGACAAGCCTAAAATGCATATTTCCTAGCGTTAAAAAGATGAAAATTGTTAAGTGCATCTTTGTTTGGCGGTGAAAGAGCAAGCGTATCTTGTTATGACTTGCATGGAAAGAATTGTTAACATCCGTTGCATAGCATGGAAATGGGACCACAGACTTGCACGTTGCATGCGAAGAAGTTTGTCAAACAGATTAAAGGTTGCATGTCACATTAATTTCATTAACAGGGTTGTATCTAGGAAAGGGTTGCATGTTACATATTCGTCATGCAAAAAATTCATTCATCAAGAGTTGCATTTAGGAAAGGTTGCATGGCTTATCAAAGCATGAAATTCAATTGCTTAGACAAAAGGTTGTAGGCATAGTTCCTTAACATAAATCCTAGTAGATCCTATGTAAGTTATTCTCCAAATTGTTGTTTGTCACGACTTTAGCAAGGAAAGAGAAGGGTTATTGCAATCTTATAGTTGCCTAAAAGTAATGAATCGCATGTTGCAATTAGTTACACCTCTAGAACAAGTTTAGCATCTCTAGGAAAGGATTGTCCTTGTCATAAGACAAGTAGATCAATTTAGCTAAATCACTTGTAATATTATAACCATTAGGGATTCATATAGGCATAACTAGTCGATATGATAAACACCTCAAGTACTAGCTAGGGCTTGGCACGCTGGAAGTGTTGAGAGAGAGAGAGAGTACGCGAGAGATACACAAGACATGCTCCCAAAGAATGATTCATATTGATGTAGAGTTAGTATATATAGGTGAGACCCAAGTCAAGTGAGAGATGATATATATAGCTGTAACATCCCCACTCAAACAAAGGTCTCTAGCTGCGAGTGAAAAAACCCTTGGGGAGAACAAGGGAAAAACCCGAGCCCCTACACATACCTACGATACAAAAATGATTTACTAGAAAGTTTTCTTGAATACAATGATACATGCCTCAATCAGTGAGACAAGAACTTGGAACAATACCAAGTTCATGTCTTAATGAGCTAAAGCGAGCTTCACTAAGAGCTTTTGTGAAGATGTCTGCAACCATTTGATCACTGGGACAATGCTCCACCATAATGGAACCTTTCTTGACTTCATGTCGAACATAATGATAATGAATAGCAATATGCTTTGATTTACTATGTTGTATATAGTCTTTGGTAAGACTAATAGCACTTTGGTTATCGCATCGAAGAGGTGTACTAGATGATGAAGGATGTCCCAAATCTGCAAGTAGTTGTCGAAGCCAAACTAGCTCACGAGCTGCTAATGATGCAGCAACATATTCGGCTTCAGTTGTAGAAACCGCAACACATCGTTGTTTCTTGCTGGACCAAGAAACCAAACATCCATTTACAAAGAAACAATTCCCACTTGTAGATCGCATGGATAAGTGTGAACTTGCCCAATCAGCGTCTGTATATCCAATAAGGTCAAGAGAAGTTGAAGAAGATAAAGAAGAATCCTCTCAACGACGATAAATAAGACCAAATTCCTTAGTACCCTTGAGGTACTTAAGAATACGTTTTGCAGCACTCCAATGAATAGTGGAAGGGGAAGAAAGATACTGTCCCAAAAAGTTAGCTGCAAATAAAATATCTGGTCTTGTGTTTAAACCAATAAATTGAAGACAACCAACAAGATTAGCAAAAGGTTTATGAATGGCTGATTCTTCATTGCGTGTTGTAGATGTACCCTTGGTAGAGCTTGAAAGAATGGGAGTGTTAGCAGAGTGCGCATTTGTCAACCCAAACTTCTTAACAATATCATTAATAAACTTTGTCTGGCGAAGAAGAAGAATGCCTTATTGTCGGTGTCGTTGAACTTGAATACCCAAACAAGAATGTATCTCACCAAGATCCACCATTTCAAATGCAGTCGATAAAAGCTTCTTCATAGCATCCAAGAAAGCAATATTATTTGACACAAGAATAGTATCATCAACATATAGAGCAAGAATAATAAAATATTTATCCTCCCTTTTTATGTAAAGATTTGGGTCAGCAAAACCTGCAACAAAACCTTTAGATCTGCGAAACAAGTTGCAATGTTGTATGGCCTTGTGGTTTAATCAGAAGATAGATTTGCCATTCCTTGGAATGAGGTTGGTAGGTTCTAGCGCAAGTTTAACTTGCAAGAGGATGAGTAGACATCCGGTTAGATCACCTTTCTTAGGCTGATTTGCCAAGTTAAGGGAAGTTATGTATTGCTTAGTAAGCAAAGGATCAATCAAGTTGAAATGACATGGTCGCCACGATTTGCTATCTTAACTTAAGAAACCTAAGGTGTTGGTTAATTTGGGTTGACAGGGTATGACCCTAACCCAAGGATAAAAGGGTAAACAAACAAACCCTTGGGGATCTTGCCAAGTCACAATTGATCTGGGATCGAATGCTGGATACATTCGGAGAGAAAGATTCACTCCTTAGTAGTTGGCCAATTAAACGACCACTGGATTGATTGTGTTTGTAACAATTTAGGAGTACTATTCGCATTGTTTGCTCAAGGAACTAAATATGGAAAGATAATTAATGCTTCAGGTTGAAGGCCAGAAGGGAGAGGCAACATCAGTTACCCCTGCCTGACCCTAACCAAGGGGGTTGTTAGCCATGCCGAGGACATGGACGGAACCCACCGCGAGAGGTCTCTCCGTTGGGCACTACTTGGAGCAGGAGGATGCTTGGGTGCCAGGGGGGGCTCTAGCTGTAAATCCCTTGCCTTGTGGGCCCTGCATAAGAGGCAACGTGACTCGGGATTAGATCTCAAGGCCCATATACTAGTCTATGGGCGCAATCTTTGATTAGTAATCCCTATATATTATGATTGCCTTCGGGAAGATTATGGATTATATGGATGTTTTCCAAAGCTAAATAATATGAATTGATGTAAAGGAACTTGTTTGAACTGTTTTCTATGTCAGTGCTAAGATTACCTGAAGGAACCGGTGAATAATTGGCTAATTAAGGAAGTTGTTTTATGTGTGTCCAACTAAATGTGATAGGTAATTAGACAACTAAAGCTACCTTGAGGAAAGTGCAGTGGATGTGGCCATGGTTCCGTCCTATGGATGGGTGGTCCCGGTTGGTCGGGAACTTTTCTCAAATGAAATCGATAGTAGGAAACTCTTCTCGAAGGAAATGAACAGTAAGGGCGTTGACCTAGAGTCTAGGGTACTAGAATCCCAATTTCTACTTTTTGAGGGGAACGGAATGGGACTATGCCTTATGGGAAGAGAGGTCGGAACTTTGCATCCCTCTTGTTTCCCATTCTCCTTGAACCAAGTGTAGCATGAATCCGCTTCGACCCTGACATTTCTACGTAAAGTAGTGTGCCTGGGATTCGACGCTAGCTGCCATTCTAGGAATTTGACCATTAGGGAATCCCTAATTCAGGTCGGTCCTAAGTGGGAACGGTCGGAATACTTTTGCTACATGGCAGACTCAGAAAGACCTAGATTGCAAACCCCGTAACATTTCATGGGAGTGCCGGGCGGAGCTTTCTAGACCCTCTTTCCGATGGGCTGCTAAGACGTGTCCTGCAAGCGAGTAGATGGACACGTTACAGAAAAGATCCACAAATATTAGTGTGAATAAGATCAAGCAAATCTCTAGAATTAGTTGTGGTGGAATTTGAAAAGGGTTTGAGAAATTTCTTTCCACAAGTGCACAATATTCACAAATGCCCATATGAGGATGAGCTTTGAATTCCATACCTTCGCACTGATAAAGATCGACAAGCTTAGAAAAATCAAAGTGAACAAAGTGACGATGCCATATTTTGTTCTTAAGATGGCCATGACCTATAACAACACTTGCAACATCTTCATTTAAAGATAACTCAAAAAGATTATCATTTCACGGAGCAATGGTTATGTCTTGGCCATCTTTCTCAATGCGACACTTGGTATGGTCAAAACCAACAAAGAGACCAAGATCCAAAGTCTTGTAACCAAAAGAAGATTCCTTTGTGTAACCATTGGGATCGATATGTCATGTTTCCTGTAGCACCATAATCAATAATAAAAAGAGATCCATCACAAACATGAAATATCCTTTCCAGAGAGATAGAATAACTCACACAATTTGCTTCTTTAGCAGTGTTGTCAAGTGTAGTAGCATATGCTTTATTACGATCTGAATCAAAACATCACTTGAAACATAGATGGGTTAGATGATCACTCTTTTTGCAATAGTCACAAGGAGAATAATCTTTGGATAAACGTAATACCATGTTCTTCATCATATTGTATTGCCCAGTAATCATTTGTGTAGTGTGACTAGTTCTATTGCAATAAGAACAATGTCTATTTAGGAAACTTAAGATGAGAGAAGTTACCATCACGATGACTCTATGACTCTTATATCTAGTGCTTTTAATTGATTTGTATGATCATTCCATGTCCTAATTATGATATAGACAATGTTTGCATCTTGTGTTGGAAATAAACCCCACAAGTTCATGGAGTCCTTGGTTGAATCTTGTGTTGGAAATGGTTAAGGGGATTAATTGCTAGTCAGAAGAGTTTGGAACCAGATTTTTTATGGTCCAACTACAAGGCATGCAATATTATTGGCAAGCATAATGTGATACTTGTGATCAAGGGTGATCCAAAGTAAGATGTAGATTCTGATGAAATATTGGCACCAATTGCATATATGACTATTACATGCAGAGTCAATTCATTGGCATGATGTTGGCTTGCCTTAGTAGGGGATTAATGCCCATCATGACAAATACCTTCCCTCCCCCCTCTTTCTCTCTAGAATAATGGAGCATTAACTCCCTCTCCCTATCAAATTTAAATCTCTCTCTCTCTCTCTCTCTCTCTCTCTCTCTCTATATATATATATATATATATATATCTATCTATCTCTCCATGCCATATTCTAAATCATGATTCCCCTCAACATGATGCATACACCTACACTCATGAGATCACTATTACTCAATGCCATTACATGTGGGTCACTCAACTTGAGAATCCTCAATCACTGCGCATGAGTAATCTCCTTGCATCAAGTAGCCTACACCATTTCTTGTGGGTTTCCTATAATCATTTCACATTTCCAAATCTTCATCTACATCAAAGTAACATCAATGCCCTATAAAGCTATTGTCAAGAATGCAATATTCAAGCTGCACAAGCAAACTAAGCCATTGGATGGACTTTAACAAATATAACAAGGAATCAACGGCATGTGATCCAACTACTTTTTCTTATAGGTCTATTCATCTACAAAAAAAATTTACAGTGGCTTTTACATTATGTCTCTTTAGTTTAGATACAAAAGAACTTGATTGTGTTAAGGGCAAGCCCTAAATATGAGATGATTATTTATCATGAGACAAATAGTGAACCTTTTTCTTGAAAATTTCAGTAGACTTTTGAGGGATTATGCCCATACTTGTTGGCTACTACAGAGGGAAAAAATAAACACTAGGGGGGCTACCAACCACCATGGTTCATCCAAAATAGCTAGTAAATCTAACTGACATTGACGTACATGGCATTTGCATCTCATTCAGTTCGATTTCAAATCTTGGCTTTTGATTAGCGAGGGTTCACCAAAGCTTTAAAGCTTTAATATTTAGAGAGGATTTAGAAGCTTTGTGTAAAAGATTTTGAAAAAAACACTCTTGACATCTTTGAGTGCCCTCAAGTGCTAGTTCTAGACCATTAGTTCACACTCTCCTTCCGATTGTGTAGGCTACCAGGCTACCTTGACTCCTAAGCACTAAGCAAGCTATAGCATTGACCCATTTTGTTTCTTTGAGAGAGTTCAAACTTCCACAATGCTAGTGCTTGGAGTACTCTCCATTTCCAAGTTGGTTTTAAAAGTCCATCTTCAAGTATTTTGATATCTAAGAGATGTCTTTGAGTCTTTTCCCAATCTTTTCATGTCTAAGAGACTTTAAGTTCTTTTTGGTTTTAAAGGATCCCATTAACATGTCAAGACTAATCTTGATTTCTTGTATTGAGTTCATCTTTTCTAAGATCTTTAGAGAAGGGGAGATGAAGCATGTTTTGAAAACTAGAACACACAAGCTTTGTGAACTAATCACGTGACATAGTCTCAGACTAGGTTTTGAAAACTATAAGCCACAAGCTTTATGAACCAATCACATGAAAGGTCGAACTAGTTTGAGTGTACTACTACATGAAAGAAGGCATGCTAGAATGCTAGAGGTACATTGATGAGGTATTAACAAAATGAAGAAATATTGAAACACACAGGCACCTTTCGAGCTTTTCAATAGTGAATAGGAATGGATTAATGAGTGCTTCACCTTTTGATCAATTGAATGTAGATAGCATTACTTGTTAAAATCTTTCTCTAATCATCTTAAGTCTTAATAGTTTAAATTTATTGTCTCATATAGTGCTTTGTTTTCTCCAAACACATGCATGTATATTTTATAACTCATGAGATAGATTTATGTTATAAGCAATATGATTTAGTTAGGGAATAAACAATGTCTTGCTTTATAAGCAAGACAATTTAGTACATGAATAAACAATGTTTGACTTTTTTCTTTGTATTATGTTTTAAATGTAAACTTGAGAAGTCTTACATTAAACAAAGAGATTTGGAATTCTAATACTAATGAAAATGAGATTCAACCCACTAGCATTTTCTTAATATGTCTAAAACGAGTTCATGCATACCAACAAAAAAGACCAATCAATGATTGTGATGACCTCTTTTGAAATGATTGAGAGTAGTCAAATGAGAAGCTACAAAAAGATTGAGAGCATACCAATGAGAATCTACAAAAAGTAGTGCATGACTCCATTACATTTTGGCATGCCCTCTAGTGCATAATTGAAAAGCTTCAGAAGATATCTCATTCTCTAGACAAGAACACTCTAAACTAGGCACAACCTTATTGATATGCCATATTTAAAGACATACCATATTGGGACATCTCTAGACATTATCACTTTGCGACTTTGAGACATTAAAAAGGGCATTCTTGGAAAGGGATATGTGAAGCTCTACCCATAATTTCTTGATGCATGCAATAAAGATAAATAAAGAAGTTTTTGTATAGGCCTAGTTAAACTAGTGATAATACTTTACATACTTAGAAAAAAACTTTCCAAATGATCAAGTTTTATCATGTTGGATATTATCTATTGTCCTCCAAAATTATTTGGATATGAATGCAATGTCAATATCAATATTAATATAATTACCTACAAGCCTATATAAAAATATATTTGTAGTGATAAATTTCAAGCTTTGGAATTCAAGTACTTTTCTTTGCACATAATTAACTAGAATGATAACAACTTTGTATAGATTATACTAACTAATGTTGCATGCACCTTTGTCATGGACATGTTAATAATAGGATTTCAAGATGGGTCCACTATTATAGTTACTCCACCTCCACTCAAAAATTGTTCTTATTGAAGCATATTTGGTATATAAGATAAAAGAAAACGTGTGGTAAGAGTTGATTTGTAGAAATACATCTTTAAATTAATTTCATAGTCTTTTGATTAGAGCATTCACTTCTTATTATTGTTTTTTTAAATGTTGTAGTACCCTTGGTAGTGTGATTGACTTAAAGTGACATTAATAGCGACGCAAATAGCGATGATTCTTAGATGAAAAAAACGTGGGCCGAAACCCGAGCGCGTTATTTTGCGTGCATACATGAAAGAGATAGTGAAAGGGAGAGAGAACATCTTGCATTTGAGAGGAGGAGGGAGAGAAAGAGAGAAAGAGGGACAAGGAAAGCTTCTCACCGCCACCGCCACCATTCGGAGAGAAGAGGAGGAAGTGTAGAAGGGCGAAGAGGAGCCGCAATTGCGAAGAGAAGCCGCTGAATCCATCTTCGAGCCTTTACAGTGACTGCATTGTTCCTTCTTGCTTTTTTTTTCTGTTTTCTCTTTCTCTTTTACTTGTTTTTGGCAAAATTCATGTGTATTGAGAGAGGGAGACGAAATGAGAGAGGGAGGGAGAGGGAGAGGGAGGGAGATGAAAGAGAGGGACAGGAAGAGAGGGAAACATTGAAAATAATAGGGAAAGAGAGAAAGAGAGGGAGAGAAAGAGGGAGGGGATGAAGAGAAAGAGAGGGAAACATCAAACATAATAGGTAAATAGAGAAAGAGAGGGAGAGGGAGAGGGAGGGAGAGGAAATGAGAGAGGGAGACAGAGACGGAGACGGCGGAAGAGGAAAGAGAGGGAAACATTAAACATAATAGGGAGAGAGAGAAAGAGAGGGAGAGGGAGAGGGAGAGGGAGAGAGAGGGAGAGGAAAAGAGAGAGGGACAGGAAGAGAGAAAAGGAAATGAGAGAGGGACAGGAAGAGAGACAAGGAAAGAACAAACTAGAGAGAGAAGGAAAAAACATTAAACATAATAGGAAAAGAACACCATATATGGGGAATATGGGAATTTCCCATAAGTTTGGGACATATGGTCAAATCTTTGTATTTGCCATAACTTGAACACTATAACTCCAAATTGAGCACTCTATAGCTCTATAGATTCCATTTTTCAAACATTTTCTAATGATAGGTCATATCATATAGTCTTGAGAAACTTATGGACATGTTATTTGGGTGCCACTTTTTTAGTATTCAAAAAATGAGAATTGGGAGATTTCCAAACTCACTAATATTGTGTTAAAGGGAGAGGGAGAGGAAATGAGAGATGGAGAGGAAGAGAGAAAAGGAATGAAGGAATGAGAGAGAGAGGGAAAAAATATCAAACATAATAGGGAAAGAGAGAAAGAGAGGGAGAGGGAGAGAGAGGGAGAGGGAACAAGAGAGGGAGAGGAAGAGAAAAAAGGAAATGAGATAGGGAGAGGAGAGAGAAAAAACATTAAACATAATAGGGAAAGGGGAAACGAGAGGGATGCAAAGCACAACCTCTCTGCCATAAGGCATAGTCCCATTCCGTTCCCCTAAAACAACGTAAATCGGGTAAGACATAACTCTAGGTCATCGCTTTCGTTATTCATTTTGATGATCATCCCGCTGTTCTTCGAGATTTTTGAGAAAAGTTCCCGGCTAACTGGGACTACCCAACCATAGGACGGACCCATGGCCCATCCTTCGCACTTTCCTCGGTTTGTTTTTAGTTATGTAATTATCTAACACATTGATTTGACATATAACAATCAGCTTCTTTAATTAATCCATTAAGCAATGGTTCCTTCACGTAATCTTATCACGTGACATAGAAAACAATATCAAGCAAGTTCTTTATTAACATTTCATCATTTTATCTTTGAAATACAATGAGTTTCGCCCGTAGGCTTGTCCATAATCTGCCCAAGGCTATCCAGTAATCCGCATGGATCACTATTCCAAGCTTCCGCCCGTAAACTAGTATGCGGGCCTCGAGATCCAATCCCGAGTCACGTTAGCCTCTTGTGCAGGACCCGAAATGTGAGGGATTTACGTCGAGAGCCCCCCCTGGCACCCAAGCGTCCTCTTACTCCAAGTAGAGCTCACTGGAGAGACCTCTCGCGGTGGGTTCGGTCCACGTTCCCGGCGCGGTCAACAACCCCCTTGGTTAGGGTTAGGCAGGCAGTCGGGGGTAATTGAAACTGCCTCTTCCTTCAGGCCTTTAACCTGAAGTATAGGTATTCATTTAATTTGTAATTCATAATTCAAACAGAGCTCTAAAATCTCTAGTAAGCACAAGCATTTCCATTAATCAACCGTGTTGTTTGGCAAACTGCTAAGGAAGTGTTCTTTCCTTTTGAGTGTATCAGCACTCGTTCCCAAGGTGTCTTGTAAATTGGCAAGATCCTTTACGTTCCGGTGTAGGGTGTACCTGATTAACCCAACTTGGTCAACCCTAAAGTTCCTTAGATACTCTAGTTTCCAGTTTACAACTTTTCTTATTTAGAAGGATATCCAAACATACGTCCTTTTGCAAGATAACTTGCATAGGGATCTGCCATCCTTGTTGAGGGTATTTACCCTTTCTCCTTGTGAATCAATCACAAGACTAAATGATTTCGTACTTGCTGCGCAAGTCCTGCAATGGAATAATCCGTTTTAGATCCTTTAAGCTGACGTATGTCGGACCTAGAGTTTCTTTTTAAGAATCTCAGGGACAACCCTAGTTCTTTATCGTTACGAATTTTTTTGACCCTACAATAAGGAAAGTAGTCAAGTGCTTAGGGTATGAATATTTCTTTGGTCTTTAAATCATTTCCAAGGCATATTTTTCTCTTCAACATGGTATTTCTATGTTTAGATTGGTTTGGTTATCTTTTGGAAGGTAATATTGATCGCCTTGTCACGGATTTGCTATCCTTGTGACAATTGACTTTTCAGTCAATACAATTCAATTTAATCTTCCTTTTTCCTGGTAGACGAACTCATGCCAAATAACAATCATTTCCCTTGCTAAGATGTGCAATTAGCAATGATAACTTCCTAGTAATTTGAGCAACGAAAGAAACCTTTCATGAATTTAATCATTTACAATGATTCATTGCAAAAAGGAATAGGACTGATGGTGCAAGATACAATTTCTATACCTTTAGGATTTAGCTGAAATATACTACTATAGTAAATAGATAATCTTGCTCGTAATTTATAATGCATGATGCTATTCGAAGGAAACTAAGTTCTATACATTATCATTCATTCAAATAAGCTAAACTCCTTCATTACAAATAACTCGCACAAATATATCCTATCCCTAACAGTTTCTCTTTGCATGATTGACTTAAAACCGAATTAAAGCCAAGAAGAAAAACCTGGTTTTGGGGTGAGATATCCACATGGATACCGGGAGATGACCCTCCCGCAGCTACACCTTGGGCATCGTAGTTCGAATGTGAGGTAGCATTTTACTCTTTCTTTTGGAATTCCACCGTCTCTCTTTCGAGGCAAGGTGTCGTTAAAACGGTTGGTCATGAGAAGGAATGATAGGACCTTTAGATTCTTAGACTCTTCGGAGAAGAAAAGATTTACAAAGCCTAAGAAGGTCCTATAGGGTCTATACTTGGAAAAAGGTTTATGGGTGAGTGTGTTTTTGCAACCACAAGAACCCTTGGAGAACTTTGACTTGGGGTAAAAGGTATAGAATGCACTTATTCTCCTTCCTTGCACTTCCTCTATTCCTTCTCTTCTCCCTCCCTACTCCTCCTCCTTCACTCCTCTTTTTTTCCTCCCTTTTTACCCTTCTACCTCCCTCTATTCCTTCTCTACTCTACCTCTTTTACTCCTTTCTTACTCTTCTTTATCTTTTCCTCACCCTCTACTTCTTTCACACTACTCCTTTCTCCTTCACTCCTCCCTACTTCCCTTACTTATATTTTACTTCCCTTCCTTATCCTCTACTTTCCTTCCCTATCTTTTATGTTTTTCCCACTCTTCCTCCTTCACTCCACTCCTTCTTTTCTTTATCTTTTCCCTACTCTTCCTCTTTTACTCCACTCCTTCTTTTCACTCCCTCTACTTTCCCTCTTTTATTCTTCCTCAGGGGCTACTTTTTCCTCACGGGATATCATCCGGGCTCATGATGATGGTTTGGATTTGGGGTCTAGGGGGGAAAAGAAAGAAGTAATGGGGACACGGAGAATTAAGAAAAAAGCTTAGGAGGTTTGTGAAAAAAAAAGAAAGAGTTATGAGGGGGGTTGAAAAGGGTTAAAAGGGTTATAAGGGGGGTGAAAGGGTTAAAAGGTTATAAAGGGGGGTGAAAGGGGGCTTGTTTAGCCCCCTTAGAAGCTTCTAAGAAGCTTCTAAGGCTTAGGGGCCTGCAGCACGTGGCGAACAGGTGCTTGACGATGGCGGCCAACCCTCCCGAAAGCAGGCGGCATTTGGGCTCGGGGTAGATGTCGCGACGCAGCTCCCTCCTCCTTCACTCCACTCAATGGACCTCCCAGAGTCGCCGTCCAATAGCCTCACGAGCTCCTCACGGCAAAATCTAATAATCCCAACCTTTTCTCCTCCCCTTTTCTTTATCCGAGCAGCCCTCCCTCTTTAAATAGGGGAGGGGAGGGAATCCTCCCCCCCTTGCTTATCAGTCAGCATGGAGAGGGCCCTGAGCAAGCTCCAGCAAGGAGCTTGCTGGCCCCCCCCCCCTCTATTTCAAATCGATACATGTAGCTTTTGCGGCGTCCAGCACAGCACACGTGCCGCCATGAGGGCAGAAAAAAAAATTCCCTTAAATTTATTTAATATATTACATTCTCTCCCCCTTAGAAGAATCAAGATGTCCTCATCTCGAGATAAACTGGGGATATTGATGGTTGAGAGTGCCTTCATCTACCCAAGTGGCATCCTCCTTGGGATAATCTTTCCACTGGACGAGGCATTCTCTCAAGGTTCTAGATCTTAACTGTCTCTCCGTAACATCTAAGATCCTATCCGGCCTTAGTTCAATGACTCCTTGACTAGGCATTACAATTTTTTGGTCATCAAGTACATGGTTAGGGTTGGGTACATATTTTTTCAATAGGCTGATATGGAATACATTGTGAATCTTTAGGTTCTCAGGGAGTTGCAATCTATAAGCATTGGGTCCTAGGCATTTGAGGATTTTGTACGGCCCACAATACCTTGGACTTAGCTTCTTGCACTCTCCTAGGGATAGAGAACTCTTTTTAGGGCGTACACGAATGAAGACCATGTCTCCTTCTTCGAAGACTCTTTCTTGGCGTTTCAAATCTGCATATGCCTTTTGTCTATCCTTGGCCGCTTGTATGTCTTGTCTTATTGACTTTATTTGATCATCCATCTCTTCCAACATCTGCCTTGACGCTTCAACCCTTAGGGTTGGATCAGAAAAGTTTAGAGGACTCCGACAATCATGACCATATAATGCCTGATAAGGGGTCATCTGAATGCTCCGCTGGTAAGAGGCATTGTAGGCAAGCTCAACTAATGGCAAGTATTGAATCCACCTCTTGGCTCTCGACAACAGTATTCCCTAAGCATATCTTTGATGATTTGATTTACTCGCTCTGTTTGGCCATCCGTTTGGGGATGGTAGGCGGTGCTAAAACAGAGTTGAATCCCAATAGCTTCAAAGATAGCTCTCCAAAAGTGTGATGTGAAGAGAGAATCTTGATCACTAATGATTCTTCTAGGTAACCCATGTAGCTTGAATATCTCCTTGATAAACAATCTTGCAATGTCGGAGGCTTTATAGTTTGTCTTTACTGGAATCAGGTGTGCAACCTTGGTAAGCATGTCAACCACAACCATAATGGAATTGTATCCTCCTTGGTCTTGGGGTAAGCCCACAACAAAATCCATACTGATGAATTCCCATTTGCAGTTTCCCTGGCATCATGACATGTTCGGCTTTGATACGTTGGCAAGATAAACACTCAGTGACATATTTGAGAATGTCACCTTTAAGTCTCTCCCAATGGTAGCTTTTTCTAACTGCATTAAGAGTCTTAGCATAGCCAGGATGTCTTGCGAAAGGGGAATCATGAGCTTCCCATATTATCTTCTGCTTAAGTGACTGGCTTGCTGGTATACACAGCCTTGTTCTATAGTAGACAAGTCCATTATCAATGGAAAATTCCTGATACTTAGCTTGCAGCTTTTGATTTTGCACCTTGGTAGATATTTTCTTTTGCATTGTTTGGTAGGCCAAATCATGGCATGCTTCCTCTCTAGCTAGTTCAAGTATAGGGTTGTTTGGCATAGATACTTCTGTAGCCAGAGATCTAGCCTTGATGGATTCTGCAAGATTAGGGAATTTAGGAATGCCTTGCGACTGAGTGCATCGGCAACTATATTCTCCTTCCCTGGTCGGTACTTGATTTCAAAATCATATTCCTCCAATACTTTAATCCACCGATGTTGCCTCATGTTGAGCTCGTTCTGGGTAAAAATCCAATTGAGACTCTTATGATCGGTTACTAGAGTAAACTTGTTACCCAACAGGTAGTGTCTCCAAAGCTTTAGAGCATGGATGACAGCTAGTAATTCCAGATCATGCGTGGCATAATTCTTTTCATGACTCTTCAATTTCCTTGAAGAGTATGCTACTCGATGACCTTCCTGCATAAGTACACACCCCAAGACAAGAATGCTAGCATCAGTTACTACCTCAAACTCTTTATTGAGGTCAAGAAGTTTTAGAATAGGCGCTGATACCAAACTTTGCTTCAATTTGTCGAAGCTATTTTGTTCGGAAGTTGACCATGTAATGGAAGTCTACTTCTTTAGTAAGTCTGTAAGAGGTGCTGCAATCAAAGCATAGTTTTTTATGAAGACACTCTACCATCCTGTCAATCCAAGAAAGCTGTGTATTTCTTTGACAGATAATGGTGTTGGCCATTCAAGCACATCTCTGACCTTGGCTGGGTCTACTGATATTCCTTCTGATGACACTATGAATCCCAGGTATTCAATCTGACGCTTGAAGAATGCACACTTCTTCATTTTTGCATACAGCTGATGTGACCTCATTGTCTCAAGGACAATCCAAAGTTGAGGTTCATGATCTTCTTCCTGTTTAGAATAGACTAAAGTGTCATCGAAAAAGACAAGCACGAAATCATCAAGATATGGTCTAAAGATATCTTGCATTAATCTATTGAAGGTGGCAGGTGCATTTGCAAGCCCGAATGACATAACCAGGAACTCAAAGTGCCCATATCTTGTATTGAAGGCTGTCTTTGGAATATCTTCTTCCTTGATCCTTATCTGATAGTAACCTGACCTGAGATCAATCTTGGAGAAGATCTTTGCACCTTGAAGACGATCAAGAAGCTCATCTATTCTAGGAATAGGATACTTGTTCTTGACTATTGATTGATTCAACCCTCAGTAATCAATACATAGTCGAAGTGTCCCATCTTTCTTTTTCTGGAATAGTACTGGAGCTCCCCATGGTGAATTGCTAGGCCGGATGTAACCCTCATCTAACAGTTGCTTGAGTTGTTCCTTCAACTCAATTGCTTCTGGTATGGACATTCTATAAGGTCTCTTTGCAATTGGTGCAGCTCTAGGCACTAGCCTAATCTCATGATCTACTTCTCTTTGAGGCGGAAGTTCAGTCAATTCCTCAGGGAATACGTCAGCGAATTCCTTTAGCCAAGAAGGTCCTTCATGAGACTCCTGCTTTTGATCTAACTTGTTGAGTTTGATCAGGTAAACGGGTAATCCTTTTCTAACTCCTTTTATGATCCGAGATACTTTGGCCAATTGGATTCTTGGCACTCCTGCCTCACCTTGAGTTGTGACAAATTCCCTTTTAGAGTTTCGAAAGGAAAATTGACCCTTTCCACAGTGAATGTAGGCGTCGTTGGGCTTAAGCCAATCCATCCCAAGTAGACACTCATGGATACCTAAATTCATGACTCTGAATTTGACTAAAGTCTTCTTTCCTCCCAGAAAGAATTCCACCTTAGCAGTTTGCCTGGTACAAGTTACCTCACGACCATTTGCCAATTCCACAAGCAAGGTAGGTGCTTCTACTGTGGTTATTCCTAATCTTTTTGTACATGCTGGCGAGATAAAGGAATGTGTACTGCCACAATCAATCAAGGTTTTGAAACCTTTATCTTGATAGTCCGACGATGTCTGAATCACCGAGAACTGGCGATTCGGCCCTTTCTTGTGTAAAGCGGCATGGACTGTCCCTCTTTCGAATTCCGCTTCCATAGTCGGATCTTTCTCTTCTTCTTCTTTGCATCTTTGCCTATTGGCAATGCAGGCGGTTCTTCCTCTTCCACGGTTAGTGGTTCCTTGACCACGGCCTGCTCCTTGGAAAGGCGTTTGACGATGTCCTCCGCTGAGCTTGGGACATTACCTCTTGAAGTGACCGAGTTCGTTGCAGTGGAAACAACGGAGGTTTCAGCCATTACTTTGAGTAGGAACAAAGTTGTTGACGTTATTTTTCCTTGCTTTCTTTCTTTGTCCCTGATTATGACCTTGAACTCTCTTCATTTGAGGTCTGAATGCTCCTCTGTTCGAGTCACTATAAGACCAAGTTTTGTTACCCCTTGGTCTAGCTTGCACCTCCTGAATTATAGGCGCCGCTCGAATGAGTGCATCCTGAAGATCTGATGGATGCATAGACTCGAGACGGGTATTTACTGGTGGATTTAAGCCCGCACAAAATTTGGACACCTACTGCGTCATGTCCATCTGTGGCGCATACTTTAAAAGTGAGACGAATTTAGAGTAGTATGCGTCAAGAGTGAGTCCTAGCTGTTTTAGCTCGTAGAACTCATTCATTTTCTGCGATATGCAGGTGGTAAGTATCTTCCCTCCACGGCTTTCTTCAGCTTCTCCCAGGTAATGGACCCCTCCCTCTGAAATCCCTTGATCCCTGCACCATTGCTTCCACCAAAGTCTAGCTTCGCCGGTGAGCCTTAACTTGGCGAGCATGGCATGATTCGTAGGTGCAGTACCAGCTGCTTCAAAGTAATCCTCCATGGATTCAATCCAAATTTCAGCATTAGCTTGGACGAATCTGCCTCTCCCGTTAAACTTGGGTGGCTTTATCTGCTTGAGGAGGAACTTCTTCTCTTGGGTCACAGCAGTACTTGATGTAGGAGGCGAATTTGGAACCTATACCTGGGGTTGTGCCTGGATAAAGGTTTTCTTAACGTTATTATATGATAATCGACGTTATCTTATCTTTCATTTTTAGTTCAGCTATCTCGTAAACAATGTAGCTACTTAACTTTTTAACAACTCTTATACACAGCCAGATATTGATAAAAAGAAGTCTTTATTTGTATTTAATGGGCATAGTCTTTTTGAATACAACGTTTCATGTGATGATAAGCCAATCATTACATTCAGTTTGGGGAGAACAACGTTGTATTGCATTTGTCTACAGGAACTGTGTAATAGTAGGGTTTTGGGTCATGGATCTTTAGGAATCGATAATTCATTAGAAGTTCAGGATACCCTTTCCGTTGGAATCCATACTTCTCATGGCGGCCCAACACTTTAATCCTGTCGGTTGGGACTTTATGAGAAATGAAAAATATGTGCATTTATTTTCGCATCTATAGGCACATTTATAAACGCGGATATATAGACGTGTTTTGTATACTAGCGTAAATAGATGCGTTGATACACGCGCTTATAAATGCGCTCGCTTTTTCGCGTGTACAGTGCGCGTCTATAGGGCCTTTCTCTTGTAGTGTTTGGGAACTAGTGCAAACCCTAGTGCAAACCATCTTCTTCTTCTCATTTTGATCATCTTACAGATGAAGAGTTTGAGGAGTGCTTACACATCATGTACATTTTGGTTGATACTCATGCAATGAGTGCTAGTACTCTAGTAGAACAATTGGTGAGATCGGCCATCCCCTAATCTTGGAGGGATTATGACATTTGCCACATCTAAAAATCCATATTTTTTATCTTTGCCAAGCCTTGTATCAAGTTCCTATAACGCTTTTGAGTCATATGAGCCAAGACCCTCTTCTGTTTCTCCTTTTGGTATGCAAGATCCAACTAATTTCTAGTATGTTAAATTTAATAGAGGAGGATCTCAAAGAAAATACACTTCATCAGGTATATCTCTACCATTTGTTTCATTTCAACGAGTAAACCACACTTCACAACTCCCTCTCATCCCACCACTATCTTCTTCATACTATAATCTACTCACATCTTCATTCCAAAATCTTGGATTACGTTCCACTTCTGTGCAAAGAAACACTAGGGGTTGGATCTTCCATCTTCACTACTATTAACACCTTTTCATTCTTCCTCCCACCATCTACCTACCCTCCATTCTCTCCACCTCTTAGTGCATCACTAGGGGAAATGCTACCCTTTAACACTGTATCTTCCACCTATCCCTACTTTACCACATCCTTCCATTTTTTGGTTGCTATGATGGGCATCCCCCTCACTATGGTTGGACACTCACAAACCCCCCTGCATGACCTTTCAAATGCAAGGATATCCATCCTCTACTGATGGACTATTGTAACACATCCCTTGGGTCACTTATATGTAGGGATTTCTATCCATTGATCCCCATGTCCCTATCCCTCCACCTTAGGTTCCATAAGTGGTTACCATGCCCATACCAAATCCACCCTTACCCACACTTGGATCCACTATATGCACACTTCTCGTATGCATGGTGAGCACTCTGGTATTACTCCCAAGTGTACTCCACTCCATCTCGCCATCCTCCCTATCCACCCTTCCCCACATTACACACCTTCTCCATCTCTTAGCACTACCACTTATTGCAACGACTAAGAATGCCTTAATGAATAAGATAGAATTTAACGAGTTAAATTTCACCAGTTGGTTGAACCTCATGCAATAGATGCTAGAATCTCAGGGACTTTGAAACCTCATGATTGGGCCAGACTGTAAATTTTTAACTCACCCTGAACACATTTGTCAATGGAGAGCCTACAAACAATATTGTGTTAATGTAGGGGTTGTTTTCGTGAGTTCCACTCTCAATTACAACATTTTCCCCTCACATCTAAGTGCTAGATTTATCTCATTGACTACTATGCAGCTCAAAATTGCACTCAACATATCAATCTCAATTTTGAGCTTTATGAGTTTTCCGTTAATAAAGGGGATGATTTGGAAGAGAAATCGACCAAACATTGGTGGTTACTTTACCAAGTTTGCTACTACTTTCTCCTGAAAGTCAAACAATGATTAGGTCTTGTTCTTCTTGAACAAGTTTTCCAATAAATACTTTCATTTTATCCATCACATTATCTCACTACCTAGATTACCAACGCGTTATACAAGTTTGAATGTCTGTTCTTGCTTTAGGTGAGGTTGCATGATCAAGTCCACAAGAATTCCTCCACACCCATCCATTCAGAGGGGTGAGGGTTGGTTGCCTCTTCTTCAAGAGGGACAACCAATTAGTAGCAAGATCTTGGAGGATGCAAATCAAGCCAATACTTTGGTGATACTACTTCCTTTGACAAAAACAAAGAAACACGATCCCTTTGGTAGAAATTTCCTAATAAAAATAGGTTTTATATACGCTACTTGAGGTTGGGTCATATCGAAAAGGAGTGTCAAACACTAAGGCCCCCAAGTTCTTCCTCCTAGAAAATCACAATAGAATATTTCCATTGCCTCCACTCAAGCTGGCTAGTCTAGTGGGGCTATGCCTCTCACTACTGTGTCATCTTCACTACAAGGATATGGAGGTATAGCGACGGTGGTTTCCAATGCAAAATAGTGGCATCGCTATTTGCATCTCTATTAGCATCGTAAATGTGACAATAATAGCGACGCAAATAGCGACGATGCTTAGATGAAAAAAACGTGGGCCGAAACCCGACGGCGTTATTTTGTGTGCATACATGAAAGAGATAGTGAAAGGGAGAGAAAACATCTTGCAATTGAGAGGAGGACGGAGAGAAAGAGAGAAAGAGGGACAAGGAAAGCTTCTCACCGCCACCGCCGCCATTCGGGGAGAAGAGGAGGAAGTGTAGAAGGGCGAAGAGGAGCCGCAATCGCGAAGATGAGCCATCGAATCCATCTTCGAGCCTTTACGGTGACTGCATTGTTCCTTCTTGATTTTTTTTTCTGTTTTCTCTTTCTCTTTTACTTGTTTTTGTTAAAATTCATGTGTATTGAGAGAGGAAGACGAAATGAGAGAGGGAGGGAGAGGGAGAGGGAGGGAGACGAAAGAGAGGGACAGGAAGAGAGGGAAACATTGAAAATAATAGGGAAAGAGAGAAAGAGAGGGAGAGAAAGAGGGAGGGGGACAAAGAGAAAGAGAGGGAAACATTAAACATAATAGGTAAATAGAGAAAGAGAGGGAGAGGGAGAGGGAGAGGGAGGGAGAGGAAATGAGAGAGGGAGAGGAGGAGGGAGATGGAGACAGAGGGAGAGGAAAGAGAGGGAAACATTAAACATAATAGGGAGAGAGAGAAAGAGAGGGAAACATTAAACATAATAGGTAAAGAGAGAAAGAGAGGGAGAGGGAGAGGGAGGGAGAGGAAATGAGAGAGGGAGACAGAGACGGAGACGGCGGAAGAGGAAAGAGAGGGAAACATTAAACATAATAGGGAGAGAGAGAAAGAGAGGGAGAGGGAGAGGGAGAGGGAGAGGGAGAGGGAGAGAGAGAGAGAGGAAATGAGAGAGGGACAGGAAGAGAGAAAAGGAAATGAGAGAGGGACAGGAAGAGAGACAAGGAAGGAAAAAACATTAAACATAATAGGAAAAGAACACCATATTGGGGAATATGGGAATTTCCCATAAGTTTGGGACATATGGTCAAATCTTTGTATTTGCCATAACTTGAACACTATAACTCCAAATTGAGCACTCTATAGCTCTATAGATTCCATTTTTCAAACACTTTCTAATGATAGGTCATATCATATAGTCTTGAGAAACTTATGGACATGTTATTTGGGTGCCACTTTTTTAGTATTCAAAAAATGAGAATTGGGAGATTTCCAAACTCACTAATATTGTGAGAGAGGGAATGAGAGGGAGAGGGAAAGAAAGAGAGGGAGAGGGAAAGAAAGAGAGGGAATGAGAGAAGGAATGAGAGGGAGAGGGAAAGAAAGAAAGAGAGGGAGAGGGAGAGAGAGGGAGAGGAAGAGAGAAAAGGAAATGAGATAGGGAGAGGAGAGAGAAAAAAACATTAAACATAATAGGGAAAGAGAGAAAGAGAGGGAGAGGGTGAGGGAGGGAGAGGAAAGAGACGAAAACATTAAACATAATAGGGAAAGAGAGGAGGAGAGGAAGAGAGAGAAAACATTAAACATAATAGGAAAATAGAGAAAAAGAGGGAGGGGAAACGAGAGAAGGATAGGAAGAGAGAAAAGGAAAGAAGGAATGTGTAACATGTCCTCTTAGTGTCATTCAGGACACGTCTTAGCAGTCCATCGGAAAGGATGTCTAGAAAGCTCTGCCCGGCACTCCCATGGAATGTTATGGGATTTGCGATCTAGGTCTTCCCGCATCTGCCACATAGCGGAAGTATCCTGGACGTTCCCACTTAGGATCGACCGGAATTAGGGTTTTCCTGATTGGTCATTAACTAACAGCAACTAGCATTGGACCCGAGCGAACTACTTTACGCAGAAACGCCATGTCCGAAGCGGATTCACGCTACACTTGGTTCAAGGAGAATGGGAAACGAGAGGGATGCAAAGCTCAACCTCTCTGCCATAAGGCATAGTCCCATTCCTTCCCCTAAAATAGCGTAAATCGGGTAAGACATAACTCTAGGTCATCGCTTTCGTTATTCATTTTGATGATCATCCCGCTGTTCTTCGAGATTTTTGAGAAAAGTTCCCGGCTAACGGGGACCACCCAACCGTAGGACGGACCCATGGCCCATCCTCTGCACTTTCCTCGGTTTGTTTTTAGTTATGTAATTATCTAACACATTGATTTGACATATAACAATCAGCTTCTTTAATTAATCCTTTAAGCACTGGTTCCTTCACATAATCTTATCACGTGACATAGAAAACAATATCAAGCAAGTTCTTTTTTAACATTTCATCATTTTATCTTTGAAATACAATGAGTTCCGCCCATAGGCTTGTCCATAATCCGCCCAAAGGCTATCCAGTAATCCGCAGGGATCACTATTCCAAGCTTCCGCCCATAAACTAGTATGCGAGCCTCGAGATCCAATCCCGAGTCACATTAGCCTCTTGTGCAGGACCCGGAAGGTGAGGGATTTACGACGAGAGCCCCCCCTGGCACCCAAGCATCCTCCTACTCCAAGTAGAGCTCAACGGAGAGACCTCTCGCGGCGGGTTTGGTCCACGTTCCCGGTGCGGTCAACAACCCCCTTGGTTAGGGTTAGGTAGGCAGTCGAGGGTAACTGAAACTGCCTCTTCCTTCAGGCCTTTAACCTGAAGTATAGGTATTCATTTAATTTGTAATTCATAATTCAAACAGAGCTCTAAAATCTCTAGCAAGCACAAACATTTCCATTAATCAACCATGTTGTTTGGCAAACTGCTAAGGAAGTGTTGTTTCCTTTTGAGTGTATCAGCACTCGTTCCCAAGGTGTCTTGTAAATTGGCAAGATCCTTTACGTTCCAGTGTAGGGCGTACCTTATTAACCCAACTTGGTCACCCTAAAGTTCCTTAGATACTCTAGTTTCCGGTTTACAACTTTCCTTATTTAGAAGGATATCCAAAAATACATCCTTTTGCAAGATAACTTGCATAGGGATCTGCCATCCTTGTTGAGGATATTTACCCTTTCTCCTTGTGAATCAATCACAAGACTAAATGATTTCGTACTTGCTCCGCAAGTTCTGCGATGGAATAATCCATTTTAGATCCTTTAAGTTGACGTATGTCGGACCTAGGGTTTCTTTTTAAGAATCTCATGGACAACCCTAGTTCTTTATCTTTACGAATTTTTTATATGGGAAGGGCACACTAGAAGAGAAGCATGCTGCATACACTTGTCTTTCCAACTTCATGAGAACACACATTTTGGAAAGTAAATGACATGAAAGAAATTATATTATGTTTCGAAGGCTTAAAAGTATGGATATAAAACATATAGCCGTGGAGCAAGAATCAGATGATAGGAAAGAAATAGAGGCCTCAATAAGAAAGTTGAATTCTGATATGGAGAAGCATGAAGGTATTACTTTTTTTCTGCATTTCAATTTATAAATATTTTTTTTAAAGAGTTAGATTGTGTATTTGATATGATTCTTTAATACCAAACTTGTTACATAATATAAGTTTACTTTTCATGTAGATTGGGATTTTGAAGTCATTGTAGTTACATTACATGACTTCAAAGACAAAAGCTTTGCTAATGTAAGATGCAAGTATGATGACACATGGTTACATTTGTGCCCTTCAAGGTCCGATTTATATACTATTTTGACTGAACACACTAAGTCAATCTTGCATACAAAGGCATTTTCAAAGGAGGTTGAGAAATCCAAGCCATTACTTACAAGCTTGTGTGGACATCGTCGAAAGGGAACGACAAATGATCCAAAACAAGCATCTTTTAGCAAGTTTCTACTTTCTACAAAGGTGGGAAGCCCACAACCCAAGGTGATTCATTGCCCCCCTCCCCTAATGACCATGAGGATAATAGAAATCCATTGATAAGTTTAAAATTGTTATGCTAGGGTTTATGGAGCCACATTATTAAAGTGAATGATAAGAAAATCAATGTGAAAGCTTTATTAGATTACCAATGTGATGGTAAACTTGGTTTGCATAACCTTTTACTAGGGCAAGTTTGGATGATGGAAGAACATGTTTTCCAATAGATGCTTGCTTCTGTCATGTTGATTGTCAACATGTTTCAACCAATGGGCAATCATTCAAAAAACTTCTCTTGTAGTCATTGAAAAAGTATATCCAAGCTTAATGAATTTAGAATGAGAATATATAAGGAGAAGCTAGTACAAGAGAAGAGAGGAAATAGGGGAGCAGCATTTGGTAGAAGCTTGGACTACCTCACTAGACAAGAGCTCACACAAACAACACTTGTTGCCAAACAACATCTAAGAGATCTTACTCTCAAGTGATGGATGAGTAAGTCTGGGCTTGCAATTCTCTCAGTGAAAATAAGAGATTACGTGAAGCCAACATGGAGTCTCTAAATTGAAAATATGTCAAGAGATTCTGTAACAATATAGTGAAAGCTCATAGATTGGGAAAATTTGGTGGAAAGCTTACTTTATGGGACTTTTTACAAGATATAGCTACAAACATGGTACAATCAAAGGAATGTCAACAATATACTAGAAATATACAAAAGGTTTGTTTGAGGTTGCGAAGATGTGGGGTGGACCAAGATTGCATGAGTTCCTCATTGCTAGCCTAAATGGCCCTTTACTCTCAACCACAATGAGAGGCCATATACAAGCCACCCACTTTATCCTCAAGATACATAGATATATCTTTGATGCTATTGCTATAATATATCAAAAGTCAAAAGAAAAACATGGCATTACAGGAAACATTCCCTTTATCTTGGTGGAAGATGAGACTGCTATAAAGAAGTGGATAAGGTAAACATACTACAATATTTGTTCTTTTGACTTGCAAAAAATATTATGAATCAATTTTTAAGATTTATAACATTTACTATTTTCATTGTAGGTAGAATTATAAAAGATGATACTCTTGTTGGATTTGATGGATACAAGTCTTCAAACCATGAATGCAAGGCATCACACATGATTAAAGTTGGAGAAGGAAAAGCAGGTTATGATATCATTCTTGATGCATGTGAGACTCGTATCATTGGCAGTTATGCAATACTATTTGTTGCAAATCCACTTCATGAAGCACTTCTATGCTTGGTTGTAACTGCTCATTGTACTTGTAATCGATTTGATGCAAGTTTTGTTCATAGACAGAGTGGATTGAAATTTTGACATTGTGGGATAAGAAGCTCAAATCAAAAGTCGACCCTATTATTGGACATGCATTAGATGTAGATATTTGACGAAGAAAATTAATGTTAGGTGATTATGTTAATAAGCATGGCACTCGATATGAGATCACATGGGATGGATGGCCTCTTTCAAGAAAATTATTAAATGGAGAGGTTTTGGGCATGCATGATCAGGATTTTATACACAATGGAAACGCTAGTCAATATTCTCGACAAACCAAAACGTGAATTGGATCTTGGGGATGTCTAGGTTACTTTGAATCATGTCACGATTGGTTATTATTCTTTTTTCGTTAATAAACATATGCTTAAGGAAATAGATATCAGATGAGATGATCATCAAAATTGGGCTCTACAGTAGCATATAGAATATACAACAGACATATAGAATATACAACAGACAAGTTCAATGGTGTTTGGGAGAGCTAGCAAATAATGGAAACCACAGAAAGGAGCGGAGCATGGTTGGAACAAAAGTCTATCTTGAAGTTGTTGAAGACTACATTCATATCTTCTTATCTCCATACTTGAGCTTGGTGGAGAGAGTCCATTTATCAACAAAAGTGGCATTCTTCTTCCAACTCTGGAGATTTTGGATTTTATAACATTCCACGCATACATTATCAATGAATTTTATTAGTAAGGTGGCATTCTTAGATGTACAACTCTCATGCTACTTTGTTGTACTTCTTATAAAATATTTTTGAGACTTCCATCCAAATAAGATGCTTCCTATACATCTGAGTAGATTTGATGCAGTTCAAATATTTTTTAGTAAAGTTGGTAGCATGGTTGGGCAAGAGCACACTTATGACTTGATGGACATGTTGCATAGTATAGGAATCTTGAATGGGCCTTCACATTTTGAATCCAAGAAGAATGTTGTGAAATTCACACGGGCCCATAAGAATTAAGAACATATATGGAAAAAGTTAAATCTCAAAGAGAACATGAAAGAATCAAATCTAGGTGATTATAAATGTGTTTCAATTGATGAAAAGATCATTGATGCCTTGAAAAGGGGATTACACAGTAGATTTGTGAAGGTTTGCAAATGAAGCCAAAGGGTAAAGAGAATAAGAAATGGTGGTTGGATCCTTGGTTTGAGGGCTTTTTTCAAGCTTATGCCAATTCAAGTCTGCAAGATTCTGATACAGATGAGGAATCTTCAATTCTTGCAAATGATGGAATGGATTTAGAAGAAGATGCATCTACAAGTGAGATAAGACATGTATTAGATTCTAAGTTGGATGAAAATGATGAGAAAAAAGATAAAATAAACCCAGTAGTGGAGCTTGAGAATAGTAGATTTCTTTTTAAGTCTACATTGGTAAGTTAACTTTATGGCAATCCCATGTTGTCCAAAGATAGGCTTACAAGGGTACAATAAGGAGTATATTACAATAAGGAGGAGAAGTATCAAACTCAGACAAACAATAATCTATTTGGCATTGGTTTAGATTGAGCTGTATTCTTCTAAGAAGAGAGTAACAATGGGAAGATCACAAGGTCATCAAAGCCAGGCTCTTCAAAAGGTATGAGAAATTTTTTTTTTCAAAAAGTGTGGTACTTGGGATGAGTTCAAAAGATGAGTTGAAAAGTTAGTGATGCCTATGTGGAGCACAAAAGAGGGTTTGGTCTCTCAGATAGACCATCGAGGGTGGAGGTTCAACTTGAATGGTATCAAAAATCGAAGGGGCCAAAGAGTTTTACATATGATTTGATAAACCTTGATATGGTGGATATTGAAAGTATCATTGCCCTTGCAAATCTCACATATGATTCTAATAATAATAAATATTAACTTGATGAATCTGATTGGAATATCTTCAATGAATTTGTAAAGGACCGTTGAGATAGGTAAAGCAACATCACTTTTTTTGTCCTGTAATGTTGCTTGCTACATAAAATGACTAAGAATAAAGTCTTATTAAGCTTATCATTAGCATTTTTCTTGATTTTAATTTCTTGTATTTTTATCTTTACTTCAGGAACATGACTAGTGGATTACGATGATGCATCTACGTATATGAAAATGACAATTAACTCTAGCTTCAACAATGTTGAGGTGCTGAGTAAAATGTATGATGTAGAGGAAAATTTTGCATATACACATTTTTTGTATAGCCATATCTACTTTATAAAGGAAAATGAGATAAATTTTGTATATATGCAAGTATAAAACATTGTCCTTTTAGTTACATATTCATGCAAATAATTCTAGAATTTAGTTGTGGACTATAGAAATGCAATATATTTTTCCCTTCAATATAGCTATTTGTTTTAGCTACAAGTTAAACTCATATCCTTCGACTTTTGTTAAGACTTAATATTAACTAACTGAAATATTTTGACTGTTTATTTCTTGTTGTCTTTAGACTTTGTGTGTGTGTGTGCATTTGTTATTGATATTCTTTGTAGAAATGGTGGAGACAATTACTTAAGATGAATTAGATACAAAATATGCAATGATATAGTCCAATGTTATCACTAAAAGCCAAGAGTAAGATCAACATCGCAATGTATGAGAGCTCAAAGATAGTATTATGATGGTGAAACTATATATTCTTCTATTTCTATTTTAATTTTTATGTTTAAAGACCCACAAGGCTCACTTCTGGTGGCTCACTTTGCAGTAGGCTTGAGCAAAGCTTACTAGCACATGTACACCATAGCTTGTGAATTTTAGGCAATGCTAAAATCTGTTAAAACTTTCTAGGATTACTTTCTATTTAATAGAAGCTTGGAAGTTTGGATCTTATACGCTATTTTTAATTAATTTTTTTTCTTAATGAGCTGATCAAGTTTAGAATGCATTTTTAGCTCAGCAAACATCTGGTCGCACATTGAGCCCGCTTGTCATATCTTCTTTAGATGCACCCTTCAAGGTGTTCAGTGTTGAGAACCATTAATATACTTGCACCTTTCCATAGCATAGCTTGAAGTTTTGACTCAACTAGTTTGTGATAAATTCTAAGATAGAGCTAGTGTTTTATATTTATCGTATAAGAATTTGTTAAATTGTTTTATGAAAAAAAATAAACTTACAGTAAGGGATTTGTAAATTATGGTAAAAAGTCATAGAAGGGTCAATAAAATATCGCAAAATAGGTTACATGATAGGGATAATATATAGAACATGCCATGAACACACATGATATATAGGATCTATATACTAGTGAGCTGATCCCAGACATGAGGCTAGCCCTAACCCTCATCAAGACATAGTAAAGTAAAACCCTGAAGACCACATCTTCAAAAAATAGGAAAGCCATCTCCCCAACTTACCTAAGAAGTTCACCTCCTTTGCCACCATCCTCTTTGCTAAACTCACCCTCCTTAAATCTCATGGATAAAAGTACCAAAGAGAGGAGGAACCTTTGTCAATAAGTAGCCCTGCCCTGCTCTGACAACACTCACAAGACAACAAGTGCCCTGGCCTCACTCCCATGACCCACAAGTCTAGATGGCACCTCCTCTACTACCACCCTATCCTCCACAACTCTTTTCGAATGACTTGTTCTCATCCATCTAGAGTTTAGCTAGAAAACATCTATCTCTAAACTTTGTCAATAGGTTCTTGACCTAGCAGTAATACCCACATCAAGTGCTCACATCAAGTGCTCACAACCCAAGTGAGTCACCTAAAGTAGGCCAACACCACCCTCTTTGAACAACTATGGTAGAAGGATGCCACACTCTATGAACATCAACAAAGGCTAGAGGCATGCCAATAAGTATAGCCTTTGTAGATGACATATGCACTGGTGCGCAGGAGATGGAGAAGAAAAATGTCTTCCTTCACACACATGCAACAAAAGTAGATCATCATGATGATGCAATTCCTCTCAACCTAAAGATTATTGAGGAGATCTAACAGGATTACAACAATCTTTGTTAGAAAAAGGTTAAGAAGGAAATCCATGTAGCTCTCATAAAATCCTACTCCCATCTTTTATCCCTACCTAACAAACAACATGAATCAGACGTTGCTGCCAATTATTTCTCTCCTACCCAATTACAGTCCATTACCACTCCCCATATCCATCAATGGCAAGGTGAGAGCACCCTTACTGGTCCCACCCCATCTCACTTACACTCTGCTTTTGGCTCTGTTGCCAAGTTTAAAATTGTGGCCTTGCCCCCCAAACTAGTCTATCCACTCTCCATACCTTGCACATGGGTCACCCAAGGATCATGGGATAACAACAAAGTGTGCCACACCTCCGTCTTTAGGGAAAGGGAAGGAGCTTGTTATGGAAGATCCCAACACCACCGTGAGTGACAAGGATGCATCAACAAAGGCTCTAGCCATAGAATGTTTTAACTTCTTCACTAGCACTAGATTCCCAAATTTGAAGCGGGAGATGATGGTGGAGCACTACCAAGCATTGGAGTAGTGAAATGCTGAGGCAAAGGAGTGGATTCAAGTCATGCAATCAGTAGTGCTCGACGTGAACCAAGACTATAAGCTCAAATCACACCTTCTCTAGCAACAGATCTCAAAGGAACAATGGGCCACAGTTGCTTTAAAAATGAAGAAAGTTGGGATTTCCCATCCTATTCAAGTTTACTAGTTATAGCTGCAAATATCATCGATTGCTCAAGACATAAACCAAGTGTATTTAACACAATTAGTGCACTATAACCAAGCTCCAAGATAGCAAATGCAGTTCAAATTTGTAGCTTAAAATTTTCCATAAACATCTTCATACATGTATATGACACCCAAAGATTCAATACATCCACTAAAAAAACTCAACCGCTTTATGGATGACCTGTCTTTCTATGAGTTGCTAATTGAATAAATAGAAGGTTGTCAATGCACTATGCATCCACATATCCTATTATTGGGCATCCACCAAGAGATTCCAACTCTTCTCTTTCTTGTTTTTCTTAACTTTCATTGACTACAACTCCTAAAGCTTCTTCATAACATTCCATTTGATGTGGTCTAGAAAATCCTCAACAAAATCTAAATTTTCTATTTCCAACCATTCTCCTCGCTTGTGTTTCTTCAGTTTCATAATTGGTACAAAGCTGCAAGTTTTTTTAACTTTTGTTGATAGTGGAAACACATCCTCATATAGGTCTTGCATCAAGATGGTATTGTGTTATGAGTGCTAGCTGTAAATTGTATTATAGCAACAAAATAACAATTTAACTAAGCTCAACAAAGGGTCAAATCAACTCAAAAATATCTCAAGTCATCACCACAACATTTCAACATTAAAATATTTCCATACGAGCAATAGTAGATGCATAAAACTCATGCAAACATGAAGAAGATCATTGCCAAGAATAGTAACTAGCATAAGGCCTTCCATAACTAGTAGTAAACCAGCTCTCAATTGAGCACAAAATGTCATTACATCAGACATTGCAATATGGAAGCATCTCGAGCATGTAATGAATAAATTTGCAATCATTGTCAAGCATAAATCAATGCCTTCACTGCTCAACTAGTGAGGTATAGCAACAAAATATCACCTATAAGCTCCAATACATCAATGTTTACCTTCCATAAGTATTCTTAAGCATTTTCCAAACATTGTATTGATACCTCAAGAAAAAATGAGAGTGTTTTTCCATTGTAATAAACAACTAGTTTGCACAAGTATGTGTTGAATATCTCACAATTCATGTAGAATTTGGGAAATTTTTCTTCTATAAAGGTGTAGACCACGTTGAAAACTCCAAAATTTATTTCTGTAGAGCAAGACTTGCATGGTTATTTTGCATAGTACAAATGTTTGATTCCATTTGAATTCACACAACTCCACAACTTGCAACTTTGTAGAAATAGGTTTTGCATTGATGTTAGAGTTTGAATTCTTATTTCTTCTAGCTTGATAAAGCTAACTCTATACTTTAACCATTTGATACAGATGAAGGAAATATGTGTGCATGGTAAAATTCTTGTTCCTAGCCTATACTATCATGCTAGTTCCTCATGCACATATGCATACACATAGGTTCTTTGATTTAGTTATGGTACTTTAACACTCCTTGAACCTCACCTCTTGATAAGAAAAAATGGCACTCAACCTCCATTTTCCCTCCATGGCTTAGAAGTAATTGAGGGAAAGGAGTCAAAGAAGCCAGAGTGATGCAAGATGCTGGATTGAGAAATCCTCAGTGGCGCATGCTTTAGTGGTCCATCAAGATATTCTCTTTTGAATAACACAAGGTTTGTTTCTTAGGCTCTCTTGAATCCATGTTGCAATATAAGATCTCAGTCTCTCCCACTAGAATTGACAATAATTCTAGGATCCTAAGTAAACTAAGGTCACCTATCAATTTGAGTAGCGTCGACCTTCATGCATCTCCTAGCCAAACAAATGCCTATGCACTCACCTTGATGAGGAGGAGTAAGAGGAGGAGGGGAAGAAAATAAAAATATGAAGAGTCAAAAGATGAGATAATTTTTTTGAATTTCTCTAGTTGGATATCTAGGGAGGACCAAGAGATAGTGGCAAAGCTAGGAAATTCAACACATGTTGTGTGAGTGTAATCGAATCCAAGCATCACTACCACACTGTAGACTTCACTCATACATAGAACTGGCATAGGTGGACACCAACATCCTAATCTATAGTCAGCATCCAAGTTTTGGAGAGAGACAATCAAAAAAATATGGAGATAGATAGGATGTACTCAAATAAAAATTTCAAATTGCATAGTAATATCTAAATTTGATACAATGGTCTCAACAGAGATATGGCTGAGAGTATTCAAAATACTCAAGAAAAATATGTAATAAAGAGCTTAACATGCATTGATTTAGGGGGGAGTGATACAACAAAGAATGTTAGTACTATTGTCATTGATCATGGCTCAAAACACAATCATGGACCAACTCTACTACTATCATAGCACTCAAGATGCTAGTCAAAGAATAGGTTAAGTGACCCAATAGACAAAATAATAGAGATGAACCAAAAAGATGGAGTGATGATCCTCTCTTTCTTGGGTACACCTTTCCCTTTTATAGCTTGTTGCTAGGTGTAACATTATCTTAGTCATCATGCCATGCTCATGGTCATAATTGTTATTGCACCCATCTTTCCATCCATGCGTCGCTAGCCACCTTGCTTAAAACATTGCCAGCTATCATTGCCCTTAACACTCGAAGGTGTGGTGGAATTAGACTCATAGTGTTATTCATTGATGTTGCCTTCATCATTGGTAATTGATGCATCTTCTTGTTGATTTTAGTCCTACGGAAAAAATGGGGCAATGGGTGTCGGATGACCGAAAGGAGGGATGGAGGGAGGTAAGGGGGTGGATGGGTTTTGGTGTCATGGAGGCCATAGGTGGGGTGCTACCAGATTGGGTGGTTGGGGCCACAATAGAGGGAGGACATTATACTATAGGTAGTGTGATTACTACAATAGAGGGTCATAGCATGTTGTGGAAGATGAGGGCAGTTGTGAGCTTTTCCAAGTATATTTCTCCTAGCTGGATTTGTTATTGGAGCTGGTCACGCTTGAATATGATTAAGGTGAGGGGAGCCTACATGCTATGTTGTTCTTGCTTTATGCATGGATTTATCACTCAACAATGTATGGATGCGATGACAATGTTTGAGGGACATGGCTTCAGACTTGATAAGGTGGGATGGAAGCTAGTTAATGTTCACCAATTGCATGATTTCTTAGTTGGAAGCGGAGGGTTCTTCAAAGGGTGGATCATCAAGGTTAGGATCTTCACCTCCCTCATCCTTACTTGGATCATTAGGATTCGGGGATTCTTCTCCCTAATCTAGAAACCGGTCTTTCTTAGCTTTGGCAGTGAGCACTCTTGTGGCATCTTGGTGGGGGAGTATGGGTCTACTGATCTAACCTAGTCAAAGAGAGATCTACCATGGGTGTGTTGGTGCTTAATTGATCAAAAGGCACTAATGTGTAAGGTAGATCAACAAATGAGTATGTCTATCAAATCATCAAAATATGATGATTAATCAATGCAATCTCTCTCTCTCTCTCTCTCTCTCTCTGTCTCTGTCTCTCTCTCTCTCTCTCTCTCTCTCTTTGAGAGAGAAAAGGCCTATGTGTGATATGTGTGTACTAAGAGTGAGTACTGGTTAAAAGTTGACTTCTAGAAGTAACGTTTGTGTGTAGCATGTGCATGCATGTGCACGTTAGGTGGAAAGATATAAAAAACCTAAATAGTTAAGCTTATTAATCAGATAGGCCGTCTATCTCAATGTAAAGGGTGTATGTGTCAAAGTATCAAGGGTGGGAGCTTAAGCTAGAAAAGAAACTCAAGAGTAGTGTATCTATAGGATTTCCATTGCTAATTTCCTTTATAATTTTTTTAAAGATTGGTAAAATTTGCTAGCATGTATTTATAATGCTAAGTGAATATTAGAGAAAAAGAGTAATACAAAGACCATTATAGCAGGGTGTGTGTGTTTTTACCTCACAATATCAAATAGTCAAAAATATCTGTGTATGCACACTCATTCACATGTGCACATGTACATGCATTTAGCTCTAAGAATGAGATTCACATAGTTGCAAAACCTACACCAATCATTCTACTTCAATTTTCACATATCCTCATCGGTGGTGAATGTTCTCCTTAATTTGTCCATTGTACGTGAGGGAGTATGGAACAATGATATTGGGTCTTTGACATGTTATTTTGATTCCTTGGATAATGCCATAATGAGAGTGTAGAACTAGTGTATCATCCACCCATAACTTGAGCATTTTTTATGTATCTTTCCATATTATATTGCTCCATTTTTAAAATGTGCATTAGATCAAGTTTGTAAGGAAATTATCCCAATACAAAAATACATAATTGTGTGAAAATATGAAAATTCGTACAATATGACATGTTTTTTCATGTGATCAAGACACTTCCCATTGTTTCTTGCCTATGCACTGTCCCAATGCTATGCATGCCATGGAGTAGGAAGCATTGGCATGTCTAGATGATATTGTGGATTCCCTTCAAGAAGCTACCCTTATATATGACCCTTCCATGATACATGAATTGATGCACTTGAAACATTTTCAAAGATAGTTTTTAAAGAAGGCTAAACCACTCTTGGAGGTTGACAAGCTTGTAACACTCTTCATGTTAAATGTTTGTTTCCAATACAGGCTAGAATTAAGAAGTCCATCTCATTTGCTTTTAGTCATACCTTGCCCAATTACAAGGCTCCATTGAAAGTAAAACAATTTTATAGATGTCTCCTTGGGTTATGAATATGGTTCCATTACACCAAATATGCACTTTTCCAACTTGGTCACATCCTAAATTTTATTGTCATCTATAGAGATATTAAACAACAGGTTTCAATATTCTCTCACACCATACTCCCTTAATCTAGTACACGCCACTTTCTCACCTCAAATTTAAAACACTCTACTGAGATGAAAATTGATATAGATCTTCTCTATATATCAAGAGAGAGAGGGGGGGCATAAAAAAGAGATACAAATCAAGGGATAAGATAGAGAGAGGTAGGGAGATAGAGAGTGAGAGAGAGAAAGGGACAAACATGCACATGGACACAAAGCCAAAAAAGAGAGAGAGAGAGAGAGAGAGAGAGAGAGAGAGAGACAGAGAGAGAGAGAGAGAGAGAGAGAGAGAGAGATAGATAGATAGATAGATAGTAGATAGATAGGTAGGTAGGTAGGTAGGTAGGTAGGTAGGTAGGTAGGTAGGTAGGTAGGTAGGTAGGTAGGTAGGTAGGTAGGTAGGTAGGTAGGTAGGTAGGTAGATAGATAGATAGAGATAGAGATAGATATATAGATAGATAGATAGATAGATAGAGAGAGAGAGAGAGAGAGAGAGAGAAGAAGAAGAACTAAAAATATTGAGGAGAGATATAGGAGAGTTAGAGACGAGGGATTGAGAGATAAAGATAGGTAACAAAAAGAGAGAGGCAAAGAGAGTAGGAGAAATAGAGAGTAGACAGAGAGATAAGGAGGATGTTAAAACAGAGAGAGAGAGAGAGAGAGAGAGAGAGAGAGAGATAGAGAGAGAGAGAACGAGTGAGAGAAAATGAGAGTTGGTAAGAGAGAAAGATGGAAGTTATTGCAAAGACTATAGAGTGCTCTCCCAAATGCAAAAGTAGCTCCTAGGGTAAGGAAACCAATAAAATCCACAAAAAATGGTCGATTGTAAATGACCACTTCCCTACTTGAGTTGTTCCCTTTGAGTGGTCAAATTGATTGTTGGGCAGCCCCAAGCATGGGAAAATGTTCAAATCCTTCAAAATAAAAAAAAAAGCAAAATATATAATTTTAAGATCCCTTATCTACCCAAGCTGTCCCCTATGAGTTGTTGGATTGTTGTTGAGCACCCTCCAAGAATGGGAAAAAAATTCCATATCCATCAAAAATTGAAAAAGAAACTACTTTGAAAAAATATAGTGTGGAAAATTTGACATCGTGTTGCATGAGAATTCCTAATTATAACCATTATCTATTTTCTCTATGTTTGTGATTTGGCACATGCATTAGCTTAAGCTATGACTTATTTCAACAGCTTTGTTGAATTTAAGTTTCCATAAATGAAAGCTCATCCTTGGCACAATGTAAGTGGAAACTTGTGTATACATGTGAGCGCTTAGAATAGGACATTGCTTGAGGTTTTGTCCACATTGGATGACAGATCTGAATGCCACTCTAAGCCTTGGATCTAGTCTCCAAGCTACTTAATACTCTCCAAATTTTCCATTTTCAATAGTAAATTTGTTAGGGCCAAGCTTTAACAAAACATATTGTCTAGTTTTTCCTTATGCATGTACCTCCCCTATAAATTGAGGTTTTGGATTGTGGATTCTAGTTTTCCTAATCTCATTATAGTAAAAGTGAATATACAAGGATGATGATTTTGTTTTGTAGAACTAAAGAATGTCACTCCTAAGGCTGTGTAAAGGACCCCAAGTCATCCATGCAAGCATCCACGCAAACCAATTTCATTCCTAGGATATCTATGTTCCAAGGTGTAAACATATACACAATTTAACATCGGACAATACTTGCAAAGGTATTCTTGTATGGTTGCATTACATGTGTACGCTATGCCTTTTTCATGGGTGTTTGACAAACCACTTTCACAATGCGTGGGATCTTGGAGTGTAGATGAAAACCATCATAATTTTTTCCAAATTGGAATCCAATTATATCAAGGGACATCATGCATTGTGGAGAGCTCATGCTACCACCAATCCATCACACCAGTTTTATATCACATGTAATGGTTGGCAATAAAAGAAGACTTGTTTCTAAACCTTTTTTTTTATACATAATGTAATATTATAGTAACCTAATTGCTTCCCAAAATATAGATTAGCAAACTTAGTATTTGTAAAAGGTTCATGTATGATGAATGTGTCAAATAGGCTATTAATATTGTCATGTTTACATATCATATATCTACTCGTTTGGTAAAGTGCGATGAGATTCTACAAGTGGCTATTATCTAGCATGCTATGCATTATATCTTGGATTTTGTGACCTACCAATATTGTGTTTCTTATTCATGTGTTAGATTTAAAGGTCTTTTTGGAAAGGAAACTAGAGAAGAGATCTATCCATGGCAAAGAACGGATCAAGATGACACCACTATCCTTGTGGTGTCCTTGATCTAAAGTAAGAATTGTGATGCTTCCATCTCCTATAGTTGCTCTTCTTCATCTACTTTGGTCACAAAATACATTATAAATTTTTCCAGAAATGTATTTGGCCATGAAAAGTGAGATATCATTGTCATGTTTGGACTAAAATGTGAAGGGATTTGTAAAAGTTGAGAAAGAGACTACCTCATCAAAAAACATAAATTTTCTATTTAAAAAATTCTCATTTTATTGTGTAGATGCTCAATGGGAGGTATTGAGGATAAATAACATTGACATGAATCCGATATTAGAGGGTCAATATGACAACAACATAGGATTGATTTGATGTTCTTACAAAGTGCAAGGTCATGAGTGGGATCAAATTCTTATGCCAATCATGGGATTTTAGCCCTGATAATTGGACGTCTTTAGAAAATGCAGACTTGAGAGAACGCATCATACCTATCGGAGTACGGATAGACTTGACTATTTACTTCACAATGTGCTCTTCTTTAGTGGACAAAACCTAAGGAGTGCGAAGTAGTTACACGCGACCATCAGCACTCGACTGTGACCAAAGCACCTCCATCTTGCCTACCTCCTTCAATTCCATTCATGCCCCTATAGTGTCTCTCTTTCTTGTGATGTGGTTCCATAGCAAGCTGCCCACATTCTTGAAAATATGCATGGGATCGAACAAGTGCTCGATGGGTCTAATATGGCAACTCGTAGAAAATTGAGAACCGTCACATTCCGTTTGGATGTGACTCTGGATTGACCATTTTCAGCTTGTACCAGCTTTGCGCATTCATACGTGTTGGAGTCGTCCAAGAAAACCTTCCTTGAGTTCATGATCCTCTGGAAAGAAAGCGACGTGTCCTTAATATACCATCTTCTTCATGGTTCCTGACCTTTAGAAGTCTAACTGTGGTCCGCACAATGGACATGCATGATAACCTGAGGTAACCAGACCTATCCCAACATCTCTATCCAGTGAATACAAACTTGAAGAGGTATGATAGATATTACCAATGAGAACAGAACCCTATTTTCCTTAGCACTTTTCGAATCCCAGAAATTCATGCATCATCCACATGAGAATGGCTCGAATATTGGCGGATTGTCAACCATCATAGTATCTTCCACGGTGACCCCCTCCTCCCACAAAATCTTAAGCTCATTGAATAATGGACGAAGATACATGTCCATATTTTTGACTTTGTAGTGGCCGAGGATCAGTAAGCTAAGAATGAGATGTCCTTTCTTCATAAAAAGCCATGGAGGGATATTGTCGTGGACAAGGACTATAGGCCACATACTATAAGAAGTTGAGCGCAGACCGAATGGATTCACGCCATCCATTGCAAGATGGAGCCAAAGATTCCTTGGCTCTCGAGAAAAGCTTGGGAAGGTAGAGTCACTGTGGCTCCATGAGTGTGAATCCGCTGATATTCGTTGAAATCCATCTATGGGCCTATTCTGCACATGCCACGTTGTCAAGCTTGCCATGCCGGATGTACGAAACATGTGGTTTATGCGGGGGATAAGCGGAAAGTGTCTAAGAACTTTTTGAGGGATGGTTTGCCCTTGCAAGTCCTGTCGATACCTATGAGAACCACACTTTGGACATGTCTCCATAGTCTCATATTCTCCTCGAAACAGAATGCAATCGTTGATACATGCAGGGATGTTGTTGTAGTCCATGCCAAGCTTTCATAAAACATGTCTTGTATCATCACGTGACTGAGGCATGGTATTTGCAAGTGATAATATATGATACTTTAGTAACCAGAAAAAAATCATAAAACACCTTAAAAAAGCACAAATGTTTTTAAAGATAGTGTCCAAAAGAAATCAACGAAGCGTACGTATAAGGTACATGATCAACTTGGTCACACTCGCATCGCTCCACCCATATTTTGCTTGTACACTTAGGAGTGCAAGCAGTGTCTTCAGGTGAGATACTCAACACCCATCATATAATGGTATGGATGCTTCCTCTCTAATCGGATCAAAAGTCTCGACATCCATGGATCATGCCTCCATCTCAAGCTCCAAGATTGTAGGTAAGTCTCGAAGGCTATATGTCTCCTCTAGTATTGATGGTAGAGATTGGGTACTACCTTTCAAGTGGTGGATTGGCTTAGGCACTCCATCCATCGCATGCCCACAAACTCTTCTAATTGGCCACAAAGGGTGCACTCTTCCTTGGGATGAGATGTCACCTTCCTGGATAGAAAATTTGCCAGCCACACCCAATCTTTTGTTGGTATTCAATTAACTTGTGAGTACAATGCATGATTGATATTAACTTTTCTTACCATTTGCTGAAAATCCAAGATCGCCTGATCAATGATCTCAGATTGAAACTCGCCGAAGCATCGTATGTGTTCAATAGATAATCTAAGTTTTGTCTAATTGCCAGCTTACATTGAGAGCAAGGACATGGGACACGCTGATTAAGATACGTCTCACGATCTTGAAAATCAAGACCTTCATCATTTTCCATTTTGTCTACGTTACGACAAACAATTTGTTTTTATTATCATTCTTTTTTCATTTTTTAAATTTTTTGAGAAGGGATTTCTTCTCTTGTAACTCATAAAAAATTAACGTATGTAAAGTCTCCATCCACCCACCCACAAATTAACGTATGTCGAAGTGTTTCCCGTCTTGTGGTGTTACACCACACCTCACCACCACTCTCTCTTTGTTTTTTATCCATTCATTATCTCCTCTCCTTCTATCTCTCTCTTTTTCTCTTTCTTTATTATGATGTATGTTTATTTCCTCTCTCTCCTTCCTTCTTCCTTTTTCTCTTCCTCCCCCTCTCTCATTTTCTTAAACAAAACATATCTCTCTCTCTACTACTATAACAACAAAAACAACAAAAACAACAACAACAACAACAACAACAACTACTACTACTACTACTACTACTACTACAAACAAGAAAACCACTATTACTACTACAACCATGATTATGACTACGACCACGAATACCACTACCACTGCAACCATGACCATGACTATGACCACGACCACGACTACGACCACAACCATGACCACGGCTACCGCTACCGCTACCCCTACCACTACCACTACCACTACCACTACCACTACCACTACCACTACCACAACCACGACCACGACCACGACCACCACTGCGACCACAACCATGACCACGGCTACCGCTACCGCTACCCCTACCACTACCACTACCACTACCACTACCACTACCACTACCACAACCACGACCACGACCACGACCACGACCACTAACACTATAATAAAAAAGAAAATAAGAAAAAACTACTACTACTACCACTACTACAACAACAACAAAAAATAAGAAAACTAGACAACAATAAACAAGAAAACAAAAAAAACTATTACTACTACAACAACAACAACAAACAAGAAAACCACTACTACTACTACAACCAGACTATGACGACTACAACTATGACTATGATTACGACTATGACCACGACCATGACCACGACCATGACTATGATTACGACAAGGACTACCACTACCACTACCACTATAATAAACAAGAAAAGAAGAAAAAACTACTACTACTACTACTACAATAAACATGAAAACTAAACAACAATAAATAAGAAAAGAAAAAATACTACAACAACAACAACAAACAAGAAAACAACAACCTCTCCCTCCTCGCTCTCCCTTCCTCTCCCTCTCCCTCTCCCTCTCTTTCCCTATTATGTTTAATGTTTTCTCCCTCTCTCTCTTGTTCTTTCTTTCCTTTTCTATCTTCCTCTCCCTCCCTCACCCTCACCCTCACCCTCTCTTTCTCTCTTTTCCTATTATGTTTAATGTTTTTTCTCTCTCCTCTCCCTCTCTTATTTCCTTTTCTCTCTTCCTCTCCCTCTCTCATTTCCTCTCCCTCCCTCTCCCTCTCCCTCTCCCTCTGTTTCTCTCTTTCCCTATTATGTTCAATGTTTTTTCTCTCTCCTCTCCCTCTCTCATTTCGTGATATCCCTCCCTCTCCCTCTCTTTCTAACTTTCTCTATTATGCTTAATGTTTTCTCCCTCTCTCCCTCATTCTTTCTTTCCTTTTCCTCTCTTTCTCTCTTTTCCTACTATGTTTAATCCCTCTCTTTCTCTCTTTTCCTACTATGTTTAATTTTTTTCATCTCCCTCTCTCATTTCCTTTTCTCTCTTCCTCTCCCTCTCTCATTTCCTCACCCTCACCCTCTCTTTCTCTCTTTCCCTATTATGTTTAATGTTTCTTCCCTTTCTCTCTCATTCTGTAATATATTAAATTAATTTAAGGAAAAAAAAAATTCCACCCTCATGGCGGCGCGGGTGCTGTGCCGGACGCCGCGAAAGCTATATGTATCGATTTGGAATATAGGGGAGGGGGGGCCAGCAAGCTCCTCGCTAGAGCTTGCTCTGGGCCCTTTCCATGCTGACTGACAGGCAAGGGGGGAGGATTCCCTCCCCTCCCCTATTTAAAGAGGGAGGGCTGCTCGGATAAAGAAAAGGGGAGGAAAAAAGGGTAGGATTATCAGATTTTTCCATGAGGAGCTCGTGAGGCTATTGGACAGCGACTCTGGGAGGTCCATTGAGTGAAGTGAAGGAGGAGGGAGCTGCTCCGCGACATCTACCCTGAGCCCAAATGCCGCCTGCTTTCGGGAGGGTTAGCCACCATCGTCAAGTGCTTGTTTGCCACGTGCTACAGGCCCCTAAGCCTTAGACGCTTCTAAGGGGGCTAAACAAGCCCCCTTTCACCCCCCTTTATATCCTTTTAACCCTTTCACCCCCCTTATAACCCTTTTAACCCTTTTCACCCCCCCCCCCCCCCCCCTAACTCTTTCTTTTTTTTTCACAAACCTCCTAAGTTTTTTTCTTAATTCCTCATGTCCCCATTACTTCTTTCTTTTCCCCCCTGGACCCCAAATCCAAAGTGAAAAGAAGGAGTGGAGTAAAAGAGGAAGAGTAGGGAAAAGATAAAGAAAAGAAGGAGTGGAGTGAAGGAGGAAGAGTGGGAAAAACATAAAAGATAGGGAAGGAAAGTAGAGGATAAGGAAGGGAAGTAAAATATAAGGAAGGGAAGTAGGGAGGAGTAAAGGAGAAAGGAGTAGTATGAAAGAAGTAGAGGGTTAGGAAAAGATAAAGAAGAGTAAGAAAGGAGTAAAAGAGGTAGAGTAGAGAAGGAATAGAGGGAGGTAGAAGGGTAAAAAGGGAGGAAAAAAAGAGGAGTGAAGGAGGAGGAGTAGGGAGGGAGAAGAGAAGGAATAGAGGAAGTGCAAGGAAGGAGAATAAGTGCCTTCTATACCTTTTACCCCAAGTCAAAGTTCTCCAAGGGTTCTTGTGGTTGCAAAACCACACTCACCCATAAACTTTTTTCCAAGTATAGACCCTATAGGACCTTCTTAGGCTTTGTAAATCTTTTCTTCTCCGAAGAGTCTAAGAATCTAAAGGTCCTATCATTCCTTCTCATGACCAACCGTTTTAACGACACCTTGCCTCGAAAGAGAGACGGTGGAATTCCAGAAGAAAGAGTAAAAGGCTACCTCACATTCGAACTACGATGCCCAAGGTGTACCTGCGGGAGGGTCATCTCCCTGTATCCATGTGGATATCTCACCCCAAAACCAGGTTTTTCTTCTTGGCTTTAATTCGGTTTTAAGTCAATCATGCAAAGAGAAATTGTTAGGGATAGGATATATTTGTGCGAGTTATTTGTAATGAAGGAGTTTAGTTTATTTGAATGAATGATAATGTATAGAACTTAGTTTCCTTCGAATAGCATCATGCATTATAAATTACGAGCAAGATTATCTATTTACTATAGTAGTATATTTCAGTTAAATCCTAAAGGTATAGAAATTGTATCTTGCACCATCAGACCTATTCCTTTTCGCAACGAATCATTGTAAATGATTAAATTCATGAAAGGTTTCTTTCGTTGCTCAAATTACTAGGAAGTTATCATTGCTAATTGCACATCTTAGCAAGGGAAATGATTGTTATTTGGCATGAGTTAGTCTGCAAGGAAAAAGGAAGATTAAATTGAATTGTATTGACTGAAAAGTAAATTGTCACAAGGATAGCAAATCCGTGACAAGGCGATCAATATTACCTTCCAAAAGATAACCAAACCAATCTAAACATAGAAATACCATGTTGAAGAGAAAAATATGCCTTGGAAATGATTTAAAGACCAAAGAAATATTCATACCCTAAGCACTTGACTACTTTCCTTATCGAACTCGAGGTTCTCCATTAGCATCTTCATTGTGTGTAGTTCAAACCTGTCATTCCTTGGGATTATTGATTGTTCTAACTTTAGTCTTACTCTATTGCATTCTTGTCTCCAAGTCTCAAGAATGCTTGGACTCAACAATTTACTTGTTAGCTTGGATGTTCCATTGCTTGGAGTATCGTTTTGTTTCTCTACAACTTGTTCTAAATACTGTCTCTTATTTGAGGAAGTAAGCTCATTTGTGATATTGGCACTTCTCTTAATATGAACTTGAAAGTTTTCACCAACAGTGCACTGCTCCTCTTGTCATTTCTTGACAACATAGTTATCCTCGATGAAATCAAAAGATCTATCTATAAGCTCATCACCTTCAATTTTCGCACTGATTACTTGAATCTTGTGAAAAGATCCCATGAATCCCAAATACTAGATCTATTTCTCAATTGCGAAAGGACTGCATTCAACATTGAGAGGGTGTTACAAGAATGACCTAATTAGATTAGAAATCCTCATGTTTCTAACTGTTATGTTTACATAATATATTGCAACAAGCACTCTAAGTCTATGATGAAAATACCAAGATATAATTATTAATATATTTTGTTATGTACTAGGCTAGTCACCTGTGTTTCACATTTACTAACTAGAAAAGACTTACAAATGCTAAGTCTATACCATAATAAAATATACAAGACAATATATTTAGTAAATTTTGATATCTTTGAATAATCTTTCAACCAAGTAATATGTTTTGAGCCACATAAGAACATGGAATCTCGGAATGATTTCTCTTGAAAATTAAAACCAGGTAACCAACTAAATCTTAAAGCACCAAAAGCATGCTTGAGTATTTCATCTAATGATATTTGTTCAAAAAACCCATGACAATCAAAGACAGATTAAAAATTTTGTGTTACCTATAAAAATTAAAATATGTGTGTGCTTTTCAGTTGAGTGTGTGGAAATGAAGGAATGAGCTTGAGAGCCTGAAGGCTCATGGATATGGAGTCTTTCCCTTTCTCTCTCTCTACTCTTTGAACACTGATATGGATGCAGTCAATTATTTGATGCTTGCCAATGACATGATTCATGCCCTTTATCCTAATGCTATAATAGTTGGAGAAGATGTGAGTGGAATGTCTATTTACATATTCATATCCCTATTTGGCTATGGCTTGCTACTTTCTTCACAGGCAAGACATTTTAATGCATTGGTGCAGTTTAGATGGATTGGAGTTGTGTATAGAATGGCTCCTTTCAAGGAAGGGACAGTTTTGTGCATATTTCACAAGCTGGTGGATAATTTGAATCTATTGGGGAGCGCTGGTCTTCCTGGAGCGAATTACCAAGACGACGTATGCGTGTAGTATTTACATGCAATGTATGAGAAGTTCGGACAACTTGTATAAGGAATCCTTATGCTTTTCTAAAGGAAATTGTATTTCTAGAGGAAGAACGCAAAAGCATTGGGGAATGTTGGAAAAAGTAAGGATGCACAGAGGGCTATTTTTGAAAAGGAGGCTTTTGGGGGGAAAAGGCTTAATTGAGAAGAGCAGAGGGGAAAGCAGAGGATTTTCAGGCGGAGCAAAAAGCAGAAAAATGGGGAAATCGGAGAGGATCTAGGCAATTGGGGTGGAAGAGGAAGAAAAAAAAGAGCTCTGAAGAAGAAACCGAAAACAGTCATGCAAACACCGCGTTGGTTGTCGATGCCCACAAGTATTCATGTCTCCTTTCACTACAAAAAAAAGGTTCCATAGACACGCTTATAGATGCAATATTTGAATTGTGATAAAAAATGTTGGGTGCATTTATTACTGCGTCTACTGCTGCATCTACGATTTCGCGTCTAAAAGTGCGCTTATAATCAGAGTTACATGCTCATATAGATGCACATATAGACGCGTGTATTGACGTGCTACGTAAATATATAATCATATTTATAAAAAAGTGGATATATTCATATTGTGCTTTGATACACACGTGTATCTACGCGTCTAAAAAAACATTTACTCTAGAAGTTTTTGACGAGAATAGACGCGCATTTATCCTGAAATTTAGACGCGCAAAACAGAGGTATGAAAAAAACCAGAGAGCATGTGGCTTTGCAATCCATATACTCTCTGGTTTTTTTCCCCCCATCAACATCAAATTGTATGCTTAGGAAAACAGAGAAAGATTATTTCGAAGATTTTTGTACTGAAAACAAAACAATGTATGTAGAACATGAAATTTTATATATATAGATGAAACGTTTTTACATGATGAGTTCTAGTGCTTGTGACCTCAAGCATGGTCATGGTCGCAAGCACTAGCTGAAAGTAATACATATCAAAAATGAAAATTACAAGGCAACGGAAGGCATGCATGCATGGGGCTCCTCTACATCTCCTCAGAAGAGGCATCATCATCGCTATCACCACCGCTGCATGTGCCACTGCCGTTGCTACCACCGCTACTGTTAGTCCCCTCTTCACTATCCTCAACTGCATCAGGGTTCGCCTACACAAAGGATTAAGGTATATAAATACCATTACAAACAATAAATTAGAGTTACCTATACTTTTCATGTAAAAAATAAAACATACCTCTTCTGGTGGTGGAATCCTCATGGCACGATTATATTGCTCCTCCATGATGAGTCCCTCCTCGTAGAAATGCTGCCAAGTGGACGTCCGGTTATGACCTCGATGGTAGCCTACCTCTCTAGGAGTAAGCATCCTACCAACGATATGAAAATACAAAAAAATTTGAACATACAACGTATTAGAACACACTACATAATGAAGTGAAACAAATTACAAATTTTAACTAAAAAAGAAATCAAATAGTACTTACAAACTCAGCCTCCCATGACTCCCTGCCACCCAATCCATAATGATCCCATGGTTGCCATCTGGATATGTCACGCCTCTACATGCTGGCGACTTGTCATTTTCTCTACTGCTCTCTTCGTGGCCTCTTTCCACTCCTTGCGGTGGCAATTGGGTGGTTGGCCATATCCAGGGCGCCCCTGCTCTTGTCTCTGCAATGACTCCTTGGCGCGTGTCATAAGGTGAGACCTCTTGTTATGAAGCACGTCTGTCACCTTTGACCATCCCCAATCATCTGAGAATCATGAATTCTCGGGATTAGGGTACCTTCTATGTACTGCCCGCAGCACCTCTTGCCACAAACCATTTTTTTGGTGCTTGGAGGGAATCATGCAATCTTTGTATGTGGCATGCACGATACTCCTCAAGTAGGCTATCACTTCCCTCCCCTCAGAGTCATGCAAGATACCACCAACATCAGTGACAGAGTAGTACATTTGTGGAGGCTCACCTCTCTCATTTTTCGGTGAGGGTGATCGAGAGCCACCTCCTAGGCAACCCCCACAAAGCCCTTGACCTCCTCATCCTCCCACACGACTCTCCCTCCTCCCTCGACAGGCACTACCCTCTACCTCACTCGATGCACATGCTTTTGCAGATGCACGTGCTTCGGCCGATCCATGTACTTTAGCTGATCCTTGTGCATCAGCTAATCTGTGCGTATATATAGTGCGCGGAGTACCTGTTAGCAGAGGTGTGCCAAGGTTTGGTGTTTGTGCAGCAATGCTAGGCAAAGATGTGATAGGTGTCCCAGACATTACACTGAAAATCTCCTCTGCAGTGGGAGGGCGACCAAGATAATTGGTCATCTCCCCCATGAATTTCTCTTTGTTTGGAAAACCTCAAAAAAAGCTACTAACACCTCTAGAAAACTCCGCTACGGTGTTGTTCATGCGTTCCAACTTAGGATCAGTGCTAGAAGATCCAGGATTCCACATTTACACAGTAAAAATCATATTACCCTATGCAGATAAAACATATTACATGCTGCGTCTATATCTGCGTCTCTGTGTGCGTCTGTTAGTGCGTCTATTTTCGCGTCTATACCTGCGTCTACACTATCATCTGAACGTGCTGACAGATGCACAGAGTCGGACCATTTTTTTCAAACTTGGTTTAAAAACGTGCAAAAAAACCTCCATAGATGATAGTCTATAGCATGTAAAGAGAGAGAGAGAGAGAGAGAGACAAATAGACAAAGAAAGCAAACAAGATTGAGAGAGAGAAGAAGAACCGATGAGACTGATTAGATGCTAGCTTTTCGTTGTTTTTGGATCAGCATGACATAACTTTCCTAGTCTTTCAATATCAAAATGTTTGCCTCCATGTTGTAAGTATCAATGCATGCATTTAGGGAATATGACATATATAGATTGTATGTGCATAGTAGTCCAACAAATCAAGCCTCTTTCTTATTTGCAGGCATTATATATTGTAGTTAAACTCTAATAGTTTATATTGTGCAAAAAGGTGTCATTGATTTAAGCTAAGATCTTGATCTACATTGCTATTCATACAATTTCATTTATTTTGGGTTGGCCAATCTGCTTGATTAATGCAAGATATGCTTGATATGATATTTTTGATTGAGAATACTGGTGAAATATATAGAAAATCTTGAGATAAGAGATGGTACACTAGCAAATCAATTGACCTCTGTGGTGACATATATAACAAAGCTTGAGGATAAGAGATAACACATTGGCAAGTCAATTGGCACATATGTGGTGACTTACTAGACCATCCCACTTGCAATTGCATGCAAGTATCAATAGGTGGATAAAGCACGAATGGTATTTAGCTAGAGAGAGATAATACAATGAAGGTGTATATGAAAGAGACAGAGAAAGGCATATTATCCATCAATCAATCAAAGATATGTACATGAAGTGACTTGATATAGTAATTAGACTATCTTCATGTAACATGTCCATTAGTATCATCCAGGACACGTCTTAGCAGTCCATCGGAAAGGATGTCTAGAAAACTCCGCCCGGCACTCCCATGGAATGTTACGGGTTTTGCGATCTAGGTCTTCCCGCGTCTGCCATGTAGCGGAAGTATCCTGGCCGTTCCCACTTAGGATCGACCGGAATTAGGGTTTTCCTGATTGGTCATTAGCTAACAGTAACTAGCGTCAGATCCGAGCGAACTACTTTACGCAGAAACGCCAGGTCCGAAGCGGATTCACGCTGAACTTGGTTCAAGGAGAATGGGAAACGAGAGGGATGCAAAGCTCAACCTCTCTGCCATAAGGCATAGTCCCATTCCATTCCCCTAAAACAGCATAAATCGGGTAAGATGTAACTCTAGGTCATCGCTCTCGTTATTCGTTTTGATGATGATGATCATCCCGCTGTTCTTCGAGATTTTTGAGAAAAGTTCCCGGCTAACCGGGACCACCCAACCGTAGGACAGACCCATGGCCCATCCTCTGCACTTTCCTCGGTTTGTTTTAGTTATATAATTATCTAACACATTAATTTGACATATAACAATCAGCTTCTTTAATTAATCCTGTTAAGCACTGGTTCCTTCACGTAATCTTATCACGTGACATAGAAAAACAATATCAAGCAAGTTCTTTTTTTTAGCATTTCATCATTTTATCTTTGAAATACAAGGAGTTCCGCCCGTAAGCTTGTCCATAATCTGCCCAAAGGCTATCCAGTGATTCCCAGGGATCACTATTCCAAGCTTCCGCCAGTAAACTAGTATGCGGGCCTCGAGATCCAATCCTGAGTCGCGTTAGCCTCTTGTGCAGGACCCCGAAGGCGAGGGATTTATCGCTAGAGCCCCCCCTGGCACCCAAGCGTCCTCCTACTCCAAGTAGAGCTCAACGGAGAGACCTCTCGCGGCGGGTTCGGTCCACGTTCCCGGCGCGGTGAACAACCCCCTTGGTTAGGGTTAGGCAGGTAGTTGGGGGTAACTGAAACTACCTCTTCCTTCAGGCCTTTAACCTGAAGTATAGGTACTCATTTAATTTGTAATTCATAATTCAAACAGAGCCCTAAAATCTCTAGCAAGCATTAAAATTTCCATTAATCAACCGTGTTTTTTGGCAAACTGCTAAGGAAGTGTTCTTTTTTTTAGTGTATCAGCACTCGTTCCCAAGGTGTCTTGTAAATTGGCAAGATCCTTTACATTCCGGTGAAGGGCGTACCTTATTAACCCAACTTGGTCAACCCTAAAGTTCCTTAGATATGCTAGTTTCAGGTTTACAACTTTCCTTATTTGGAAGGATATCCAAAAATACGTCCTTCTGCAAGATAACTTGCGTAGGGATCTGCCATCCTTGATGAGGGTTTTTACCCTTTCTCCTTGTGAATCAATCACAAGACTAAATGATTTCGTACTTGCTACACAAGTCCTGCGATGGAATAATCTGTTTTAGATCCTTTAAGCCGGGCCTAGGGTTTCTTTTTTTAAGAACCTTAGGGACAAACCCTAGTTCTTTATTTTTACGAATTTATTGACCCTACAATAAGGAAAGTAGTCAAGTGCTTAGGGTATGAATATTTCTATGTTTAGATTGGTTTAGTTAACTTTTGGAAGGTAATATTAATCGTCTTGTCACGGTTTTGCTATCCTTGTGACAATTTACTTTTCAGTCAATACAGTTCAATTTAAACTTCCTTTTTCCTTGCAGATGAACTCATGCCAAATAACAAACATTTCCCTTGCTACGATGTGCAATTAGCAATTATAACTTCCTAGTAGTTTGAGCAACGAAAGAAACCTTTCATGAATTTAATCATTTGCAATGATTCGTTGCGAAAGGAATAAGACTAATGGTGCAAGATATAATTTCTATACCTTTAGGATTTAACTAAAATATACTACTTTAGTAAATGGATAATCTTGCTTGTAATTTATAGTGCTTGATGCAATTCGAAAGAAACTAAGTTCTATACATTATCATTCATAAGCTAAACTCCTTCGTTACAAATAACTCGAACAAATATATCCTATCCTTAACAATTTCTCTTTGCATGATTGACTTAAAACCGAATTAAAGCCAAGAAGAAAAACCTGGTTTTGGGGTGAGATATCCACATGGATACCGGGAGATGACCCTCCCACAGCTACACCTTGGACTTTCTTAGGCGACATCGTAGTTCGAATGTGACTCATGGGCTACTTTTTCCTTACGCGATATCATCCGAGGCCATGATGATGATTTGGATTTTGAAGTTCAAAAGGGAAAAAAATAATAATAATGGGGATATGGGGGATTAAGAAAAAGCTTAGGGGGTTGTGGAAATAAAAGAGTTATGAGGGGGTGAAAAGGGTAAAAAGGGTTATAAAGGGGTGAAAAGGGGCTTAGGGGAATAAAACACAAGGGGGGGGGGGGTTGGTTCGCAAAGCCAAGGAAGGGCTTAAGGGGGAAAGGGGGCTTAAGAGGCCCCTAAGAAGCTTCCCCCAGGAAGCTTCTAAGGCTTCTATGCCACGTGGGGGGGGAAGAAAGGAAACGACGCCGATTGACGGCGTTCTGATGGTCCGAGGCGCAGTCGTGACGGTAGAGGGCATCGACGGCCTGGTATATAGCGGCAGCAATGGCAAGTTTTCTCCCCCTTTCGGCCAGCGAGGCAGCACAGTGGTGGTCCTCTCCTCCTCAGGACGATCTCTGCAATGCCGTCAGCCTCCTCTTTCTTCCTCACGAGAGTTATTTTTCCACTCTCCTACATGGCCATACATAGAATCTCCACTCTCTCCTCAGCACGGCGATGGCAGCACCAGAGTCCTTCTTCTCTCTCCGTTCGTCTCCTTCACAGCGCGTGGACCGTCCTCCCTCAGCTTCGTCCCCCTCGATTTAAGTAGGGGAGGGGAGGGGGATCCTCCCTCCCTACCTGTCGACTCCATGGCGATTAGAGATGAGGAAGCTCCAGCAAGGAGCTTTGCTGGACATTCTATTTCCCTCTCCCCCCCTCCAGCACGACCGTCGGGGCTAGGGGGGATAAGGAAAAATTTTCCATTTATTCATTAAAAGAAAATTTTATATCATTTTCCCTAAGAGGTAGTTTTCGTGAACGTTACATTCTCTCCCCCTTAGAGGAATCGAGATGTTCTCATCTTGAGATAAACTGGGGATATTGATGGTTGAGAGTGCCTTCCTCTACCCAGGTGGCATCCTCTTCAGAATAATCCTTCCACAGGACGAGGCATTCTCTTAAGGTTCTAGATCTTAACTGTCTCTCCCTAACATCTAAGATCCTATCCGACCTTAGTTCAAGGACTCCTTGACTAGGCATTATAATTTGTTGGTCATCAAGTACATGATTAGGGTTGGGTACATATTTTTTTAATAGGCTGATATGGAATACATTGTGAACCTTTAGGTTCTTAGGGAGTAGCAATCTATAAGCGTTGGGTCCTAGGCATTTGAGGATTTTGTACGGCCCACAATACCTTGGACTTAGCTTCTTGCATTCTCCTAGGGATAGAGAACTCTTTTAAGGGTGTACACGAATTAAGACCATGTCTCCTTCTTCGAAGACTCTTTCTTGACGTTTCAAATCTGCGTATGCCTTTTTTCTATCCTTGGCTGCTTGTATGTCTTGTCTTATTGACTTTATTTGATCATCCATGTCTTCCAACATCTGTCTTGATGCTTCAACTCTTAGGGTTGGATCAGAAAAGTTTAGGGGACTTCGATAATCATGACCATACAATGCCTGGAAAGGAGTCATCAGAAGCTCTGCTGGTAAGAAGCATTGTAGGTAAATTCAACCAAAGGCAAGAATTGAATCCATCTCTTCGGCTTTCGACAGCAGTATGCCCTAAGCATATCCTCGATGACTTGATTTACTCGCTCTGTTTGGCCATCCGTTTGGGGATGGTAGGCGATGCTAAAATAGAGTTGAGTCCCAATAGCTTCAAAGATAGCTCTCCAGAAGTGTGATGTGAAGAGAGAATCTCGATCACTAATGATTCTTCTGGGTAAACCATGTAGCTTGAATATCTCATTGATAAACAATCTTGCAATGTCGGAGGCTTTATAGTTTGTCTTTACTGGAATCAGGTGTGCAACCTTGGTAAGCATGTCAACCACAACCATAATGGAATTGTGTCCTCCTTGGACTTGGGGTAAGCCCACAACAAAATCCATACTGATGAATTCCCATTTCATTTGGGGAATGTCAAGCGGTTGCAGTTTCCCTGGCATCATGACATGTTCAGCTTTGATACGTTGGTAAGACAAACACTCAGTGACATACTTGAGAACGTCACCTTTAAGCCTCTCCCAATGATAGCTCTTCCTAACTGCATTAAGAGTCTTAGCATAGCCAGGATGTCCTGCGAAAGGAGAATCATGAGCTTCCCATAATATCTTCTGCTTAAGTGACTGCTTACTGGTATACACAGCCTTGTTCTGTAGTAGACAAGTCCATTATCAATGGAAAATTCCTGATACTTAGCTTGCAACTTCTAATTCTGCTCCTTGGTAGATATTTCCTTTATCATTGTTTGGTAGGCCAAATCATGGCATGCTTCCTCTCTAGCTAGTTCAAGTATAGGGTTGTTTGGCATAGATACTTTTGTAGCTAGAGATCTGGCCATTGATGGATTCTGCAAGATTAGGGAATTTAGGAATGCCTTGAGAACTGAGTGCATCGGCAACTACATTCTCCTTCCCTGGTCGATACTTGATTTCAAAATCATATTCCTCCAATACTTCAATCCACCGACGTTGTCTCATGTTGAGCTCGTTCTGGGTAAAAATGCATTTGAGACTCTTATGATCGGTTACTAGAGTAAATTTGTTACCCAATAGATAGTGTCTCCAAAGCTTTAGAGCATGGATGACAGATAGTAATTCCAGATCATGTGTGGCATAATTCTTTTCATGACCCTTCAATTTCCTTGAAGAGTATGCTACTAGATGACCTTCCTGCATAAGTACACACCCCAAGGCAAGAATGCTAGCATGAGTTACTACCTCGAACTCCTTATTGAGGTCAGGAAGTTTTTAGAATAGGTGCTGATACCAAACTTTGCTTCAATTTGTCGAAGCTATTTTGTTCGGGAGTTGACCATGTAATGGAAGTCTGCTTCTTTAGTAAGTCTGTAAGAGGTGCTGCAATCAAAGCATAGTTTTTGATGAAGACCCTATACCATCCTGTCAATCCAAGAAAGCTACGTATCTCTTTGACGGATACTGGTATTGGCCATTCAAGCACATCTCTGACCTTGGCTGGGTCTACTGATATTCCTTCTGATGATACTATGAATCCCAGATATTCAATCTGACTCTTGAAGAATGCACACTTCTTCATTTTTGCATATAGCTTATGAGATCTCAATGTCTCAAGGACAATCCGAAGTGGAGGTTCATGATCTTCTTCCTGTTTAGAATAGACTAAAGTGTCATCGAAAAAGACAAGCACGAAATCATCAAGATATGGTCTAAAGATATCTTGCATTAATCTATTGAAGGTGGCAGGTGCATTTGCAAGCCCGAATGACATAACCAGGAACTCAAAGTGCCCATATCTTGTATTGAAGGCTGTCTTTGGAATATCTTCTTCCTTGATCCTTATCTGATAGTAACCTGACCTGAGATCAATCTTGGAGAAGATCTTTGCACCTTGAAGACGATCAAGAAGCTCATGTATTCTAGGAATAGGATACTTGTTCTTGACTGTTGATTGATTCAACCCTCCGTAATCAATACATAGTCGAAGTGTCCCATCTTTCTTTTTCTGGAATAGTACTGGAGCTCCCCACGGTGAGTTGCTAGGCCCGCACCCTGATCTAACAGTTGTTCCTTCAACTCAATTGCTTCCAGTATGGACATTCTATAAGGTCTCTTTGCAATTGGTGCAGCTCTAGGCACTAGCCTAATCTCATGATCTACTTCTCTTTGAGGCAGAAGTTCAATCAATTCCTCAGGGAATACGTCAGCGTATTCCTTTAGCCAAGAAGGTCCTTCATGAGACTCTTGCTTTTGATCTAACTTGTTGAGTTTGATCAGGTAAACAGGTAATCCTTTTTTGACTCCTTTTATGATCCGAGATACTTTGGCTAATTGGACTCTTGGCACTCCTGCCTCACCTTGAGTTGTGACAAATTCCCTTTTAGAGTTTCGAAAGGAAACTTGACCCTTTCCACAGTGGATGTGGGCATCGTTGGGCTTAAGCCAATCCATCCCGAGTAGACACTCATGGATACCTAAATTCATGACTCTGAATTTGACTGAAGTCTTCTTTCCTCCCAGAAAGAATTCCACCTTAGCAGTTTGCCTGGTACAAGTTACCTCACGACCGTTTGCCAACTCCACAAGCAGGGTAGGTGCTTCTACTGTGGTTATTCCTAAACTTTTTGCACATGCTGGTGAGATAAAGGAATGTGTACTACCACAATCAATCAAGGTTTTGAAACCTTTACCTTGGTAGTCCGACGGTGTTTGAATCACCGAAAACTGGCGATTCGGCCCTTTCTTGTGTAAAGCGGCATGGACTGTCGCTTTTTCGAATTCAACTTCCATAGTCGGATCTTCCTCTTCTTCTTCTTCGCATCTTTGCCTATTGGCAATGCAAGCGCTTCTTCCTCTTCCACAGGTAACGGCTCCTTAACCGCGGCCTGCACCTTGGAAAGGCGTTTGACGATGTCCTCCGCTAAGCTTGGGACATTGCCTCTTGAAGTGACCGGGTTTGTTGCAGTGGAAACAACGGAGGTTTCGGCCATTACTTTCAGTAGGAACAAAGTTGTTGACGTTATTTGTCCTTGCTTTCTTCCTTTGTCCTTGATTATGACCTTGAACTCTCTTCATTTCAGGTCTGAATGCTCCTTTGTTCGGGTCACTATAGTACCAAGTTTTGTTACCCCTTGGTCTAGCTTGCACCTCCTGAATTATAGGCGCCGCTCGAATGAGTGCATCCTGAAGATCTGATAGATGCATAGATTCGAGACGGGTGTTTACGGGTGGATTTAAGCCCGCACAAAATTTGGACACCTGCTGCGTCATGTCCATCTGTGGCGCATACTTTAAAAGTGAGACGAATTTAGAGTAGTATGCGTCAAGAGTGAGTCTTAGCTGTTTTAGCTCGTAGAACTCATTCATTTTCTGCGTACCATATGCAGGTGGTAAATATCTTCCCTGCATAGCTTTCTTCAACTTCTCCCAGGTAACGAACCCCTCTGAAATCCCTTGATCCCTGTACCATTGCTTCCACCAAAGTCTGGCTTCGCCAGTGAGCTTTAACTTGATGAGCATGGCCTGATTGGTAGGTGCAGTACCAACTGCTTCAAAGTAATCCTCCATGGATTCAATTCAAATTTCAGCATCAGCCTAGACGAATCTGCCTCTCTCGTCAAACTCGGGTGGCTTTATCTGCTTGAGGAGGAACTTCTTCTCCTAGGTCATAGCAGTACTTGATGTAGGAGGCGAATTTGGAACCTGTACCTGGAGTTGTGCCTAGATAAAAGTTTTCTTAACGTTATTATATGATAATCGATGATAGCTTATCTTTCATTTTTAGTTCAGCTATCTCGTAAATAATGAAGCTACTTAACTTTTTAACAACTCTTATGCACAGCCAGGTTTTGATAAAAAGAAGTCTTTATTTGTATTTACATGGGCATAGCTTTATACAACGTTTCGTGTGATGATAAGCCAATCATTACATTCAGTTTGAGGAGAACAACATTGTATTGCATTTGTCTACAGGAACTGTGTAATAGTAGGGTTTTGGGTCATGGATCTTTAGGAATCGATAATTCATTGGAAGTTCAGGATACCCTTTCCGTTGGAATCCATACTTCTCATGGCAGCCCAACACTTTAATCCTGTCGGCTGGGATTACACGGGTTACTTCCTCATATACATATGAGTTCATTTCAACCCTCCGACCTTGAATATGTAAAGTCGAATTTACGTGAGCTTCCACAAAAATGAACAGCTTCACGACTTTGAAGTCTTCCAACCACTTGATCCTTTTTAGGTTGGTCTGTAGATAAGCAAACCGGTGGGCGGCTATATAGTAGATTCCTAAAGACCCCGTCCATCTTCGTTCTATGTATAAAGGTGATGGTTATAAATCTGTTCTAGGATGTTCATCATCCCAATTCTTTGTCTATAAAGCGGAGAATGCATTGCAGTCATAAACATGACCCGAAATACCAAAAACTTGTTCCACGCTTCATAATTCTGCAAGACAGCATTGAAGGTGAGCAAAATGTTTGGACAGCAACAATTTCTTTACTTCATTTTATTGAGATCTCATAAAACAATTCCGTTGTTGGTCGGCTCTGATACCAACTGTAAGGTGTCCGTTAGTATCATCCAGGACACGTCTTAGCAGTCCATCGGAAAGGATGTCTAGAAAACTCCGCCCGGCACTCCCATGGAATGTTACAGGTTTTGGGATCTAGGTCTTCCCGTGTCTGCCACGTAGCGGAAGTATCCTGGCCATTCCGACTTAGGATCACCAGAATTAGGGTTTTCCTGATTGGTCATTAGCTAACAGCAACTAACGTCAGATCCGAGTGAACTACTTTACGCAGAAACGCCAGGTCCGAAGCGGATTCACGCTGCACTTGGTTCAAGGAGAATGGGAAACGAGAGGGATGCAAAGCTCAACCTCTCTGCCATAAGGCATAGTCCCATTCCGTTCCCCTAAAACAGTGTAAATTGGGTAAGATGTAACTCTAGGTCATCGCTCTCGTTATTCCTTTTGATGATGATGATCATCCCGCTGTTCTTCGAGATTTTTGAGAAAAGTTCCCGGCTAACCGGAACCACCCAATCGTAGGACGGACCCATGGCCCATCCTCCGCACTTTCCTCGATTTGTTTTAGTTATGTAATTATCTAACACATTAATTTGACATATAACAATCAGCTTCTTTAATTAATCCTGTTAAGCATTGGTTCCTTCACGTAATCTTATCACGTGACATAGAAAAACAATATCAAGCAAGTTCTTTTTTTTAACATTTCATCATTTTATCTTTGAAATACAAGGAGTTCCGCCCGTAGGCTTGTCCATAATCCGCCCGAAGGCTATCCAGTGATTCCTAGGGATCACTATTCCAAGCTTCCACCCATAAACTAGTATGCGGGCCTCGAGATCCAATCCTGAGTCACGTTAGCCTCTTGTGCAGGACCCAGAAGGCGAGGGATTTACGGACAGAGCCCCCCCTGGCACCCAAGCATTCTCCTACTCCAAGTAGAGCTCAACGGAGAGACCTCTCGCGGTGGGTTTGGTCCACGTTCCTGGCGCGGTGAACAACCCCCTTGGTTAGGGTTAGGCAGGTAGTCGGGGGTAACTGAAACTACCTCTTCTTTCAGGCCTTTAACCAGAAGTATAGGTACTCATTTAATTTGTAATTCATAATTCAAACAGAGCCCTAAAATCTCTAGCAAGCACAAACATTTCCATTAATCAACCGTGTTGTTTGGCAAACTGCTAAGGAAGTGTTCTTTCCTTTTGAGTGTATCAGCACTCGTTCCCAAGGTGTATTGTAAATTGGCAAGATCCTTTACATTCCGGTGTAGGGCGTACCTTATTAACTCAACTTGGTCAACCCTAAAGTTTCTTAGATATGCTAGTTTCAGGTTTACAACTTTTCTTATTTAGAAGGATATCCAAAAATACGTCCTTTTGCAAGATAACTTGCATAGGGATCTGCCATCCTTGATGAGGGTTTTTACCCTTTCTCCTTGTGAATCAATCACAAGACTAAATGATTTCGAACTTGCTACGCAAGTCCTGCGATGGAATAATCCGTTTTAGATCCTTTAAGCTGACGTATGTCGGGCCTAGGGTTTCTATTTTTAAGAACCTTAGGGACAAACCCTAGTTCTTTATCTTTACGAATTTATTGACCCTACAATAAGGAAAGTAGTCAAGTGCTTAGGGTATGAATATTTCTATGTTTAGATTGGTTTAGTTAACTTTTGGAAGGTAATATTAATTGTCTTGTCACGGTTTTGCTATCCTTGTGACAATTTACTTTTCAGTCAATACAGTTCAATTTAAACTTCCTTTTTCCTTGCAGATGAACTCATGCCAAATAACAAACATTTCCCTTGCTACGATGTGCAATTAGCAATGATAACTTCCTAGTAGTTTGAGCAACGAAAGAAACCTTTCATGAATTTAATCATTTACAATGATTCCTTGCGAAAGGAATAAGACTAATGGTGCAAGATATAATTTCTATACCTTTAGGATTTAACTAAAATATACTACTATAGTAAATGGATAATCTTGCTTGTAATTTATAGTGCTTGATGCAATTCGAAGGAAACTAAGTTCTATACATTATCATTCATAAGCTAAACTCCTTCGTTACAAATAACTCAAACAAATATATCCTATCCTTAACAATTTCTCTTTGCATGATCGACTTAAAACCGAATTAAAGCCAAGAAGAAAAACCTGGTTTTGGGGTGAGATATCCACATGGATACCAGGAGATGACCCTCCCGCAGCTACACCTTGGACTTTCTTAGGCGGCATTGTAGTTCGAATGTGAGATAGCCTTTTTCTCTTTCTTCTGGAATTCCACCATCTCTTTGGAAAAAAGTGTATAGGTGAGTGTGGTTTTGCAACCACAGGAACCCTTGGAGGACTTTGTCTTGGGGTGAAGAAATAGAAGGCACTAATTCTCCTTCCTTGCCCTTCCTCTATTCCTTCTCTTTTCTAACTCTTTTACTCCTTTCTTACTCTTCTTTATCTTTTCCTCACCCTCTACTTCTTTCACACTACTCCCTTTTTTCCTTCACTCCTCCCTACTTCCCTTCCTTATATTTTACTTCACTTCCTTATCCTCTACTTTCCTTCCCTATCTTTTATCTTTTTCCCACTCTTCCTCCTTCACTCCCTCTACTTTCCCTCCCTATCTTTTATCTCACGGGCTACTTTTTCCTTACGGGATATCATCCGAGGCCATGATGATGATTTGGATTTTGAAGTTCAGGGGGGAAAAAAATAATAATAATGGGGATATGGGGGATTAAGAAAAAGCTTAGGGGGTTGTGGAAATAAAAGAGTTATGAGGGGGTGAAAAGGGTAAAAAGGGTTATAAGGGGGTGAAAAGGGGCTTAGGGGAATAAAACACAGGGGGGAGGGGGGGGGGAGGGTTGGTTCCCAAAGCCAAGGAAGGGCTTAAGGGGGAAAGGGAGCTTAAGAGGCCCCTTAGAAGCTTCCCCCAGGAAGCTTCTAAGGCTTCTACGCCACGTGGGGGGGAAGAAAGGAAACGACGCCGATCGACGGCGTTCTGATGGTCGGAGGTGGAGTCGTGACGGCAGAGGGCATCGACGGCCTGGTATACAGCGGTAGCAATGGCAAGTTTTCTGCCCGTTTCGGCCAGCGAGGCGGCACAGTGGTGGTCCTCTCCTCCTCACGACGATCTCTGCAATGCCGTCAGCCTCCTCTTTCATCCTCACGACTGTTATTTTCCCACTCTCCTACACGGCCATACACAGAATCTCCACTCTCTTCTCAGCACGGCGATGGCAGCACCAGAGTCCTTCTTCTCTCTCCGTTCGTCTCCTTCACAGCGTGTGGACCGTCCTCCCTCAGCTTCATCCCCCTCGATTTAAATAGGGGAGGGAAGGGGGATCCTCCCTCCCTACCTGTCGACTCCATGGCGATCAGAGATGAGGAAGCTCCAGCAAGGAGCTTTGCTGGACATTCTATTTCCCTCTCCCCCCTCTAGCACGACCATCGGGGCTAGGGGGGATAAGAAAAAAAAATTCTATTTACTCATTAAAAGAAAATGTTATATCATTTTCCCTAAGAGGTAGTTTTCGTGAACGTTACACGTCGTTTTTAGGATGCTCCATTGACTTCTGCAAGTTCCCATAACCTTGAAGTAGATAGCAAACCACATTGTCCATGGAAGGAAAACTTAACCTCATCAAATTAACCAAGTTAATTTACTTATGCATTTCATAGATAAGAGATTTGTAGTTGGCTTGTTGGTATTGCAAAGTATCCTTACAGTGATCTATTTTAGTCACCAACAAGTGGACACACTGGCTAAAGATGATGAAAAGAGGACATGTGCACATTGGCTACATGTGGTCCACCTTATCTAAAATTATATGTGAGCTATAAGTGCACCTTGATATGATTGTAATAGCTTGCACATGCACAAGCCAACTGATTTACATCAATCTACTCATGCTATGAATTGGCATGCATGTCTTGCTTTTGCTTTGATTGTATTGATTGTGATGTATATACCTCGAGAATAATAAGAATCAAGGGACTACCCTAAAAAGTGAGGGTACTCCCTTGAGTCACCGATTAAGCTTTGATCTATAAGTTTATGCATGGCTAGGCTAAGTGCACAACAAATGAGACATGTGAGTGTATTGATCAGTTCTCTCTCTCTCTCTCTCTCTCTCTCTCTCTCTCTATATATATATATATATATATATATATATATTGCACATGCACAAGTCAACCTTTGATCTATAAGTTTTAGCCATGGCTAGGTTAAGTGCACAATAGATGCAACATGTGCATGAATCAATCACTTCTCTGATAATTATGTCGTATATACATCCAATCATCATGCCCTATCCAATCACATTTGTATAGGGCATGATTGGATGTATATAGGTCATGAAATCACATATATATAATTAGCTTTGAATGATTGGATGTATATTTGTAATACTCAAAAAGAAGTAAAGTTGGTAATGTATATCATGTCCTATACATGTATGCCCTATACATGTATATCATGTCATATATACATGTGTATCATGTCCTTATGATCCTATACATGTATATCATGTCCTTATGATCCAGGTGTAATTATGTCATATATAGATCCAATCATGCCCTATCCAATCACATTTGTATAGGGCATGATTGGATGTATATAGGGCATGAAATCACATATATATAATTAGATTTGAATGATTGGATGTATATTTGTAATACTCAGAAAGAAGTAAAGTTGGAAATGTATTCAAACAAATACTAGCAATTAAGAGGTTTGGTCATATTTAGGGACTTTATGAGAAATGAAAAATATGTGCATTTATTTTTGCATCTATAGGCGCATTTATAAACGCAAATATATAGACGTGTTTTGTATACTAGCGTAAATAGACGCATTGATACACGTGCTTATAAACGCACCCGCTTTTTCGCATGTACAGTGCGCGTCTATAGGGCCTTTCTCTTGTAGTGTTTGGGAACTAGTGCAAACCATCTTCTTCTTCTCATTTTGATCATCTTACAGATGAAGAGTTTGAGGAATGCTTACACAACATGTACATTTTGGTTGATACTCATGCAATGAGTGCTACTACTCCAGTAGAACAATTGGTGAGATCGGCCATCCCCTAATCTTTGAGGGATTATGACATTTGCCACATCTAAAAATCCATCTTTTTTATCTCTGCCAAGCCTTGTATCAAGTTCCTATAACGCTTTTGAGTCATATGAGCCAAGACCCTCTTCCGTTTCTCCTTTTGGTATGCAAGATCCAACTAATTTCTAGTATGTTAAATTTAATAGAGGAGGATCTCAAAGAAAATACACTTCATCAGGTATATCTCTACCATTTGTTTCATTTCAACGAGTAAACCACACTTCACAACTCCCTCTCATCCCACCACTATCTTCTTCATACTATAATCTACTCACATCTTCATTCCAAAATCTTGGATTACGTTCCACTTCTGTGCAAAGCAACACTAGGGGTTGGATCTTCCATCTTCAGTACTATTAACACCTTTTCATTATTCCTCCCACCATCTACCTACCCTCCATTCCCTCCACCTCTTAGTGCATCACTAGGGAAAATGCTACCCTTTAACACTGTATCTTCCACCTATCCCTACTTAACCACATCCTTCCATTTTGGGGTGGCTATGATGGACATCCCCCTCACTATGGTTGGACACTCACAAACCCCCCTGCATGACCTTTCAAATGCAAGGATATCCATCCTCTACTTATGGACTATTGTCACACATCCCTTGGGTCATCCTATGTAGGGATTTCTATACATTGATCCCCATGTCCCTATCCCTCCACCTTGGGTTCCATAAGTGGTTACCATGCCCATGCCAAATCCACCCTTACCCACACTTGGATCCTCTATATGCACACTTCTCGTATGCATGGTGAGCACTCTAGAATTACTCCCAAGTGTACTCCACTCCATCTCTCCATCCTCCCTATCCACCCTTCCCCACATTACACACCTTCTCCATCTCTTAGCACTACCACTTATTGCAATGACTAAGAATGCCTTAATGAATAAGATAGAATTTAACGAGTTAAATTTCACCACTTGGTTGAACCTCTTGCAATAGATGCTAGAATCTCAGGGACTTTGAAACCTCATGATTGGGCCAGACCATAAATTTTTAACTCACCCTGAACACATTTGTCAATGGAGAGCCTACAAACAATATTGTGTTAATGTAGGGGTTGTTTTCGTGAGTTCCACTCTCAATTACAACATTTTTCCCTCACATCTATGTGCTGGATTTATCTCATTGACTACTATGCAGCTCAAAATTGCACTCGACATATCAATCTCAATTTTGAGCTTTATGAGTTTTCCGTTAAGAAAGGGGATGATTTGAAAGAGAAATCGACCAAACATTGGTGGTTACTTTACCAAGTTTGCTACTACTTGCTCCTCAAAGTCAAACAACGAGTAGGTCTTGTTCTTCTTGAACAAGTTTTCCAATAAATACTTCCATTTTATCCATCACATTATCTCACTACCTAGATTACCAACCTGTTATACAATTTTGAATGTCTGTTCTTGCTTTAGGTGAGGTTGCATGATCAAGTTCACAAGAATTCCTCCACACCCATCCATTGAGAGGGGTGAGGGTTGGTTGCCTCTTCTTCAAGAGGGACAACCAATAGTAGCAAGATCTTGGAGGATGCAAATCAAGCCAAAACTTTGGTGACACTACTTCCTTTGACAAAAACAAAGAAACACGATCCCTTTGATAGAAATTTCCTAAGAAAAATAGGTTTTATATACACTACTTGAGGTTGGGTCATATAAAAAAGGAGTGTCAAACACTAAGGCCCCCAAGGTCTTCCTCCTAGAAAATCATAATAGAATACTTTCATTGCCTCCACTCAAGCTGGCTAGTCTAGTGGGGCTATGCCTCTCACTGCTGCGTCATCTTCACTACAAGGATATGGAGGTATAGCGATGGTGGTTTCCAACAAAAAATAGTGGCATCACTATTTGCATCTCTATTAGCATCGTAAATGCGACAATAATAGCGACGCAAATAGTGACGGTGCTTAGATGAAAAAAATGTGGGCCGAAACCCGAGCACATTATTTTGCGCGCATACATGAAAGAGATAGTGAAAGGGAGAGCGAAAGGGAGAGCGAACATCTTGCATTTGAGAGGAGGAGGGAGAGAAAGAGAGAAAGAGGGGGAAGGAAAGCTTCTCACCGCCACCACCGCCATTCTGGAAGAAGAGGAGGAAGTGTAGAAGGGCGAAGAGGAGCCACAATCGCGAAGAGGAGCCGCCGAATCCATCTTCGAGCCTTTACAGTGAGTGCATTGTTCCTTCTTGCTTTTTTTTATGTTTTCTCTTTCTCTTTTACTTGTTTTTGTTAAAATTCATGTGTATTGAGAGAGGGATACGAAATGAGAGAGGGAGGGAAAGGGAGAGGGAGGGAGACGAAAGAGAGGGACAGGAAGAGAGGGAAACATTGAAAATAATAGGGAAAGAGAGAAAGAGAGGGAGGGGGACGAAGAGAAAGAGAGGAAAACATTAAACATAATAGTTAAAGAGAGAAAGAGAGGGAGAGGGAGAGGGAGGGAGAGGGAGAGGAAATGAGAGAGGGAGAGGAGGAGGGAGATGGAGACAGAGGGAGAGGAAAGAGAGGGAAACATTAAACATAATAGGGAGAGAGAGAAAGATAGGGAAACATTAAACATAATAGGTAAAGAGAGAAAGAGAGGGAGACAGAGACGGAGACGGCGGAAGAGGAAAGAGAGGGAAACATTAAACATAATAGGGAGAGAGAGAAAGAGAGGGAGAGGGAGAGGGAGAGGGAGAGGAAATGAGAGAGGGACAGGAAGAGAGAAAAGGAAATGAGAGAGGGACAGGAAGAGAGACAAGGAAAGAACAAACTAGAGAGAGAAGGAAAAAACATTAAACATAATAGGAAAAGAACACCATATTGGGGAATATGGGAATTTCCCATAAGTTTGGGACATATGGTCAAATCTTTGTATTTGCCATAACTTGAACACTATAACTCCAAATTGAGCACTCTATAGCTCTATAGATTCCATTTTTCAAACACTTTCTAATGATAGGTCATATCATATAGTCTTGAGAAACTTATGGACATGTTATTTGGGTGCCACTTTTTTAGTATTCAAAAAATGAGAATTGGGAGATTTCCAAACTCACTAATATTGTGTTAAAGGGAGAGGGAGAGGAAATGAGAGAGGGAGAGGAAATGAGAGAGGGAGAGGAAGAGAGAAAAGGAAAGAATGAATGAGAGAGAGAGGGAAAAAATATCAAACATAATAGGGAAAGAGAGAAAGAGAGGGAGAGGGAGAGGGAACAAGAGAGGGAGAGGAAGAGAGAAAAGGAAATGAGATAGGGAGAGGAGAGAGAAAAAAACATTAAACATAATAGGGAAAGAGAGAAAGAGAGGGAGAGGGTGAGGGAGGGAGAGGAAGAGGGAGAGGGAGGGAGAGGTTGAGGAAAGAGACGAAAACATTAAACATAATAGGGAAAGAGAGGAGGAGAGAAAGAGAGAGAAAACATTAAACATAATAGGAAAACAGAGAAAAAGAGGGAGGGGAAACGAGAGAAGGAGAGGAAGAGAGAAAAGGAAAGAAGGAATGAGAGAGAGGGAAAAAACATTAAACATAATAGGGAAAGAGAGAAAGAGAGGGTGAGGGTGAGGAAATGAGAGAGGGAGAGGAAGATAGAAAAGGAAATGAGAGAGGGAGATGAGAGAGAAAAAAAATTAAACATAGTAGGAAAAGAGAGAAAGAGAGGGATTAAACATAGTAGGAAAAGAGAGAAAGAGAGGAAAAGGAAAGAAAGAATGAGGGAGAGAGGGAGAAAACATTAAGCATAATAGAGAAAGAGAGAAAGAGAGGGAGAGGGAGGGATATCACGAAATGAGAGAGGGAGAGGAGAGAGAAAAAACATTGAATATAATAGGGAAAGAGAGAAAGAGAGGAAGAGGGAGAGGGAGGGAGAGGAAATGAGAGAGGGAGAGGAAGAGAGAAAAGGAAATAAGAGAGGGAGAGGAGAGAGAAAAAACATTAAACATAATAGGAAAAGAGAGAAAGAGAGGGTGAGGGAGGGAGAGGAAATGAGAGAGGGAGAGGAAGATAGAAAAGGAAAGAAAGAACAAGAAAGAGAGGGAGAAAACATTAAACATAATAGGGAAAGAGAGAAAGAGAGGGAGAGGGAGAGGAAGGGAGAGCGAGGAGGGAGAGGTTGTTGTTTTCTTGTTTGTTGTTGTTGTTGTTGTTGTATTTTTTCTTTTCTTATTTATTGTTGTTTATTTTTCATGTTTATGGTAGTAGTAGTACTAGTAGTTTTTTCTTCTTTTCTTGTTTGTTGTTATTGTAGTAGTAGTAGTAGTAGTTGTTGTTGTTGTTGTTTTTTCTTCTTTTCTTGTTTATTATAGTGGTAGTCCTTGTTGTAATCATAGTCGTGGTCATGGTCATGGTCGTGGTCATAGTCATAATCGTAGTCATAGTTGTAGTCGTCGTAGTCTGGTTGTAGTAGTAGTAGTGGTTTTCTTGTTTGTTGTTGTTGTTGTAGTAGTAATAGTTTTTTTGGTTTTCTTGTTTATTGTTATCTAGTTTTCTTATTTTTTGTTGTTGTTGTAGTAGTGGTAGTAGTAGTAGTTTTTTCTTCTTTTCTTTTTTATTATAGTGTTAGTGGTCATGGTCGTGGTCGTGGTCGTGGTAGCGGTAGCCGTGGTCATGGTTATGGTCGTAGTCGTGGTCGTGGTCATGGTCATGGTTGTAGTGGTAGTGGTAGTCGTGGTCGTAGTCATAGTCGTGGTTGTAGTAGTAATAGTGGTTTTCTTGTTTGTAGTAGCAGTAGTAGTAGTAGTAGTAGTAGTAGTAGTAGTAGTTGTTGTTGTTGTTGTTGTTTTTGTTGTTTTTGTTGTTGTGGTAGTAGAGAGAGAGATATGTTTTGTTTAAGAAAATCAGATAGGGGGAGGAAGAGAAAAAGAAAGAAGGAAGGAGAGAGAGAAAATAAACATACATCATAATAAAGAAAGAGAAAAAGAGAGAGATAGAAGGAGAGGAGATAATGAATGGATAAAAAACAAAGAGAGAGTGGTGGTGAGGTGTGGTGTAACACCATGAGACGGGAAACACTCCGACATACGTTAATTTGTGGATAGGTGGGTGGAGACTTTACATACGTTAATTTTTGCTGAGTTACAAGAGAAGAAATCCCTTCTCAAAAAATAAAAAAAATAAAAAAAGAATGATAATAAAAACAAATTGTTTGTCGTAACGTAGACAAAATGGAAAACGATGAAGGTCTTGATTTTCAAGATCGTGAGCCGTATCCTAATCAGCGTGTCTCATGTCCTTGCTCTCAATGTAAGCTGGCAATTAGACAAGAACTTCAATTGTCTATAGAACACGTACGATGCTTCGGGAAGTTTCAATCTAAGATCATTGATAACGCGATCTTGGATTTTCAGCAAATGGTAAGAAAAGTTAATATCAATCATGCATTGTACTCACAAGCTAATTGAATACCATATAACAAAAGATTGGGTGTGGCTGGCAAATTTTCTATCCAGGGAGGTGACATCTCATCCCAAGGAGGAGTGCACCCTTTGTGGCCAATTAGAAGAGTTCGTGGGCATGCGATGGATGGAGTGCCTGAGCCAATCCACCACTTGAAAGGTAGTACCCAATCTCTACCATCAATACTAGAGGAGACAGACAGCCTTCGAGACTTACCTACAATCTTAGAGCTTGAGATGGAGGCATGATCCATGCATTCATTCCCATGGATGTCCATACTTTTGATCCGCTTAGAGAGGAAGCATCCATACCATTATATGACGGGTGCTGAGTATCTCACCTGAAGACACTGCTTGCACTCCTAAGTGTGCAAGCAAAATACGAGTGGAGCTATACCTTATACGTACGCTTCGTTGATTTCTTTTCAACACTATCATTAAAAACATTTGTGCTTTTTTAAGGTGTTTTATGATTTTTTTCCAGTTACTAAAGTATCATATATTACCACTTGCAAATACCATGCCTAAGTCACGTGATGATACAAGACATGTTTTATGAAAGCTTGGCATGGACTACAACAACATCCCTGCATATATCAACGATTGCATTCTGTTTCGAGGAGAATACGAGACTATGGAGACATGTCCAAAGTGTGTTTCTCATAGGTATCGACAGGACTTGCAAGGGCAAACCATCCCTCAAAAATTTCTTAGACACTTTTCGCTTATCCCCCGCATAAACCATATGTTTCTTACATCCGGCATGGCGAGCTTGACAACGTGGCATGTGCAGAATAGGCCCACAGATGGAGTTCAACGAATATCAGTGGATTCACACTCAAGGAGACACAGTGATTCTACCTTTCCAAGCTTTGCCCGAGAGCCAAGGAATCTTTGGCTCGGTCTTGCAATGGATGGCATGAACCCATTCGATCTACGCTCAACTTCTTATAGTATGTGGCCTATAGTCCTTGTCCACTACAATATCCCTCCATGGCTTTTTATGAAGAAAGGACATCTCATTCTTAGCTTACTGATCCTCGGCCACTACAAAGTCAAAAATATGGACATGTATATTCGTCCATTATTCAATGAGCTTAAAATTTTGTGGGAGGAGGGGGTCACCGTGCAAGATACTATGATGGTCGACAATCCGCCAATATTCGAGCCATTCTCATGTGGATGATGCATGAATTTCTGGGATTCGAAAAGTGCTAAGGAAAATAGGGTTATGTTCTCATTGGTAATATCTATCATACCTCGTTCAAGTTTGTATTCACTGGATAGAGATGTTGGGACAGGTCTGCTTACTTCAGGTTATCATGCATGTCGATTGTGCGGACCACAGTTAGACTTCTAAAGGTCAGGAACCATGAAGAAGATGGTATATTAAGGACACGTCGCTTTCTTTCCAGAGGATCACGAACTCAGGGAAGGTTTTCTTGGACGACTCCAACACGTATGAATGAGCAAAGCTGGTACAAGCTGAAAATGGTCAATCCAGAGTCACATCCAAACGGAATGTGACGGTTCTCAATTTTCTACGAGTTGCCATATTAGACCCACTTATAGATCGACCACTTGTTGGATCCCATGCATATTTTCAAGAATGTGGGCAGCTTGCTATGGGACCACATCACAAGAAAGAGAGACGCTATAGGGGCACGAATGGAATTGAAGGAGGTAGGCAAGATGGAGGTGCTTTGGCTGCAGTCGAGTGCTGATGGTCGCGTGCAACTACCTCACACTCCTTAGGTTTTGTCCACTAAAGAAGAGCACATTGTGAAGTAAATAGTCAAGTCTATTCGTACTCCAACAGGTATGATGCGTTCTCTCAGGTCTGCATTTTCTAAAGACGTCCAATTATCAGGGCTATAATCCCATGATTGGCATAAGAATTTGATCCCACTCATGACCTTGCACTTTGTAAGAACATCAAATCAATCCTATGTTGTTGTCATATTGACCCTCTAATATCGCATTCATGTCACGGATTCATGTCAATGTTATTTATCCTCAATACCTCCCATTGACCATCTACACAATAAAATGAGAAATTTTCAAATAGAAAATTTATTTATTTTGATGAGGTAGTCTCTTTCTTAACTTTTACAAATCCCTTCACATTTTAGTCCAAACATGACAATGATATCTCACTTGTCATGGCCAAATAAATTTCTGGAAAAATTTATAATGTATTTTGTAACAAAAGTAGATGAAGAAGAGCAACTATAGGAGATGGAAGCATCACAACTCTTACTTTAGATCAAGCACACCGCAAGGATAGTGGTGTCATCTTGATCCGTTCTTTGCCATGGATAGATCTCTTCTCTAGTTTCCTTTCCAAAAAGACCTTTAGATCTAACACATGAATAAGCAACACAATATTGGTAGGTCACAGAATCCAAGATATAATGCATAGCATGCTAGATAATAGCCACTTGTAGAATCTCATCGCACTTTACCAAACGAGTAGATATATGATATGTAAACATGACAATATTAATAGCCTATTTGACACATTCATCATACATGAACCTTTTACAAATACTAAGTTTGCTAATCTATATTTTGGAAGCAATTAGGTTACTACAATATTACATTATGTAAAAAAAAAGGTTTAGAAACAAGTCTCCTTTTATTGCCAACCATTACATGTGATATAAAACTGGTGTGATGGATTGGTGGTAGCATGAGCTCTCCACAATGCATGATGTCCCTTGATATAATTGGATGCCAATTTGGAAAAAATTATGATGGTTTTCATCTACACTCCAAGATCCCACGCATTGTGAAAGTGGTTCGTCAAACACCCATGAAAAAGGCATAGCGTACACATGTAATGCAACCATACAAGAATACCTTTGCAAGTATTGTCCGATGTTAAATTGTGTATATGTTTACACCTTGGAACATAGATATCCTAGGAACGAAATTGGTTTGCGTGGATGCTCCCGTGGATGACTTGGGGTCCTTTACACAACCTTAGGAGTGACATTCTTTAGTTCTACAAAACAAAATCATCATCCTTGTATATTCACTTTTACTATAATGAGATTAGGAAAACTAGAATCCACAATCCACAACCTCAATTTACAGGGGAGGTACATGCATAAGGAAAAACTAGACAATATGTTTTGTTAAAGCTTGGCCCTAACAAATTTACTATTGAAAATGGAAAGCTTGGAGACTAGATCCAAGGCTTAGAGTGGCATTCAGATCTGTCATCCAATGTGGACAAAACCTCAAGCAATGTCCTATTCTAAGCACTCACATGTATACACAAGTCTCCACTTACATTGTGCCAAGGATGAGCTTTGATTTATGGAAACTTAAATTCAACAAAGCTGTTGAAATAAGTCATAGCTTAAGCTAATGCATGTGCCAAATCACATACATAGAGAAAATAGATAATGGTTATAATTAGGAATTCTTATGCAACACAATGTCAAATTTTCCACACTATATTTTTTCAAAGTAGTTTCTTTTTCAATTTTTGATGGATATGGAATTTTTTTCGCATTCTTGGAGTGTGCTCAACAACAATCCAACAACTCGTAGGGGACAACTTGGGTAGATAAGGGATCTTAAAATTATATATTTTGCTTTCTTTTTTATTTTGAAGGATTTGAACATTTTCCCATGCTTGGGGCTGCCCAACAATCAATTTGACCACTCAAAGGGAACAACTCAAGTAGGGAAGTGGTCATTTACAATCGACCATTTTTTGTGGATTTTATTGGTTTCCTTACCCTAGGAGCTACTTTTGCATTTGGGAGAGCATTCTATAGTCTTTGCAATAACTTCCCTCTTTCTGTCTTACCAACTCTCATTTTCTCTCACTCGTTCTCTCTCTCTCTCTCTCTCTCTCTCTTTGTTTTAACATCCTCCTTATCTCTCTGTCTACTCTCTATTTCTCCTACTCTCTTTGCCTCTCTTTTTTTCTTACCTATCTTTATCTCTCAATCCCTCCTTGTCTCTAACTCTCCTATATCTCTCCTCAATATTTTTAGTTCTCTCTCTCTCTCTCTCTCTCTCTCTCTCTCTCTCTTTCTCCCTCTCTCTCTCTCTCTCTCTATCTATCTATCTATCTATCTATCCATCCATCCATCTATCTATCTCTATCTACCTATCTACCTACCTACCTACCTACCTACCTACCTACCTACCTACCTACCTACCTACCTACCTACCTATCTATCTATCTATCTCTCTCTCTCTCTCTCTCTCTCTCTTTTGGCTTTGTGTCCATGTGCATGTGTGTGCCTTTCTCTCTCTCACTCTCTATCTCCCTACCTCTCTCTATCTTCTCCCTTTCTTTGTATCTCTTTTTTATGCCCCCCCTCTCTCTCTCTTGATATATAGAGAAGATCTATATCAATTTTCATCTCAGTAGAGTGTTTTAAATTTGAGGTGAGAAAGTGGCATGTACTAGATTAAGGGAGTATGAATATTGAAACCTGTTGTTTAATATCTCTATAAATGACAATAAAATTTAGGATGCGACCAAGTTGGAAAAGTGCATATTTGGTGTAATGGAACCATATTCATAACCCAAGGAGACATCTATAAATTTTTTTTACTTTCAATGGAGCCTTGTAATTGGGCAAGGTATGACTAAAAGCAAATGAGATGGACTTCTTAATTCTAGCCTGTATTGGAAACAAACATTTAACATGAAGAGTGTTACAAGCTTGTCAACCTCCAAGAGTGGTTTAGCCTTCTTTGAAAACTATCTTTGACAATGTTTCAAGTGCATCAATTCATGTATCATGGAAGGGTTATATATAAGGGTAGCTTCTTGAAGGGAATCCACAATATCATCTAGACATGCCAATGCTTCGTACTCCATGGCATGCATAGCATTGGGACAGTGCATAGGCAAGAAACAATGGGAAGTGCCTTGATGACATGAAAAAACATGTCATATTGTACGAATTTTTGTATTTTTACACAATTATGTATTTCTGTATTGGGATAATTTCCTTACAAACTTGATCTAATGCAAATTTTAAAAATGGAGCAATATAATATGGAAAGATACATAAAAAATGCTCAAGTTATGGGTGGATGATACACTAGTTCTACACTCTCATTATGGCATTATCCAAGGAATCAAAAGAACATGTCAAAGAGCCAATATCATTGTTCCATACTCCCTCACGTACAATGGACAAATTAAGGAGAACATTCACCACTAATGAGGATATGTGAGAATTGAAGTAGAATGATTGGTGTAGGTTTTGCAACTATGTGAATCTCATTCTTAGAGCTAAATGCATGTACATGTGCACATGTGAATGAGTGTGCATACACAGATATTTTTGACTATTTGATATTGTGAGGTAAAAACACACACACACACACACACACCCTGCTATAATGGTCTTTGTATTACTCTTTTTCTCTAATATTCACTTAGCATTATAAATACATGCTAGCAAATTTTACCAATCCTTAAAAAAATTATAAAGGAAATTAGTAATGGAAATCCTATAGATACACCACTCTTGAGTTTCTTTTCTAGCTTAAGCTCCCACCCTTGATACTTTGACACATACACATGTATATAGTTTCGGAATCATCTCTTTTTGGCATTCAATAAGCTAATGCCACATCTTTTTTAGAAACATAACCCTTTACATTGAGATAGATGGCCTATCTGATTAATAAGATTAACTATTTAGGTTTTTTATATCTTTCAACCTAACGTGCACATGCATGCACATGCTACACACACATATTACTTCTAGAAGTCAACTTTTAACCAGTACTCACTCTTAGTACACACATCATCACACATAGGCCTTTTCTCTCTCTCAAAGAGAGAGAGAGAGAGACACAGAGACACACACAGAGAGAGAGAGAGAGAGAGAGAGAGAGAGAGAGAGAGAGAGAGATTGCATTGATTAATCATCATATTTTGATGATTTGATAGACATACTCATTTGTTGATCTACCTTACACATTAGTGCCTTTTGATCAATTAAGCACCAACACCCCCATGGGAGATCTCTCTTTGACTAGGTTAGATCAGTAGACCCATACTCCCCCACCAAGATGCCACAAGAGTGCTCACCGCCAAAGCTAAGAAAGAGCGGTTTCTAGATTAGGGAGAAGAATCCCCGAATCCTAATGATCCAAGTAAGGATGAGGGAGGTGAAGATCCTAACCTTGATGATCCACCCTTTGAAGAACCCTCCGCTTCCAACTAAGAAATCATGCAATTGGTGAACATTAACTAGCTTCCATCCCACCTTATCAAGTGTGAAGCCATGTCCCTCAAACATTGTCATTGCATCCATACATTGTTGAGTGATAAATCCATGCATAAAGCAAGAAAAACATAGCATGTAGGCTCCCCTCACCTTAATCATATTCAAGCGTGACCAGCTCCAATAACAAATCCAGCTAGGAGAAATATACTTGGAAAAGCTCACAACTGACCTCATCTTCCACAACATGCTATGACCCTCTATTGTAGTAATCACACTACCTATAGTATAATGTCCTCCCTCTATTGCAGCCCCAACCACCCAATCTGGTAGCACCCCACCTATGGCCTCCATGACACCCAAACCCATCCACCCCCTTACTTCCCTCCATCCCTCCTTTCGGTCATCCGACACCCATTGCCCCATTTTTTCCGTATGACTAAAATCAACAAGAAGATGCATCAATTACCAATGATGAAGGCAACATCAATGAATAACACTATGAGTCTAATTCCACCACACCTTCTAGTGTTAAGGGCAATGATAGCTAGCGATGTTTTAAGCAAGGTGGCTAGTGATGCATGGATGGAAAGATGGGTGCAATAACAATTATGACCATGAGCATGGCATGATGACTGAGATAATGTTACACCTAGCAACAAGCTATAAAAGGGAAAGGTGTACCCAAGAAAGAGAGGATCATCACTACATCTTTTTGGTTCACCTCTATTATTTTGTCTATTGGGTCATTTGACCTATTCTTTGACTGGCATCTTGAGTGCTATGATAGTAGTAGAGTTGGTCCATGAATGTGTTTTGAGCCATGATCAATGACAATAGTACTAACATTCTTTGTTGTATCACTCCCCCCTAAATCGATGCATGTTAAGCTCTTTATTACATATTTTTCTTGAGTATTTTGAATACTCTCAGCCATATCTCTATTGAGACCATTGTATCAAATTTAGATATTACTGTGCAATTTGAAATTTTTACTTGAGTACATCCTCTCTATCTCCATATTTTTTTTATTGTCTCTCTCCAAAACTTGGATGCTGACTATAGATTAGGATGTTGGTGGCCACCTATGCCAGTTCTATGTATGAGTGCAGTCTATAGTGTGGCAGTGATGCTTGGATTCGATTACACTCACACAACATGTGTTGAATTTCCTAGTTTTGCCACTATCTCTTGGTCCTCCCTAGATATCCAACTAGAGAAATTCAAAAAAATTATCTCATCTTTTGACTCTTCATATTTTTATTTTCTTCCCCTCCTCCTCTTACTCCTCCTCATCAAGGTGAGTGCATAGGCATTTGTTTGGCTAGGAGATGCATGAAGATCGACGCTACTCAAATTGATAGGTGACCTTAGTTTTCTTATCAAGAGGTGAGGTTCAAGGAGTGTTAAAGTACCATAACTAAATCGAAGAACCTATGTGTATGCATATGTGCATGAGGAACTAGCATGATAGTATAGGCTAGCAACAAGAACTTTACCATGCACACATCTTTCCTTCATCTGTATCAAATGGTTAAAGTATAGAGTTAGCTTGATCAAGCTAGAAGAAATAAGAATTCAAACTCTAACATCAATGCAAAACCTATTTCTACAAAGTTGCAAGTTGTGGAGTTGTGTGAATTCAAATGGAATCAAACATTTGTACTATGCAAGGTAACCATGCAAGTCTTCCTCTATAGAAATAAATTTTGGAGAAATGGCCTTCTTCCCTAATTGTTTCAACGTGGTTTACACCTTTCTAGAAGAAAAATTTCCCAAATTCTACATGAATTGTGAGATATTCAACACATACTTGTGCAAACTAGTTGTTTATTACAATGGAAAAACACTCTCATTTTTTCTTGAGATATCAATACAATG